>NW_022104553.1:31147760-31211559 GCF_000313985.2 Echinops telfairi
CCAGACCCCCGTTAAGCAAAAGTCAAAAGCTTTTTGGCCGTCCCGTAGATTCTAAATCGCAGCGACCTCAAAATGTTGCCAAAAGGACCTGGGGCTAGCCTCTGGCGCCGGGGTAGCGGCAACTGCCCACTTAGCAAGGCTATAAGCTCAGAAAACTCAGATCTCGCGATTCCAACTAGCTCCCTAGGACCACGTTGGCAACAGTTCCCCCGCAAACAACCCCACTCGTGGCGCGTCCCCCACATGTGCGGAGTAGACCTGCGCCGTGGGCTTCCCATCGCCAGGCCGGGCTTCTGGGTGCCTTGGCTGAGGTCCCCATGTTGCAGAGTTTGGCCCAGAGCAACTCTCGGTGCAACAAAACAAAACGGACTGGTCCTGCGCCCTTGCATCATCATTCAGATGTTTCAGCCCACCAGGTGGCTGAGTGGGCTCAAACGACCAAGCGTTTGCCTCCAAGCAGCCGCACCCCCATTAAGAAAAACAAAACAAAATAAAAACCCTACGAAACTCCTGACCCTCCAGAGGATTCTAACTCATAGGCTCATTGTGAGTTAGAATCAGAACCAACTCAATGGCAGTGAAAAGGACTCCGAAAAGCTGTGGAATGACCCCATGTGGTGCCCTCAAATCCTTTGATATTAAAGTAACAGCTAGCTATAAATTACCCCCTATAGCACCCTGTGACATATGGCCAAGGGACAAAACCAGATCCCCCTCATCCTGTGCCTCAGGAGCTTCCTCTATCAAACTGGTAACAGACTCCAGGTACTAGGCCATCAATGACTCCTTGCACCCTGAGACTTTGGGGGGCCTGGAGATGACAGTTTTCCCACAGCAAAGCTGTTACACCCTGTTATGGATTGAACTGCCCCCACCCCCACCCAATCAAACAAGTGCTGTCTGTCAATCCTAACCTTGATTCTAGGGTTAGGTTCCCTCTGAGGAGAGGGCTGTCTTTGTTATGTGAACTGGGCACCATGGGGTTTGGTTATGACTTGAGTCCATTCTTTCTGAGCTATAAAAGAGTCAATGAAAACTAGCAAGCCGAGCTAGGGGAACAGAAGATGCCAAGCCATGTGGAGATGGCCTGCCTAGGAAAAGAAGCTCTAAGACCAGAACCTTTTTTGTCCGGAGCCCCACAGAGAGAGGGAGCCAGCGCCCTGAATGCAGACCTCTGAAACGGAGAACGTAAACTTCAGTTGGTTACAGCCAGGCAGTCACTGGGGTATGTCTGCAATAGCGACCCTGGGGAACTAGGAGCTTTCTGTATCAAAATGCCATCAGAATCCCAGCGGTTAGTGGCTGTGAAGTCTGGTCCCACTTTTGTAACGGAACAAAACATTGCCTGGTCCTGCACCATCCTCAAAATCCCCCTCGTATCAAAGCTTTCCCCAAAGTAAGGTTAAGAAAGACCCCAATCTTCACAACACCTCCCAGGCGCTCCTGGGAACCTCTCTATGGACATGGCGCAGAGCATCCTTGAGAAGACTCCGAAGGAACTCCTACTGCACCTTGCTCCCCCAAACCTTAATGGCGACAGGCCACCAGCGGAGGGTTGGACAAAGTTAGCTCCCGCTCTGGTGGCTTCCCATCCCAAGACAACTTGAGAGCGCCCCCATCCCACCAAGGGCCTCTGGACACACATCTAGTCCCAAGACATTCCTAGGTTGAGTTCGTAAGCTGCTGGGGCAGTCAGCACAGCCCTAAATCCAGGAGCTGTGGTGACCCCCCCACCCAGGATGGCCCCATCCTGCATGCCAGGCATGACCTGCTCACTACCCTGGAACTCACAGCAGACCCCAACACCCCAGACCACAGTCCCAGGACAAAGACACTCACCTCCCATCTGCTCTCCTAACTCTTCGCGCCAGGTCTCAATCACGAGAGAGAAAGCACCCTGGTCGGTTGGGGGAGCGAGAAGGAAGAGGATAGACGCTATCAGTGAAGGCAGGGCTTTGATGAAGACCAGAATTTAAGGATGAAGCATGACGGCCAACTGTGGTGATCAGACAAAACCAAAACTAAACGCACGGCCATCGAGTCGATGCCCCAGTGGTTTTCCAAGACTGTAATTCCTCACAGGGGAAGAAAGCCTCCTCTTTTTCCTGAGGAGTAGGTGGTGCGCTTAAGCTGCTGACCTTGTGGGTAGCAGCCCAATTCGAAACCCACTACAGCCCCAGCATTCCTGGGGACCAGGCAGGCAAGGGATGATTCCTAGAGGGCTGACCCAGGGAAGGAATGGAATTGTTGGCTTTCTTTACTGAGAATTTATTATGTGCTAATCCAGTGGTTCTCCACCTTCCTAATGCCGTGACCCTTTAATTCAGTTCCTCATGTGGTGGTGATCCCCAAACCATAAAATTAGTTTCAGTGCTACTTCATAACTGTTCATTGTGCTACTGTATGAATTGGGCCACCCCTGTGAAAGGGTCATCCGACCCCCAAAGGGGTCGAGATCCACAGGTTGAGAACTACTGAAGCACTTCAGTGAAGGTACCTAGTTGGATTCCTCACCAAAGACTCTTGCCAAGGACCTTGAGGAAACTGAGGCTAGCTCTAGAATTCATATACAGGTGTGTGCCCGCTGTGAGTTCCGGCTGTGGGGAAAGGGCACAGGATCTTGGAGGTGAAGAAGTTAGGAATGGGGGGCTCTCAGTAGGAAGAACTAAGGAGGGACAGAGTGAGAGTGGGAGTCCCAATGGCAGAATGGGGGGCTTGTTAGGAGCAAGGGAATAGGGGGACAGAGATGAGGATTCCAGGATTTAGGGCTGCCCAAAGGACCGAGGCAGAGTCCTGTGAATACAGCACTTCCAGAGGGTGGATTTAGAGTTCTGGGAATTTGGAGTTCCCCACCTGCAAGGTTATTTGGGATTTCCAGTGACTAGGGTTTAGGAGCCCTGGTGGCACAGTGGTTACACATTGGGCTTCTAACCACAAGGCCAGCAGTTCAAAGCCACCAGCAGCTCCGGCATAAGGAAGATAGGCTCTTTACTCTCATAAAGAGCAATTTCCCCCTGCTGTGTAGGGACGCTATGAATAGATTCCATGGGAAGTGACTTTCAGTAAATAGAGATTAGGGGGCCTAGGAATGTGGGACTCCTACTGGTCTGGGGGCCCTGAATTTGGGACCCCTTGGAATTTAGAAGGTGAAAGATGGAACTTCCCCTGGAAAGGCTCTCAGAACACCCCCCCAGGGGCAATTCTACCCTTTATATAGGTTCGCCATGAGTCAGAATTAGCTGGATGGCAGTGAGTTTGGTTTGGATGAGTTTGAAGTTGGAGAAGTTTGAAGGGAGCGAAGAGGAAGAGGAGGGAAGGCTTGGGTGGTGGGTTGGGTTCTAAGCCTAGGGGCACCCCGGGGTGGGTCTCACCGGCCAGGCGTCGTGGAAGGGAACGCGCAGGAGGCCGTCGGGCAGCGGCAGCTCAGACGCGGGCGCCCCAGGCTGCCGGCCGTAGATGGGTCCGCGCGCGCTCAGCGCCGCGCCCAGGGCGCACGGGGACTCCGCGGGCTCCTCGGAGACCCCGGGCTTCAGGCAGACCCGGAAGAAGAGGCGGCAGGGGCCCCGGGTGCTGCAAGGCGACCGCGGAGCCCCGGGGCCAGGCCCCGGCTGGAAAGCATGGATCTGTAGCTCGAAGACGCCGGCCGGCTGCGCCTGGGGAGGAAAGGGGCGCTGAGTGTGAGGCTTTGGTCCTGCGGGAGTCCGCCCCGCCCCCTCCCCGTCCCCAAGACTCCGGTCCCCGGTCCCCCACTCTCCCTTCCCACTTCATCTCCCGCGGGCCTCTGACCTGGGGCAGGAAAAAGAGTGCCAGGAACAAGGTCCGGGAGAGGAGCCGGGGCTTCTGCGGGGCGACCATGGCTAAGAGGGGTCTCTAGGGCCGCAGCTGCTGGCCGTACAGCCTTATATCCGCAGGGGCGGCCCCGCCCCTCCGGGCCGCTGCCCGCCTTGGAGTGGGGGGTGGGGGGAGGGCGGGGGCTCGATGGGGAGGGGGCAGGGATGGAGCCCTCCAGCAGGGAGAGCCTGTGTGGTCGTGGGCACGGGCAGCCTCGTGTGTGTGGGGGGGGGGGGGCGCGACACTGTGGCTTGGGGCCAGAATTAAGTCTGTGGGTGAGATTGTTAATTACGTTTGGGGTGTGTGTGTGCAGAGCTGCGTGATTGTGCCTGGCGTTGTGTGGCTGCACAGACGGGGGGACGTGGAGGGAGCCTGGCCCGGAGGTTGGAAGGACTTTGGAGCTTCTGTGTGTGGGATGGGCGCCCGCGAGGGAGACCAGGGCTGCCCTCGATTTTCCGCCTGGGAGGCCCTGGCGCTGGGTGACTGACTGCGTGCTGGTGAGAATCCTGGCCGGCGGGCTTGTGTGTGTGGTCCTGGCAGTGCCAGGTTGTGTCCGTCAGGGTGTGCAAGCGAACCTGGATGGGCATTTAACTGCGAGCGCATGGCTGGAGACCCAGGCGGGTAGCCGCCAGTTGCAACAATGAAGATCTGAGGTTGTGGACTTGCGGGCGCGTTCTTGTGCGTCCTCCCCGCAACCCTAAGACAATGCCAGCCTCCTCACCCCAATCCTCCCGAGGACCACGCAACAGACGCCAGGCCAGGGCTGAGGAGCGCCGGCCTCAAAGGGGCTCCCAGCTGTATGTAAATGCCGCCATCTGCGCGGCGGCCGCACCCCTCCCCCTCTCCGGGTGGCAGCTGGTCTCCCGTTTGGTCCCTGGAAGGTGTGAGGAGCAAACGGGCAGGGGATTCCTCCTCCTCCGCGCAGATTTCCCCCCCCTAACCGCCCCACCCCCACCTCCACTTCCCTAGCTCAGGATGGAGGGGACACCTCTGGACCCTCCTACAGCCTCTTAGTATTCTCGGGCTACCGCAGAGAACTCAAATTATGAGCAGGTGTTTCACCACCACCACCCCCCACAACAACAAAAAAAATCTTTAGAGGAAGGAAGCAAAGGCATTCATTTCCAGATTAATTTCCGTTTTTCTATTGGGTGCAAGATCGTGCTGCACTGCCAGCCGGGCCACATAGAGGCCCCTAGGGACAGAGCCTTCTCTTACACCCAGCAAACACCCTGCACTCTGATGCCCCCACCCCTCCCACTCCGTGCTTTGTCTCTCCATTTGGCCATTGACTGCACCTCCTCTAGGAAACCCTGTGCACACCTCCTGAGGCCATCAGGCGCCTCCTCACTTCCCCCATCCGGGTCCCACCCCTTCTGCTTTCCCCCTTCCGGAACCCTGTCACTCCA
This sequence comes from Echinops telfairi, assembly GCF_000313985.2. Lineage (NCBI taxonomy): Eukaryota > Metazoa > Chordata > Mammalia > Afrosoricida > Tenrecidae > Echinops > Echinops telfairi. The sequence goes on from NW_022104553.1 coordinate 31,153,001, forward strand.
CTCTGACCCCTGACCAAGGCGTGCTGCCGTCTCCCAACGGTTCTTCAAGCCAAACTCCAAACTCGCTGCCATTGAGGCGATGCCGGCTCCTGGCAACAGGGCACACTGCCCCTGAGTTTCCCAGGCCGTTTTTCCTGGAGTAGAAAGGGCAGACTTTCTACTGCAGAGCTGCTGGGGGGTTTGAATGCCGGCCTGGCACTTCGCCGTGTGAAACGTGTAACCACTACACCACCAGGGCTCTCCAGAAAAGAACTCAACTCGCTGTCATGGACTCGATACTGACTCACGGCCACCCTAGACTCTTTTAAGTATTTATGGGAGGAGAAAGCCCATCTTTCTCCTGTAGTGCTGCTGGTGGTTTTGAACTGCCGACTTTTTGGATTGCAGCCCGAAAGCATAACCAGAACACCGCCAGGGCTCCTAAAGGGTTCTCCAGGGGTCTTGAAATACACTCCAACCTCCTAGGTCCTCCTGCCACCTACTCATAAGTCCCCCCAGAGGACCGGATGGCTCTCAAGTACAAGTTCTTAGAAGGCACATTGGGGCATCAGGGGCTATGTAGGTGGGAGAGCTCTCAGTAAGCTGGGTGGGGGTTTTCTGGCCCGAGGGTCTATCATCAGGATGCTGTTCTGGGGATAATGAGCCCTGCAAGGGACTGTCCAGCATGCTTTCCCTTTAGCGTCCACAAGCCCTTGACTGCATCATAGGCACCCTGGTGGGTTGTGCATTAGGCTGCTAACCCCAAGGTCAGCAGTTTGAAACTATTAGTCACTCTGCCACAGAAAGCCCATCTTTCTCCTGTAGTGCTGCTGGTGGTTTTGAACTGCTGACTTTTTGGATTGCAGCCCAAATGCATAACCAGAACACTGCCAGGGCTCCTAAAGGGCTCTCCAGGGGTCTTGAAATACACTCCAACCTCAGAAAGATGGGCTGTCGACTAAAAATTCAGTCTCATAGACCCACAGGGGCGGTTCTACCCTGTGACTGAGCCAAAACAGACTCAGATAGTGGGAATAAGGAGCAGGTGACAGCCACTGCACCAGACCACGTGTCTGTAATGAACTCACTTAATAGTGACGGCTGCCCTGGGACCCGGGACTCCCCGCCCATCCCCAAGTGCCCTCTAGCATCCTACCCATTGTCTCCAGCCTGGACTGGGTGGCAGCCTTGCCACCTCTTGCCCCTCAATGGAGACCCCTCCCTCCCTTTATTACTGTAATGTCTTCAGGCTTGGTTCTCCATTGCTGTCTTTCAGAGAACCACCCCTCTGCGATCTCCTGCGATACCTTCAGGCTCAACTCCATGACTCTCCTCGCTCGCCTGCTCCAGCCACCAGGACCTATCTTTCTGGAACCAAAGTCTTGGTTCCCTCAGGGCCTCTGCAGTGGCTGTTCCTATCCCTGAGGACACTGCCCACCCCCACCCCCCGTACACTCCAGTGCTGAAGGCAGCCGAGTAACCACGGCCCCACGCAGGGTGGAAACGCCTCAAGGCCAACAGGAGGCAGAATACACCGGAAGGCTGGAGGAGGGCGTGTACCGGGAGTTTACAACGTCCAACAGGTGGTTCCGGGTCCCACCTGAGCAGAGACCTGAAGGCAAACAGGGCTGGGCCCAGGCCACCCCCTACCCCCCACCGCAGGGGACAGTGCTCCTGCTTCTTTGCAGAGCTTGTGAGCCGCAGAGGACGTAGAGTTCAGAGGCTCCCTGGGTTTCAAAGGCATATTTGTCAGCACAGCAAAGGCACAACATTCCGAACGAACACAGCATGGTGGCTGGGCCAGAGAGGGCTCCAGTAGAAGGCGGTCAAGTCTAAATGGGGCAGGTGGACCTACGGAGCAGAGCCCGGAACCAGGCCCCACCTTAGTGGAGGTGGGGGGATGGAGGAAAATGGAGGGCAGAGTCCGCCCTGGGGAAGGATCACCCTGTGGTCCTCGCAGGCACCCTACTAAAAAGAGCACGGCCATGCGCCCCTTTTAGAGATGAGGAAACTGAGGCACAGGCTCATGTCGTGCCTCAGGCCCCCATAGCTGTCGTGTGAGTGACCTGGCAGGAGGGGGCTACCTCACCAGACTGCAGCCCAGCCCTGGAGACTAGTGCTGCCCACACTTCACCTGTGGGCACGGAGGCAGAGGGCTCCAAGTGCGGAGCGGAGCGGATTTCACGCTGGGCAGTCAGGCGCACATCGCTGGTTGACATAGCCCCCAGTCTGTGTGGGAGGAGCCTGTAGCAAATTTAAATTCAATCCCATTAAAAAATTATTTTCCTGGTCACACTTTTTCAAGTGACCGCTAGTAACTGGGCTGGACAGAGCAGGCAGAGTGAGTGGATGCTGCCTGAGCAGAGTTCTGGTCACCCTGTGGCAGACAGCCTGCTGTGGCTAGGAGCCAATACTAGTCCGGGCTCTGGTGGCGTGGGGGTTCGGTGTGTGTGTGTGTGTACGGTTGGGGGGCACCATAGCAGCAGCCCTGCCCTCTCAGGATGAGGATAACTCTGACCCCTGTCCTGGCATCTCCCATCCACTGATGGGGCACTGGCTGGGGGAAGGTGCACCCTTTGGCAGACAACCAGCGCCTACACTGGAAGATGGGTGAGTTAGTTAATTGTGCCAGCCTGGCCGATAATCACGTGGGGCTAATTGAGAGGCGGGGGGATAAATGGGTGGTGAGCCTCACCTTTCTAGTTCTCGGGTCTCTTGTTTTGTGATGGTCACACCAGGGTGCAGCTGCCTTAGCAGTTCCCTGCTTCAGCTTGCAAGATTGACTTCCTATAAGACATCCCCAAGGAGAAGCCACATGGACCTATTCCGATGCAGCCCTGGGTGCTTGAGCAGCCGTGTGGAGACCCCTGCTAGTGCTGAGATGCTTGTTCGTTCACTGACTCAGCTTTCCTCCTGCAGTCGGCATCATTGCCTCTGTTTTGTGAGGTGGAGGACTTTGTGGACTGGTGTTGGGTTAATGGGTTAATGTTGGACTTGTGGGCTTGGGCAGCATTGGGTTGGGATGTTTTCGTGATGCACACTTAAACTTTATATAAAACTCTCTCTTATACATGAGTTGCTGTGGATTTGTTTCTCTAGAGTACCTAGACTAATACAATGGGGCTAGGTATTCGGATATCTGGATCAGCTATTATGAAGCCCCTGCTCCACACTCTGCAGCCAGTGAGCTGCTGTGGGGGTGCTGGAGGGGGACCCCAGAGCCCACACCTCAGCCCGGAGCCTGGTTTACAGACGCTGTGGACACATGAGTTGTGACACCTGGGACCGACTTTATTGGACGCACGTGTGGCTGCCACCCCGCCCTGAGTGGGCGGCTGCCTGCCGAGGGGTCAGGTCGATTTGGAGCGAGGCCACAGGCGGCTGGTGAGGGAGCCGAGGAAGAGGTTCTGCTTGCTGGGCTTGGAGAGCTCGGCCAGGCGCTGCTGCTCCTCCTGCGGCAGATAGTGGCGGTCAGGCCAGGCTGGGCGGAATGCTCTTCCTGGACTCCCATGGCAGCCACTCATCCACAGGAGGGATCCAGAACCTGGTCATAGCCCACTGGGTCCAGGACCCGGGCATTCCTACCGCTGAGCCTCAGTGACTGGGCCCCAAACTTTCGTAATAGCTGCCCCAGATCTTTCCCAAAGCTAAGAGTCTAACCCAACCCTAACCTCAGGCCCCCTGCCCAGACTGCTTGGTCCTTTAGGGGATCCCAAGTCCAAATCTCCAGGAAACCCCTCTGGGCCCTTTCAGCCAAGGCCCAGGAATCTTGTCAACAGACTCAATCCAACTGTAGGCCCATTTTCAAAGTCCCAAGGCCATCTGACTTCCTGCCCCAGGCCCTTGGGCCTTACCTCCAGGTCTCCAGAGATTCCCCCCTTTCCAGGCCTCCTCCTACCCCATCACCCACCAGGGCCCCCAGCCGATCCCGACAGCTGCTGCCCTGCCTTCTGTTCTGAGTAGGAGCACCCCTCATTCTCCTTGGGCCCACAGGCCGACCCGGGCCCTGCTAACCCCTGAGACAGAGGAAAGCAGGGACAGCGGCAGCCCCACGTCACAAAGTCAAACAGTGCCAAGCCCCGGAGCCAGCAGCCCTGACGGAGTCTTCCTGGGCCCGGGCAGCACCCACCTGCTCTAGCCGGCTCTGCCGCTGCCTGAACGCCTCCAGTGGGTCGTCCTCCTGGGCGTAATGCTCCAGCACCGTGCGGACATCCTCCACTCCATTCAGTGCGATGGCTGTGGCAGGGGCAGAGGGTCAGCGGCCGAGGCCCATGGGGGAGAGGGCAGATGCTGGGGCACTGTACTCCCTGGGACACCTCTCACCCCTTGGACAAGGTTCTGAACCCCAGCTAGTTCCTGAGTGACAGAGGAGCAGCCCATGCAGCCGGAGAGGCCCCTCCACCCCAGCTGTGCCTGGACCTCCTGCCGCTCCCTGCCTCAGTTTAGCATTAAAGACAAGCCAGACCCAGGTGTTCTTAAGCAGGGAGGGCTGGAACCAGAGGTGAGGGGTCACAGGTCAGCTCACTCTTAAGGAAGGCAGACAGATCCAGTAGGACCCGGTCGTCGGAGCTGCCGTCCCAGGGCCGCAGGGCGACACCATTATAGGGCTGCAGGCGAAAGGCTTCCCTCTTGCAGTCCACGATGACCACGCGGGCCGGGTCCCGGTTCAGACAGGAGATGTCCTGCAAGGGGCAGAGGCCAAGACCCAGGGACAGATGACGCTGGCATAGCCGGGCCCAACACTTACGTACTCACACATAGACCCGCACATGCTCACCACCCCACCCCACCCTGAACTCCCACCCAGGCAGATGTCCCTCCCCCATACCGAGGGTGAGGCAGGTGGGGAGGGGACCGACATACGCTGGTACACTGAAGGTTCTAGAACAATACTCCACCCCCTGCCCAGAGAGGTGCAGGCAGGCCTAGAGCCACAGCAGGAGGCCGCAGACCCTTCCAGACGCAGAAACCCTGGGATGCTGAGACCCATACAAACAAAAGGGCCCGGGCTCAGGGGCTGCTGGGCCCTGGACAGACCAGTGGCCCTGACACTGCCTTCAGGTATGACAACGAAAATGCAGTCTCGTACAAATTCTGTGTCCCCAGGCAACTGCCTCCCACTCCAGTCTGAGGGAAGGAAGGGTGAGGCAGGCCTGTCCCTCCCCACCCCCCGCCAGCAAAAGCACGAGCGGGGCCTCTGCTCCCCACACCTCCAAGGGCCGGCCCCCCCAGGCCCTAACACGGCACCTTCACGTGGTGCCCATCCATGTAGCGAGTGGCGTCCCGGAAGAGGCGGTAGGAGATGAAGCCGTGGGGGTCCACGCTGTCGATGAGCGGAAACGCGGTCTGGGGGCGGGAGGGGAGGGAGAACGCGTCAGGGTGCGCCCTGGCCTCCCCTTCGGCCCTCCTGCTGCCCAGGGCGGCCCTCACCATGCCGGTTTCTGACGTGAAGACGACGATTTCATACAAAGGGGCGAGCTGCTGGAATAAGGTCTCGATGCCTGGGCGCTTCTTAAACCGCCAGCCAGTGGCCAGCTGGGAAGGCAAGGGGGGCAGTTAGGCACCAGGACCCAGCAGCTCCCCTCGGAGCCCCCAAGGGGATAAAGGCCCAGAACCAGACTGGCCCCTGCCTGACTCCTGGGGTGGACGTCTGGGGTTCTGAAGTAACAGCTGACGTTCTGGGGGCACTTGGCCAGTGCTAAACAACACCCCTACCAGCCCCACCCAATGGGGCCGGTGTCCCTTCTTTTCCCAGAAGAAGCCAGCCAGGTGATGAGGGTGGCCCCCTGCTCCCAAGGCACACAGCAGACCCAGGCTGACTCTCTCACTTCCCCGTCTTTACTCTTTGCCTCGTTAAAAGACACACATCGAGGCCCAGTGGAACCCCCAGCCCCCGACTGCCTTCCCCGAGACACACCGACCACTCAGGGTGCAGGAGGACGCCCGTGAGCTCCAGGACCAGTGTGTAGGGCGGCTGGTAGTATGGCTCCCGCAGAGGGTCCGGGAGCAGGCAAGGGCTGGTGGGCTCGATGATCATCTGCGAGAGAGGGCAGGATGGGGTGGGCAAGCTCCCAGAGTGCCAGGGGTCTGGGGACAGGGCCTGGGCACCCGCTCACCTGTCTATAGTCTTTGAAGTATTTGTACGTCCGGCGCAACTGCTGAACCAACACTGGATCTAGAACAGCCGGGCACAAAGGGGTCTAGGGTGAGCCGCAGCTCCGCCCCCGAGGCCTGGCTAATCCACCAGATACCAACCACACGTGCACACACGTGGCTACAGCCATGCGTGGCTGGCTCCAACAGCAGAGGGACAGAAGGATGGAACGGCCAGGGAGAGGCGCAGGCACCTGTCGCCTGCCTGGCTATACCCGAGTGTTCACTTAGATGTCAGCCCCAAGTTCAGAGCAGCCGGGCCACGCACCCACCCGCTTCACCCCTACAAGCCCATCTCTGCCGCCCTGCAGTGAGGGGCCACGCTGCCCACTCTAGGAGCTCCTGGGGCTGCTCGCTTTCAGGCAGCCAGCCTGCCGGGTCTGTGCAGACGTGGCGAACCGAGCCCCACATGGTGGTTTCACCAAGTAGCGCTCAGCCAGGACGGAGCTGACCGAGACATGGGTCTCTGCTTCCTTTGGGGCAGTCTTGTAACTTCACTCGATGATCGGCGGTGAGTTCTCAGCTACGGTGGATGTGCGCTTTGGAAAGTGCTGACAGGTTTGCTTGATGACCTGTCAGTCAGTCTCCTGGCCAGGACTGGGCGGTTCAGCCGGTGCCAGGCGGTCTTTGATTCCTTTGGCCTGGACAGCTTTCTTGAGCCTGCTGCCGACCCATACCTCGGCGTTCCCACCTCCTTCAGGGCCAGTTCCCGAATCTCTCAGACGCCTGCTTCTTGAAACCCAAGCCCCACATGCACAAGATGGTGCACTCGCTGGTCAAGACTCCCTGACAGAACAGCCTCCTCCTCCTCCTCGCTGCCCTCTGTAAGGGTGTCATCAGGCTGGGAAAACTGGGAAGCCCAGGAGTAGGGGATGAAAAGTGTGTGTGTGGGGGGGTGGCTTTTTGATCGCCATGCTACTGATATCTAGTAGGGAGGCCTCGAGGCCCGAAATTATACGCTGGATGTACTGGGAAACCCCCACAAGAGACTGCCCAAACCAGAAAAGCCACGGGTCTTCCATGGTGGCAAAGCCCACGCCTCATGACCCCGTAGGCCAGGGCAGAGCTGCCCGTCGGCTTCTGAGACAACAAAGCATTAACTCACTGCCAGAGTCGATGCTGGCTTTTAACCACCTTACGGGACAGGGTAGAGCTGCCCCTGTTGGTTTCTGAGCCTGTCACAGGAGCAGAAGGTCTCCCTCTCTCCTAAGGAGCAGCTGGGGTTTCAAACTGCTGACCTTGCGGCTGGCAGTGGCAACCCAGTACACTGCCGGGGCTCCTGGAACAACGAGGCACTCCCGACTGTCGCTGGCGCCAACATGGAGGCTCCTCACTTTGGATCCCCTTTGTTCCTGGCTCATGAGCGCATCCGGCTCAATGCTAGGCCGACGGCTTGTCTTTCAAAGACCACCACCAGCAGCCAGTCATGCTAGGAAAGCCATCTACCTTAAATCCAAGCTTTTCTGCTCACTTTCTGGGTCTGTGGATCTCAGACACTACTTCCATGTCTTCTTGGTTAAGAAGGCAGCAATACATGAATGTATCGACTCCCAAACGTACCCAACCAAGCCCTCCCCTTCAAGGCCTTTCCAAGTCAGAGAGACCCTACACTGATGGGGCCGAGCAGACTTGCCCCGCGGTCTCCCAGGCTATGAGTCTTTACAGAAGCATATACCATCCCTTTCCCCGTCTCCCCAGTACTAACGGGTGGCTTTTGCAGTAGTTTCTCCTCCTGGAAAGGGCCAGGTGTGATAGGGATTGACAAGGACTCTACCATCCAACTTGTCAGACACCCCCACACCACAAGCTCCCCTCCCTTGGGGGAGGGGAGTGGGAGGGAGAGACATTGTTCTGGAAATGAAGAGCCAGCCAGATGATGGGGCAGAGGCTTAGAGGAAAGGAGAGGGTCATAAAGAGGAGGGGTCAGAAGCCCACCCAGTCTCCCTAACCTCCCTACTTCCCTTCCCCCATCTGTCCCTGACCATCTGCTCAGGCTGAGGGGCCAGGAAAAGGGCTGAAGCTTTATAATGCCCCTCTGTCCAAAGCCATCCAGCTGCTGACTCCCCCTGCCCCACTCATGGAGGAAGGGGAGGCACCAAGCTGGGAGTTGTGCAGAGGCTACACCCCTGCAATCAGCATGTTTGTCTACTCACCATTGTCGAATTCATCGGGAATCTGGGGAGAGAAAACCCGAGGGGTATTGGGGACAGCAGAGGCAGAACCCTCACATGCCCAGAAGAGGACTCACTAGCCCCCCACAATAAGGAGTAGGTAATGGACCCTGAGCAGGCCAAGGGGCCCACCCTCCCATCAACAGAATGGGCCCTCCCCTCACCTTGGCACCGGTTTCATCCACAGGGTTATTTCCTGCAAGGGGGACAGGGGTGAAGAGGAAATGGGCCCAGTCTTCTGGGTCCTAAAGGAAGAGGGGGCAGGGAGGCTGGGCTCCTGGTCCCAGTTGGCTGGTCCAGGAGCCCCCTTGAAAGAGTAAATCCTCGGGACACTCCCCCTTCCCCATTCCCTTCTCGGGTGTCCCAGGTGGCTGCCCTACGGAAGGGTGGAATGAAAATACAGGACCCTGAGGGGATGATGGAATGGAATGGGGTGGGAGGCCAACAGAAGAAAACTAGGGGAACAGGGCGGTGCCCTCACCAAAGATGTAGACGATGCTCACGGTCCCTCCAGCCCCAAGGAGCCCCGCGAGCCAGAGGGCGACTTTCTTGGCATAGCTGGGGCCCTCGGACGCCCGCTGCTGCTGGGACCCCTGGGCCTGAGCGGCGCCCCCACGGCTCCCAATCTCGGCTGCCTGTGGTTGAGAAAGGGGGATACGTTGGCCAGTAGAGAAGAGAGGGAAGGCCCGTGATTTGGGAACCCCGGTCCCTGCTGAGAACCCAGGTCTGGAGTGAGAAGCGGATAGGTCACCCGTTCCTACAGACACAACCACATTTCAGTCCTAAGCCTGGATCCAGGGGCAGCTGGATGCTGGAGGCAATAGATCCTCCAGTTCCTGGGAGACTCTGGAGCCCTGAAAAGCGAGGGGAGAAGCGAAGGGGGTGGGGACCTGGGCATTGGGACGTCTGGAGCTGCGGGATGGAACTGGACAGGGAGACAGGGAGTTAAAGCACCTGGTGGCCCGGGGCTCCTGGTAGCAGGGGTCCAGGAGGAAAGGTAAGAGGCGGGCAGGGGGCAACCCATCTATCAGGGCATGAGGAAGTGGCTGGAGATCAGAAGGGCTGGGTGGCCGTAAACCGGGGGACTGGTTGAATCGGGAGCCTGAATGCCTACGTCACTCCCTTCCATCGACGCCGGGGAAAATGCTCAGCCCCCAAGGCCGGGCCGGACCCCCAGGGCACGGCGCCCCTCCCCCCAGGTATTGGCGGAACGGGCAGAGGGCAGGTGACTTCCTCGCGCTCACGTGGGTGCGCGACGGAGCCCAGGGAATGCACATGGCCCCCCAGCCTCCACCCCGGGAGAGTACGCGCTGCCCACGGCAGGAGGCCGAGGAGCGCCCCAGAACGCGGGAGGCCACGGCGTTCCATTCAGCACCCAGAGGTGGGGCGTCTCCGACGTCCCCGGCGGCGGCGGCGGCGTGCCGTCCAGAATCCCCAGGAAGGGTCCAGGCACGCGGGGCGCCACCTCCGCCCCGCTCACCTGCTCCGGGGCCCTGCGGGGTGGCGTCGCCAACCTCGTGCACAGCCCCCTGGAGCCCGGCGAGAGCCCGCTCCGCAAGCGCAAGAGCAGCGCCGCCGAAGACGCCATCTTTGCGCTGACGCCACGCGGCCCCGCCCCCTCGGCCCCTTGCACCCGCCCCCGGCCGGGCTGCGACCAATGGGCGCGCAGGGGCGGGGCGGGCGGACGGGAGCCCGAGAGAGACAAAGGGCTGCGGGAGGCCTGCGGCCGCGGGACCTCCTCTGGCCCCAGCACCACGCCCCCCTCGAGCGGTCGGGCGCCGCACCACCGGTGGCCCCAGCCACGGGACGCGGCGACGGATGCCTCACTGCGGAGGCACAGAGAGACCACCAACCCAGGTTATCCTAGTGGCCGCCGGCTTGTCCGGAAAGCGACTGCCCCCGAGGCTGGGAGTTCTCGTCCTCGGCCGGGTCCCTCTCAGTCATCAGAACTGGGGGGGCCCAGAGCCGCCTGCACACACGTGCTCGCTCACGTGGCACTGGGAATGGGCTTCTGCCTCCGCCACCGTTCTGAGCCCTTCTTGCCCCTCCCACTGAGAGTCTTAAAACGAGCCCCGGTGGCGCTGCGGGGTAAGCGCTGGGCTACAGCCTGCAAGACCCTCATGCCCCAAAGGATCAGCTCTACCCGGGCGGTGGGTTGGGAATTTGGTTACCATTTCATTGGGAGCCCAGCCAAGGGGCATGCTGGGCTGACACACTCTGCCATGGAGTTACAGCAATACTATAGGGTAGAACGGCCCCTGTGGGTTTGGGAGACATCATTCTTTTTATTACTTAATCATTTTATTGGGGGGCTCTTACAGCTCTTATCACAATCCATCCATCAGCACATTTGTACATATGTTGCCATCATTTTGAAAACATTTTTCTTCTTGAGCCCTCGGTATCACATTTTCCCCTCTCCCACCCTTCTTCATGTCTTACACTGGCTGATGTCTCCCTTCACTCACTTTTCTGTTGTCCGTCCCCCGGGGACGGGGTCACATGTAGATCATTGTGATCAGTCCCCCTTCTCCCCTACCTTCTCTTTCCCACCCTGGTACTTCCGCTCTCATTGTTGGTCCTGAGGGGTTTATCTGTCCTGGACTCTGTGCGGAGCTCTTATCTCCAGCCTAGCCAGATTTGTAAGGTAGAACTGGGACATGATAGTCAGGGGGAACTAGAGGAAAGTTGTACGTTTCATCGGTGCTATACTGCGCCCTGGCTCATCTCTTCTTTGTGACCATTCTGTAAGGGGATGTCCAGTTGTCTACAGATGTGCTTTGGGTCTCCACTCCACACTCCTTTTCAGTCAACATTGATGATTTTTTTGTTCTGGGTCTTTGATGCCTGATACCTGATCCCATCGACACCTCCTGATCACCCAGGCTGGTGTGCTTCTTCCATGTGAGCTTTGTTGCTTCTCAGCTAGGAGGCCGCTTGCTTATCTTCCAGCCTTTAAGACCCCAGACCTCTTTTGATAGCCTGGCACCATCCGCTTTCTTCACATTTGCTTATGCACCCATTTTTCTGAGACCATTATTCTACAGTGTAGGGAAAAAACCTCACTGCCATTCGGTCAGTGCTGACTCATGGTGACCCCTTGTGTTTCTGAGACTATTTATGGGAGTAGAAAGTCGTTTCTCCCGAGGAGCTGCTGGTGGTTTCCACTGCCAGGTTGCAGCCCAACGTGTCACCACTACACCCCCAGGACTCCGAGTAGAAAGGCCTATCTTGCTTCAGCAGAGGGGCTGTTTTTCCCAGAATTGCTGACCTTGCAGTTAGGCTCAGCAGCCCAATGTGTGACCATTAAAGCGCTGGGCTTAATGGTTACGCTGGCCAGGGCTGACTCAGAGGGTACAAAATCTTATGAATTAGAGGCAGTCGTCACAAATGAATCTCCCCCAAATTATGTGAGCAGGAAAATTCAGTTACCAAACATAGCTTTTAAAAACAGCAACTTTAACACAGATCACCTAAGCTAAGGGAACGTGCTAATGGAAAGACACACGTGGACAAAAGGCGCAGTATTCAGTCCTGTGATTACCTGGAAATTGGGGGGGAGGGGGAGCCAGGGGAGCGCAGTGGCCTCGCTCAGCAGCAGCCCCAGCACAAAGCCAGCAGAGCACCCCTATAGGGCAGTGCTACTCTGTCCTGGAGGGATGCGGAGTGGGAATGGACCAGATGGCTCGGCGTGCTATGGCTTGGCCTGGCCAATAAGCACTGCTGTCCCGTAACTTCCTGAGTAGCATGCTAGCCCATCAGCCATCCTTCCAGGGTCACCTCAACTATGGCGTCCAGTCTGGGAGCTGGGGTGCTATGTGCCAGTGTTTTCTAGGTGAAGACAGGGCCCAAGGTTATCTGCTTAAGGTCACAAAGTAGAGAGGACTGCATATAATAGGTCCCCTCTCTTGGAGGGGACGCCTCCCTCTGATCACATGGACACACACCAGACTTCTGACCAAACAGATTGTTTTTATTGAAAGATCGTAACAGAGAAGAGGAGCTTGGGAGGGTGGTGCAAAAAGTTGAAAACCGCCCCCAGAGGCTACTCTGAGCCTTTCAACATCAAGAAGGGAGGAGATAGAGCCCAGAAAGGAAAACAAAGGGCATTCTGACACCCTTCTTGCCTGGCTCCTGGCCCAGATCTCCAGCCCAGGGAAGGCGGGCGGGACACAAACTCCCACCAGCAATCCAAGAGGCCCCGCCACTGGCCTCAGGCTTCCAGGAGCTTCCCCAGGAAGCGGAGGTTGAGGATCTTGAGCTGATCATCCAGATCCATCCGGACAATGCCATCCTCGCCATCGATGCTCAGCAGGACCCCGGTGGCTTCCCGGTCCTCACCCAGGATGACCTTCACCTGGGGGATGGGGCATGGGGTCAGGGGCCTGTGTCTGCCCGCCAAGGCCCTCAGCTGGCCCTCACCCTTACCTTGTTGTTCTTGGTCGGGGTAATGGGCTCCAGGTGTTCACTAGAGATGCTGACGACCTTCTCGCTGTCCTTCAGGTACACAGAACACATGCCTCCCTGGAGTGGGCACAACTTGGTCAGCCTGTCCTGCTCCCCGACAGGGCTAACCACATACCCCACAGGACATATACTTAGGGCCTCATTCTGAGAAGTCACTTCCCAAGGTGACAGGGGGCAACCCATGGCTAGGCTGGGGCTGATGGGGCGGTGTAGGGGCTTTAGGGAAGGGAGGCCAAGGCCAGGAAAGGAAGCACTACTTCTTGGACCCTTGACCCCTCATGCCCCCCTCCCCATGTCTTCCTCCTCCAGGGCCCCCATCTTGAGGACAGCCTTCATTTCAAGTCACCTCCTCCCAGACCTGAACACTGTCCTCTCTCTGGGCTCCCCTCCCCACTCCAGACAAAAGCAACAGAGGATGAATTCCATCCCTGACCCCCTCCCCCTCCAGCTGCCCATGACCCGGCCTAGTCAGTGCCCTCCCTTCCTCTGGGCTGTGCCCTTTGGGGTCACGGGGAGCACCGCCTCCCCCCCCCAGGGACCGGGCTCGTCAGCCCTCCCTCACCACAGGCCTGTGGACCTGCAGCTCACGCTGCCTGGGCACACCTAAGCCCTGCCCTTGCTGGTTGTTCCTATTTGTTGGATCTCAGATCAGACAGCTCCTCCTGGAAGTCCTCCCAGATCTGTCCCCAGCGCTCCTCAGGTTGGGTCTGAGTCAGCTGGCTCAAGAGTCTCTTCCCCTGCCGCCCCCACAACTGTGTGCCATGCCTCTGGAATGTGAACTCCATGTGGACTATCTTGGGTCTCTGATGCTTCCTTAGTTGAGTTCACATTATTGAAGGACCCCTAGGTGGAGGGCCACCTCGAGGTGGAAGGACTATCTACTTAGGACTCAACCCCCAGCTGAGTAACCCGGGAAGCCCACCAGGGTGGACTGTAAGCTGGGAGCTGAAGGGTGACTAGGAGTTAAGGCGGCAAAGAAGGGAAAGGAGAGGGCTCTCAGCTAAGGGAGCAGCCTGGCCCAGAAGTGAGTGGTGCTCAGGGAAATGGGTCAGAGAGGAAGGTACCCGGGGAGGTGGCTCTCCAGTCTCCACCCTGGGCCCCACTTACCGTGACGCTGCGGATGACGCCTGTCTGCCCTACCACCTGCGTGTCCAGGTAGGTGTCCCGCACCTTCACCTGGATGTCAATGGTCACCCAGTCGCTGGAGTTCTGCTCAATGCCGGACCCTGGCGTGTGTGGGTTGTAGCCACCCGGGGAGGGAGCTCCGGGGGTCATTGGACTGTAACCAACAGGGCTGGGGCTGGGACTGGCCTGTGGGGCAGAGGGGACAGGGTTGGTCACCTGGATCAGGTCACCTGGCCTGGCTGTCGCCATTGGCTGAGGCCATGCACTCTGACCAGTACCTGATACGCCATGGGTGATGGCGTGGGGTGGTAACTGGCCGGCGAGTGGGTGTTCTGGTAGCCGGCTGGGCTTGGTGCCACCTGGTGGTAGCTCTGGGGACTGGGGCTGGGCTGGTAGGAGCCTTGTGGGGAAGGGGCAGCGTAGGGGGAGAACTGGTCTGTGTTGTACCTGCAGGGACAAGAGGAGGGGCAGTGGTAAGGGTGGGGAAGGAGGGGTATAGGAACAGGGGCTGGGCAGGGACAGGCCAGGCCTGACTCACATGGCTGGTGTTCCTGGCGTCTGTGGGTTGTACTGTGGGTTGACCTGTGGGGATGAGGGGTCGGGATAGCCAGGCGTTTGGGGGTTAGGGGTTCCTCCGTAAGCTTGGGGTGATGGGGTGGGCTCCTCGTCGAAGACGTACTCGTACTCCTCCTCAGCCCTGTGGGAGAGCTTCCTTGAGAATGGTGCCAACAAGGCGCCTGGGGCCTGCAGAACGGCTACCCACAGGCCCTGACCACAGGCTGCTCCAATGTCCCCTCAGCCCGCCCCAAGGCCAGCTGAGGAGATGGCAACACGGCCAGACGACCCCTGCCCCTAAGTCTCAACGGCACACACTGGCTTCTGAAGTGGCAAGGTTTGGAGTAGATGGAGCAGGGCTCAGACCCCATGGGCCCAGCTCCTGGCCCTTACCGGGATGGCGTATTAGGATTGTTCGGGTCCCAGGCACCACTCTGGGCTGGTGTGCGACTGCCGTCATGCAGGGGCGTCTGCGAGCCGTAATGTGGGGTGCGGCTTCCTGGAACAAGGGAGGTGAACGAGACCGTCTATTCTGTCCTGCCCCTCCCTGCCCTGTCCCTGCACCCCAGAGCACTCACCGTCCTGGAGAGGCGTCTGGGAGCCATACATGGGCGTGCGGGAGCCAGGGCCATACATGGGTGTCTGGGAGCCGTACATGGGGGTCCGTCCACTGTCGGAGGTCATGCTGCCAGAGCGCTGCGAGTCCCTGCGGGTGGAGAATGAGGGCTGAGCAGGGCCTTTCCCAGCAATGGCCACCCAGCCGCCCACCTTCCCAGGCCGGGCCCCGCAGTGCGGCCGTACACAGTGGTGAGCCGCTGGCGGTCCACAGAGATGGTCTGGCAGGTGGAGTGCAGCTCCACACGGGCCGTAGACTCGGTGGCGTCCTTGACCATGCCAATGTAGCCTGGTGGGGAGTAGCAGGGTCAGGCCGGCCCCTCCCCTGCCCCTACACCCCCCACTCCTGGTCACCCAGCTCACCTTTGTAGGGCCCTTGAGAGATGCGCACAGTCTGGCCAATCAGGTCGTTTTCTCTTCGGCCGCGGCCAAAGCCCATGCCACCGCCCGGGGCACCAAAGCCACCACTCAGACCTAAGAGGGGGATGGGGATATTATGAGCCGCCCAGGGTGGTATACTCCTCCCACACCATGGCCACAACCAGAGGACCCCCAAAACCCTCTCTACCTGCCCGTCTCCCCTCCCCCAGGAGGCCAAGGTGCCTCCTCTGGGCTCCCTGATCCAAGCCCTAACCGCTCTGGGCTGTCACTATGGGATAGGCCCCACACCCCACCCCGGCAACTCTAAGCCAGTAAGGCGAGCCAGGGGTGCTCAGTCACGGTCCGTGAGTGCAGCTGAACAAAGCAGCCCCCTCCCCGCTCCTCACCTCCAACGCTGGGGTGCATGGGACTGCTGATCCGGGGGCTCATCGGGGTGAAGCCACCCATGGTGAAGTTATGCATGTCACGGGGCTAGAGGACAAGCAGAGCCAAATGGCAGGGAGGACACTCCCACCCTGGGCTGCCCAACTGCTGGCCTTCCTGCTCCAAACTGCCCAGGGGCCACCTCTCCCTCTCCAGCTGCCCAGTCCCCCCACCCCCCCTTGGTCTCCTTCCTGATGTGGTCCCTGTGACTCTGCCTCAGGGCCTTTGCACTTGCTGTATGGCTCTCACGCCTGCACTGGGGCAGTGCTGTGTCCCCGCTCTCGAGGCCTTTGTGAACCGCTGTCTCCTGATTGGCGTCACTCTTTCGTGACAGCACAAGTCACGCCCGCAGGGACCGAGCTGCTTCCCGTGAGTGAACGGAGGAGCTCAGGAGCCCTATTTCTGAGTGACTTTGTGACAAGCACCTGCCCTCTGGACCACAAGTCCACTCCAGTGGCTCCTCCAGGTCCCCCACCCACCTCACCTTCGAGCCCCCTGCCAGCACCAGGTGGCGGGTCTTGCAGACGAACATGCCCCCGTTCTCCACGAGCTTCTTGCAGTGCAGGAAGGCGAAGCTCCGGAACAGAATGCGAATCTCGCCCTCCCGGCCCTGGAACGGGAGGGGAGGGTGGCTCATGGCCAAGCCGAGCCGCAGTCCCACCCCATCACGGCAGCTAAGCAGCAGCCTGGGGTGCTCACCGAGTGAGGGCCGTCGATGACCTTGACAATGTCTTTCACATGGATGTTGTTTTGTTCCGAGTCCAGGGCTGCTGCAAAGCGGTTGTCCTTCTTCCGGGTCACAGACTGGTGCCTGACGGTCACCACCTTTCCGTGCATGTTCAGCACCTATGGGGGCAGGCGGAGCAGGGCTTCCTAGTGGGCTACGCCCCTGGAGGCAGACTCCTGACTCCTAGTCCAACATGGGCAACATCGGCAGTGGGGCACCTACGCACCAAAACTGTTGGCCATGCATGCTATCCTCTCTGGGGGACTCGGGGCCCTGCGAAAGGGGCTGGGGCAACAGTAAGACCACTGCGACTTTACCCTCCCCTTCTGGTCGAGCCCAGAAGGCTAATTTCTGCCCAGGCCAGACTTTGGTGAAGGCTCAGCCACTTCCCCGCCCGACGGTGGTGTCCTGATTCTCCGGTGGTGGGAGGACAGGGCCCGTGGGCGGGGAGGACACACAGCTACCTGGAAGGTCTCGCGCTCCAGCCGCACGATGACGCCCACCGTCTGCGGCTCCAGCTGCACCAGCTCGCCCCACTCGTGCTGCCCGCCCACGTCCACGCCCGAGGCCGTCTCAGAGCACAGCTGCAGGTCCCTTGGGAGCACCTTCAGCTGCCCAGGAGGAGCAAAGGGAGGAGGTGGGTCCCGTGGCCCCTGCCTGGGTCTCTGGTCAGGGGGGTGGGTGCACGCCCCTCCTGCATTGCCCCTGACCCTACCTCGTGCATGGTAAGGTCTGAGAAGAGAATGACAAAGTTGTCCTCCACCCGCACGATGAGGCCTGTGTCGCCCTCGAAGCGGCCGGCAATCACCTTCACGTGGTCCCCCATCTTGAAGTACTTCCGGAGCTCCTGAGCGGGGAACTCGAGCATATCCTGCAGGGTTGGGGTGGTGGGATGAGGTGAGGGGGTGCCTACACCACCCAGTTCTTCATCGTTTTAGTTCACTGCTGTCCTCCAAAGTGGTATGGGAGCCAAAGTCCCCCATGGGCCTGTAGCCCTCCGACCACAGACTGCCCAAGCCCGCCAATGCCCAGCAGACAACCTGTACCCCGCAGGGGACCTGGCCCTAGACAGCCCTTCAGGCCCCCGGACAGCCTTCCCGGGACACCTGGCCCAACCCAGACAACTCCGCAGACCCACCCGGAGACAGCCTAGCACCAAGAGGCCGGGAGCCCCTCGGAAACTCACAAGCCCAGCCCCCTTCAATTACACCATGGATCCGCCACACCCAAGTGTTCACAGGGCCCCTGAACCACCATTTCTCAGAAACAAAACAGGCCACACCACTCGCTGGCTCCACAGAACACCAGGAACTCCTCCATCCACACAGCCAGCCACCAAGACCCGCCCTCCCTGAGCAAGACCCGCATCTCCTCCCCTCCTGAACCTCAGCCCAGCCCCGGGCACAGCATGACACCAGGCCAAGTTGAACGCATATCAATTAAAACTGACCCCTGGGTGCCCCCCCCCCCAAAACGAAACCTCCCCCAAAGGTCCCCACCAGTCTCACCCCATCCTGTGGGCACCCGGCAAAGAGATGTCCCCTCGGACCTGGGAAGCCCAGGCAGCCAGGCCTAGCTGAGCCGACGGCGCAGATCCAGGCCTGAGCCCCGAGCCACGAGGCCGGTGCGGGCTCACCTTGAGGTCCTCGTGCTTGGGCATGATGGTGATCTTGTTGCCGTCCACGCTGAGGATCCTGCCCTGCAGGTTGATGAGCTCGCCCTCACACACCTCCACGTTGTCGCCCGGCTGGAAGTTGTGCTCCCGCTCCTTCCCTGCGGGGCAGACGGGACTGAGGTGGGGGCTGCCCCGGGGGCCACTGCCTCCTGGAGGGCTGGGGCTAGGGCTGGGGGCCAAATACCTGTGCTCTCTGTCACCACCTCCAAGTCGATGCCCTCTGGCTGGTCCTCAAACTTCTCCAGCTCCGAGAGCGTGGGCTTCACACCCTCGGTGATCTGAGGATGTGGGGGCAGGGGGGGATGAGGGGAGGGACGGAGGAAGGCCAGCTCTGGAGTTACCTCTGAGACCCAGACCCACCCAGCCGCCTGGGGGGGAGGGGGGGACCCTCACCACAGCAGAGATGGCAAAGCTCTTGAAGAGAAAGCCCTTCCGGCTGTAGCGGTTCCCCTCGAAGATGAGGAAGTCACCATCAGAGGCGACATCGCCCCCCAGGGACCTGAGAATAGAGTCGGGAGATCAACTGCTGTACCTGCATTTCCCCAGCTGGCCCCCCATGTACCTGTTTCAACAAGGGGCCCACAGCACCTCCTCTGCCCTCTGCAGCCACAGTCTGCCTGTATCCACAGGGGCTGGCGCCCCCGACTGTAATATCTGCTCCCAGAGGGAGCTGCCATTTCCCCGATGTTGCCAGCAGAGGTGCTGGTGCTTGGGAGGAAGCCCCGGGTGGGCTGGGCTCACTGACTGCCACCCTGTGAGGGCAGTAATACCACGACATTGTCTGACAGGCGAGGGGACCCACTCAGGGAAGTCACACCACATGCCCAGGGGGAAGAGCTAGCAAGTTTGGGGCCTTAGCTCTAAGGGGCCAGAACCCAGGCCAGCCCCTCCTGCCTTACTGTGCTCCCTCCACCATCTCCCCACATTGAATCTTGGGGGGAGGCGGGGAGGTGAGCCTGCCCTGCTGGGCACACAGGGTCCCCGTATGTGCTCTCTGCCGCACAGTAACTGGAGGTCCGGCAGAGACAGGGACCAATGGTGTCAATGGGTCCACTGAGACAGGGCCCCTGGGTGCTCGTGAAAGGGAAATTCTACAATCTGTCTCGTTTTGGTACTTAGGCCTCTGACTGGCAGCCTTACAGCTGGTTCCAGAGGAGACCAGAGAGAAGAAGGCTGCTGACGGCTCCAGGCCCTGCCCTGGCCCCTCCTGCCACCATACTTGGACAGCTCCCAAAAGTCTCTCTCCGGCCGGACAGACTCTCCTCCACGCCAGAATGCCTGCTTGCATTGACAGGCTGGAAGCCCCCAACTCCTATGATCGACCTCCCGCCCCCCAGCTGGGAGCAGTGGGAAGAAGCATCTGAGCCCATCTACTCCAGGAAGGAGACCAGGGCGCAGTAGGCTCAGCAGCCTGGCCTGCTGGGAGAATCCCACTTGGCCAATGACAGCTGTCAGAGCGCTTACTGTGTGGACACGAGGGCCACGCTAACCCCCAACCTTGCCCTGTAACCTGGGGCACGGGAGATGCTTTCGTCTATCTTCAGACTGCAGGAAACTGAGTCCCAGGGATTTCCCATCTTGCCTGAGGTTACCCAGCCAACCACACACAGCCTACACCTGCGGGGAGCCCCTAGGGCTGTGATGGACTGAAAAGAGATGATGTCGTCCCCCCTCCACCCTTTTCAAAGCGCCCTGGTTAAAGGCACACCCCCTGCTCTGGCCCAGGGCCTCTCACCTGATCTTCTCGGCATCAAACAGCCTCTGCGGTGGTCGCTTAAACTTCCTTTTGGCTAGCCAGTCTTTCTGTGGGAGAAAGGGACGGGGGCGGGCAGTGAGGGGGAGGCCCAGCTGCCAGGGGCCCCCATCCAGCCCTGCATCCCACCCCCTACCAGCCACAGTACCACACTCATGTGGGCCTTGATGCGATCATAGTCCAGCCTGGGGATCATCTTCAGGGAGATGGTGTTCTGGCTGGGCTCCACGTAATCCACCTGGACGGATAGGGGGTGGTCAGAGCGCCCAGCCCCACACAGAGGAAGGGGGCAGGGAAAGGAATAATGGGGGAAGGAAGCAGACCTGATAGCTCCCCAAATTCTCCCCTCAGCCCGATCACCCCCCAACTCTGCACGGAATGCCCATGGCTGCATGACCATGCCGGCGAGGGGGCTTCAAAGATGCTTTGTCTGTAGTTGACCTCCTGGTGCCTCGACTGGCTCCCTAACTCTGCCCATGCTGTGCTCAGGCACGCCACCAGGGCATCTCTTGACTCCAGCCTTTCTCACACCTGCTCGCATCTCTGAGCAGTTCCGGTCTGCTCCAGCTTCAAAACCCAGGCAGGATCCAACTGCTCCCCCTCCTCCAGGGGACCCCAGCCTCAACATGGCCTCCTGGACAGGTAGCTCTTTGTTGCACAGGCAGTGGGGATGGGGGGCTACCTGGGTGTTTAAACAGCCTCCCCTGGCTTCTACTAACTAGATGTCAGTACCACCCCCTCCCCAGCTGCCACAACTGAAAAAAGTCTCCCAAGACTGTCAGTGTCCCCTCGGGGACAGGATCACCCTTGGTCTATTCCCAAAGCCCAGTCAGGCGGGGAGGCCCCTCGCCCAAAGCTCATCTCCTGCCACTCGGGCGGCCCCACTTCAGGTGCTGTCCCTTCTGCCTGGCACACACATCCCCGGGGTACCACGCAGCTCACGCCTGCAGCTTCTTCAGATTTTACTCAATGTGCCAACAGTCCTTTCCCCCAACTTGCACCTCTCTAGACCCTAACCCCCCACCCCCAATCCTCCCAAGCCAGAAACCCCAAGTCTGCCAAGATTCCTCTCATCTCCCAGGTTTAGTCACCAAGGCCTAATCATTCTACTCCTGAGCCTCTCTCCAAACAGCTCCTTGCACATGGACAAGGGGCGGGAACACCAGATCTGGGAGTCCACCCCGTCCCTCACCGCCAGGCACCTGAGCGATATCATCCTTGTAGATGCCCCGCTTGAGGCGGACCCAGGACTTCGGCTTCAGGTTGGCCACCTCCTTGACCACCTTGAGGACATCGGTCATCTCTTTGATGGGCACCATCTGCTGGTTCCAGTAGCCGAGCCGCAGGTTGCCCACGCCCTCGATGGCCTGCTTCACGTGGGTCTGCTTATAGGCCTCCACGTAGATGTAGCCCTTCACGTGCTCTGGGGCCACCACCGACTTGATCTGCAGGGGCTGTCGCGTGAGGAGGAGCTGGTGAGCTACCGCGGCGGCAGCGCCAGTCCCAAACCCCCACC
The DNA here is from genome assembly GCF_000313985.2 of Echinops telfairi. Classification (NCBI taxonomy): domain Eukaryota; kingdom Metazoa; phylum Chordata; class Mammalia; order Afrosoricida; family Tenrecidae; genus Echinops; species Echinops telfairi. The sequence goes on from NW_022104553.1 coordinate 31,174,541, forward strand.
CAGGATACCAGGACGGCCCCCGAAGAGTTGGCCCTACAGGAAACAAACGGCTTCAACGTATCACGAAACACCACACAGCAGGGTCAAATAACCAAACCAGGTCCTGGTCCTGGAGGACACCAAGGGGGGTGGGGTGGGGGGGAACGGACGGACGCAAAAGGCTCGTGGAAATACAGAATTCCACGGGAAAAGGATTGTCCCTCAAGCTTTTTGAAGCCCTTCACACGTCACAGCATGTGGGCAGAGCAGCCAGAAGCAAGGAAAGGCGAGCGGAGTGACTATACGAAGATGGGAGACAGACCGCTTTCTTCACCACTGTTGCTGGGGATGAAGGAGGCACCTGAGATGATCAGAAACGTCAGTCCAGGAAGAAGCCACACAAAGGATCACCCGTACCATGTTCCTGATAGAAGCCCAACTGCACGATGCCCAGACTGACAGAATGGCTTCCACACAGGAGTCTGTGAAACGACCTCACAGACAAGGCTGAGCCGGGGACACTATGCTGAGGGACATCCCACCCACTGCCACCGAAGCAATTGTGGCTCACCGCAGCCCCAGTTAGGGTCTGTAAACTCGATGGGCACTGATAGCCTCCCCCCTCTCTCTCTCTCTCTCGAAGAGCGGCTGGTGGGTCTGAACTGCTGACCTTGAGGTTAGCAGCCCAAGGCTTACCCGAAAGCGCCACAAGGGCTCCTCAGAAGAAAACGAGTCCATCCGAAAGGACAATATGATGCGAGACCATAGGAACGATCAAGTCCAAGGAAAGAGTCACAGGCAGAGGGAACCGTCCCTGACTGTTACGGGGGGAGGCTTGGTGGCACAGAGGGTTACGCGCTGGGCTGCTCCTTGGGAGAAAGGGATTGGCCACCCCAGAAATAGGTTGGGTCTCGGAGAGAAGCTCACAGGGCAGTCCCAGGCTGTCCCACTGGACTGCTGTGAGTCAGAATCAACTCGATGGCAGGGGTCTGCTTGTTTGTTTGGGCTGGGGTGGGGGTGGAGTGCAGACACACAATTACCTTGGGCAGGACAAAAAAATAACAGGACAGGGGAGGGCAGCACCAAGCAAAAGGCAGAGAGAGACAGCCACCTCCCCCATCCTGGGGTAGCCGCACACCACAGGAGGACACACGCACAGAGAAGGCCTATGGGGGAACTCCTCCAGGTGCAAGGAAGTTCGACAGGACAGTGTCACCTATGCTGTTCTATGTTGCAGATCGTGAACACAGCAGAGCACTGTCTCTCCCCAGCGCTTACCGTATCTGTGAACTGGTAGGCAATGAACTTGCGCATCAAGGAAATGGCTGTGGCCCGTTCCTCCCCGATCTAGAAGGAGGGAGAGAGGGAGGGAGAGACTTGAGAGAGATGATTGGATGGTGAGCAGGTCACAGAAGAGGCCAAGAGACAGCTGGGAGAGAAAACGTTAACGAGCAAGGACGACGTGGCAAGAGAGAGATGGAGTGAGCTGGAGGGACAATCGGAACGGCAGGAGTGAGGACAGGGAGCAAGGAGGGACGGGAGGGGAGAATGAGAGTGCGATGAGGGAAGACAGCTAGAAAGCTGACTGGCCAAGACCCAGGACAGGCACCAGACGGTGCTTCCCCGGCCCCCACGCCCCCCCCCTCCAGGCACTAGCACACACCTTACACTTGACGGTCCAGAGGTTGGGGTCCCTGGAGAGGAGGGGCAAAGCAGCTCTTTAGGGCAGCTGTCCCCTCTGGAGGAGGCACACCCTCCCATTAATGCTCTCCCCATACCCCAGGGACCCCCTACTCGCCCCGTCTCCCCACAAAGGGGCAGGAAACACTAGCCTGCCCCCTCCCACCCACCACTGCCTCCAGGGGCCTGTACCCGACTGTTTCAGAGTATCGGCCCCGTGGCATTAGCACCCCCAACACCAAACACCCTCCCCCCCACGCACTTGACTCCTGGGAGCAGCTGCTGCTGAGTGATGTCATCGGAGAGCTCGTCAGACCCGCCGTAGACACTGGAGGAGAGCGTTGGTTGTTGGGGCTACCAGCACGGCCCGCCCCCACTCCCCCAGCCCTGCCCTTGGGCCCTCACGTCTCTCCCACAGAGGACTTGGCGTATTTCTTCATGTAGTACTCGCCCAGCTCTTCTTCCCGCTGGTCCCTACGGCACAGGGATGAGAGCAGCTGTGGGTGGGAGGCTGAGGACAGGCAGGAGGGCAGTGTGACCCCAACCGCCCAGGGGAGCCAGCTCCCGGGAGCCTGCTCTCCGAGCTCACCTCCAGAGGTTCTGCAGGCGGCGAGCCCCGGAGCGGTCTTCATCCAGGACAACATTGTCGATATTGGAGGCTGGAAAAGAAGTGGGCCGATGGTGGGGTCAAGGACCTGGAGAAGTGGGGTGGGGGCCCTAAGTGGGTTGGAGTTTGGCCCTGGGGCATGAAACCACCTCCCTGAGGAAGTCCCCATCCTGTCCCAACCCTCTCCATATGACTAAGGCCTGGGGGTAGAGTCGAACAGTTGGGGGGGAATCCAGCTGCTCCCCATCTCACATAGACACACCCTCAGGTCCATCTCCCCCCGAGCCTGACACCCCCATCTCCACCCCCACTCCCAGGCACATGGATGCGCTCCCCCACCCCCCTTTTCCTTGATCTCAGAAGGACTGCAGACCCAGGCCCAGAACCCAGAACGCTGTGACTCTGGCCCCTTCGTGAGTCACAGCCCCAGGACTGGCCAGGAAGAGCCAAGGGTAAGGGCAGGGTGCCAGAGGACAGAGGCAATGTAGAGTTATGGGAGGAAGGCAAGGGGGTGAGGGCATCTCAGTCTTACCTTCGATCTCTTCTACTTGGAGGAAGAGGTGGTGGTGGAGGAGGTGGTGGTGGTGGTGGTGGTGGTGGGCGAGGGCAGACAAAGTATGAGCCAAATTATAGCAGCAAAATCAACCATGGGGAGGGGAGGGGAAGGTGAAGGGAAGAGGAAAGGGGGTACGGGGTAGGGGTAGGGCAGGACACAGGAAGGCTGAAAATCAAAATTAAAGGCCAGGCACCGGGTGGTTGGAGAGAAGCCGAAATGTATGAGGTGCACAGGACGGAAATTACAAGGAAGGGGGCACTGGCCCACGAAGTGGGGGCACCTTGGGACAGAGCCCACCCACTCCTCAGCCATCAGAAGGGAGTCACAGGAGTCTGGAGAGCCCCCTCCCCAGAACCCATCACCCACCACCCTCAGAACCCATCCTCCCCCACCCTCGAAACTCATGGGCTCACAAGGAAAAGGATGGGGGCTGATCTCTCCGGCAGCAACAAAAGTAAGCCAGGTGACGCCGGTGAGTGGGGAGTGGTGGGCTTGGAGAAGACAGACTCTCAAGACCCTCTCAGCCAGACTCTTCGGTCAACATCTGGCCTTGTGGAAAGGGGGGCCCCCACACACCTTTCTCCAGAATGTCTTCTGCGCCGTCTTCCCACTGGTCCTCGTCCTCATACTCATCGTCCACATCTTCAAGAGACAGAGGCAGGGGGTGGGGGTGCTGAAGCACAGGGGGGCCCTCGTAACAGCAGCTCCCAGGAAGAGGAGAGTCTACAAATCTCTCCTTCACTCTTACAAACATTTTGATCAAAGATTTGATCACAACATCCTCATCAAACGTGGGGAACTGTAGAAAAGATTTTCAGCTTCTCAGAGAAACCAGAATTCCTAGAGTGATGGCGGTTCCGTGAACCTCTGAAACTATTGTCCAGGGACAACCTGGAGAGCTTCAACCCCACACGGCCCAACTCCTCTTAATACCCAAACCATCATTTAACCAACAGAGTGAGTTAAGTGGTTAAATGGGCACGTGCCGGGTCTATGGGATCAAATTGACAACAGCAACTGTGAAGGACACAGAGGAGCCCTGGGCATGGGGGAGGAGCGACTAGGCAAAGGAGGGCGGGAATAACGGCACAACTCGGGGATACCGCCAATGGCGCTCCCTGTCCGTGGAGAACCCACTGAGCTGCTGTACATTTGGAGGGATTTCCAGTAACAAAAACCAAAGAAACCGCAGTCAAAACCCAAAGTACAGAGACAAGCATACCAGCTTCATCCAGAATGAAGCCTCCATGACGGGGCTTCTTGGGGGGCCGGTCATCATCTTCCTCCTCCTCTTCCTCATCGTACTCCTCCTCCTCCTCCTCCTCTTCGGGCTCTTCCTCCTTCTCGCTGCCTGCCGCACTCCGCCGCTCCTCCTCTACCTGCAGGGTGGGAAATCCAGGGTCGGTGTGAGCGGGAAACGGCTCGATAGCACCGTGTGCGACTACCACACCTGGAAACCCGGTTCCCACGTGCCCAATCTGACCTCAGATCAACCTGGCCAACCAGTCCCCTCTGCTCCGTCCGTGCACACACCTGCCGTCCTGGCCACTGACTACAGCGGCATCTATCCAGTCAAGACCTGGGAGCTGGCCGGGACTCCTCCCACTACTGAACCAACCAGCTTGCTGGGGACCGTCCACCCCGCCTTCAACTGGTACCACTCTGAGGAGGGTCCTCAGACCCTCTTTCTTCCCACTCTACAACTCTCCCTAGGATGTCGCATCCACTCCCATGGCTATAGTGGTCCTCTGTGACAGTGATGTCCTGGCCATCTCCATCTCGTGCCAAGGTCACCGGCCACCCAATGTTGTTAATTCTGTAAACAGTCTTCTGTCCTTACCTAGAAGACAGCACAGCAGCATCTGACACTGTTGGCCCTCCCTCCCTCCCTCCCCATGGAAACAGCCGTGCCCTGGCTTCTGCCTCAGGTTTTCCTCCTGTCTCTCAGCTCCTCCCTCAGATGCTACTTGGACCCTCAGACTGCAGACTAGGGCCCACTTGCTGCTCTCTCCCTGGCCCTTCCCCCTCCACTGCCCCAGTGCCCCACCTTCAGTTGATACCCCCTGAACCAGAGACCTCAGGTGCTAACAGCCCCTTGGAGGCCTCCCCTTCATGTTCCCTGAGCCTCTCAAAGCCACCATGTTCCCACTTGGCCTCAGGCCTGCAGCTCCCAACGACACGACGTTTATGTCCTTTCTGACATCAGAACAGTTATCTCTGGTCCATCCCAATAGCCCAAGCTCAGGTCAGGATACTGGCCTTGAACACTTGGATCCTTACCCAGCCCCCTCCTGGGCTCTCAGCCTCCAATCCCTCATTCCACACCAGCCCCAAACCCTGCTTCCTAATCCTCCATCTTTTCCTAACGCCAAGCTTCTGGTTATAACCACATGAACATCAGCCATTCACCTGATGTTGTCTTTAAATCCACTCACCAAAGAGCACCTTTTCTCCCTAGTGGAAAATGTCCCACCTGATAACTTTGCACCTGTCCCTTGCTACACATAAAAAGCAACCACCATAAAAGCCAAACAATGTTGCTAAATGCCAACAAGCCGTGCTGCCTCTTGAAGACCCTTGTGCCTAAAGCCTGGTCAAGAGAGACCAGTAAATCTCAGAGTGCTCTTCACATAGGGACCCTGGCGGGATGGAGATTAAGCAGCTGCTCCACCAAAAACACCCTCGATGTCGACGCCGCCGCCGCACAGTGACCCTACAGGAGAACAAGGAAGAACTACCTCTGTGGGTTTCCGAGACAGCAACTCTCTGGGGCAGTAGAATGACTGTCTTTTCTCCAGAGGGGCTGCTGGTGGTTTTAAACTGCTAACCTTGTGAGTTAGCACGAGTGAGCCCAACATGTAACCGCTACCTCACCAGGGCTTGGTAAGAGCCAGGCAGGTAACATCAACAGAGCTGACCACCAGGAGCAGGAGGTAAAGGACAAGTGATACTCAATGCCAGTGTTGCAAGTGGGAGAGGTGGGAGCTCCCAGTTCTAAAGGGAGCAGCCGCTTCTGGGAGCTAGCCAAGAGCAGCCATAGCCAACACAACACACCTTGTGTCCGACGAGCAGAAAAGCCCCTGCTCGCCTGTCTTTTTAAAATCATTTTATTGGGGGCTCTACAGCTCTTATCACAATCCATATATACATCCATCGTGTCAAGCACATTTGTACTTTTGTTGACATCATTCTCAAAACATTTTTTCTACTTGAGCCCTTGGTATCAGCTCGTTTTTCCCCCCTCCCTCCCTCACCCTTATATAATTTATAAACTGCTATGATAGTTTCATGTTTTACACTGACTGATATCTCCCTTTACCCACTTTTCTGTTGTCCATCCCCCAGATCCCCCTTTCTCCCATCACCTTACCCTTACCCTCCTGGTATCGCTACTCTCATTGTTCATCCTGAGGGGTTTATCTGTCCTGGATTCCCTGTTTCCAGTTCTTATCTGTACCAGTGTACATGCTCTGGCCTAGCCGGATTTGTAAAGTAGGACTGGGATCATGATAGGGGGAGGAGAGAAGGAAGCATTAAAGAACTAGAGGAAAATTGTTTCATCGGTGCTATACTGCACCCTGACCGGCTTGTGACCCTTCTGTAAGGGGGTGTCCAATTGTCTGCAGGTGGGCTTTGGGTCTCCACTCAGCACTCCCCCTCGTTCACATCGATATGATTTTTTGTTCTGGGGCTTTGATGCCTGATACCTGATCATCCCACTGACACCTCATGATCACCCAGGCTGGTGTGCTTCTTCCACGCGGGCTTTGTTGCTTCTCAGCTAGATGGCCGATGGCTTATCTTCGAGCCTTTAAGACCCCAGCCACTACACCCTACGCTCCTTTCTAAGCGTTGGCAACTCACTGGCAGAGTACACTGAGAAATGTGTGCCAGTCAAACACGCTGACGCTGGCTCCTTGCTTTCCGGGGTTGTCACTACGTGTTCACTCCCATCTTGGCAAACTGGGCTCCTCCCTCGGCCAGGCAGCCACGCTTCCATTCACTAGAATACCCTTTCCTTCCCCGACACCCCCATCACTCCATGCCGTCTTTGCGCCAATGTCTCTCCAGCTCGCTGGGCCCCTCCCCCATGGAAAGGGTAACGGCTCCAACTCCTGTATTCTTCCCAACTGCAAGACTCGAGTCCATTTGCTGACTCGGCTCTTTTCTGTGGCGACCACGACGACCCAGCCGCCCCCAGGCCCCGCTGGGACCCCTGGTGGGCTCCCCGCAGGGGCCGTGCGGCCCGGTCCCGTCCCCAGGCCCAACGCCACCTCCCCCGCCCGGCACCCCGGACCTCGGCCTCCTCGGCGTCGCTGCTGCGCTCGCTCTCCTCCTCCTCGGAGAAGTTACTGTCCTCGCTGTCCGACATCTTCTGCTCCGGATCGGAGAGGCGGCGGCTTCCGCGGGGCCCACCCCGAGCCTCAGTTTCCCTACGGGTTCCCCGGGGTAAGATTGCCTCAGCGCACTTCCGGCAGACGCCTTCGGGCGACCGGGACCCGGCGAAGGGGCCGCCGCACCGCCTGCTACCCGTCCCCAGGCCCAGAGGCCGGCGTCCCCCCTCCGCGGCCCCCAGCAGCCCCCCCCGGCTTGCACGGCGGACAGGGCCCCAACTCACCGACCCGGTCGCACCTCTCCCTGGGTCCCAGCTGCTGGTCACACGACGCCAAGCGGGGCCGCACGGTCCTCTCGCGAGAACAGGCCCGCTGGCTCCGCCCAGCGCGAGATTTACGCCGCACGCCGCGGGCGACGTACTTCCGGGACTCCGGCCTGCGCGGGGCCGGGCGCTCGGGGCGGCGCGCGGGAGCTGCCGTCCGGGGAGGGTCGCAAGCGAAACTCCCACCACCCTGGAGTGAATTCCGCCTCACCGGCTCCGTAGGAGATGGGACGGCCCCCTAGGGGGTCCCGAGATTGTAAATCTGTGTGGGAGCCGACGACGGCCACCTTGACCGCCGCCTTTCCCCGCGGAGGGCCTGGTGGAGGCTCACCGCCCGTGCTTAACGCGTTGCGCCATCAGGCGTCCCCGGGAGGGTCCCGTGGGCGAGAGTGTGTGCGTCACTCCTTCCCACCCCCGCTTCCCAGCACGGCGCGGCCGCCTCGGCCACCCCACCGGGAGCAGGACGTTGGGATCAACAATCCTGATGAGTTTTACAGGCGGTTGATCGCGATTCACAGCGAGCCCGCCGATAAGCGTGCTTCGGGCCCCGCCGTGTCTCTGCAGAGCCAGTGAGTGCGTCCAGTTAGAGCCACGGAGGTCCGTATTCCGTGTTGTAGAAAAATACATGGACGCTCGGAAAACAGAAACCGTCCTGGACTGTGAAGTTGGGGCGACCCCAACGCCTTTGTTTTGCTTATCGATCTCTTTCTAAACCAGACAGAAACGAACCGACTCATTGCCATCCGAGTCAATGCCGACTCACAGTGACCCTCCAGGGCTGAGGGGAACTGCCTGTGGGTTCCCAAGACTGTAACTCTACAGAAGTAGGGGGTGGGGGGAGCAGCTTTTAAGGCTGTATTAGATCTTAAATTCTGAACACTCCGTTTGCAGCAGAAAGCTATGTGTGACAAAATCCATTTGCAGGGTCCCTCCTTCAAGCCTCCACGGAATTCCTCTGATCTTTAACCAAGGATGTAGATAATCTTGCTCTCTCTCAGGCAGAGTGCCTTGGGAAGTAGATTACTTCCATTCCTCTCCAGGCACCCCTCAGAGGGGTAGTCTCTCTCAGCTGGGTGACTTTAATCATGATGAGACTTTACTGGGGACAGTACTGGGGCTCTCAGAGCCTTGGGTCAGGCCCTATCAGTCATGCTTTGACTGCCTTGGTCAGAGGCCCTATCAATCTTGTAGGCACTTCTAATGTAGTAATACACGTGTCTCAATCATGGCCCTGTGCCCACTCCGCAGCCCCACCTTTAACTTTCACGTATTGACCTGCCACCACTCATGACTTTGTGGCGGTTCCCATGTCTGATCTAACTAGCATCCAGACTCAGTCCTGGAACACCGCGATGACCTCCTGCGAATGGCCTCCCCCGTCTGGAAAGTGTATCTGTGTCTTTGTGTTAGCTTTGTCTCTTTTAACGCTTCCTGAGTGTCCTTCTTAAAGTATATTTGAGATTGGGGTCACTTTTGTTCTCCCAAGCAAGACACAATGCTGAAACACCTCACCTATGCAATCAGACAGCTGGACTCATGACACAGAAGTTTAATATACACCATATTAGGGGGAAATAATGCAACCGCCACTGGGGACAGCAGCAATCAGCCACCACGGAGTGAGTAGAAGGGAGGTACATTTCTTCACAAACACATTGCCCAACTCAAGCCCACCGCAAATCAACTCTGATTCATAGGGACCCTATAGGGCAGCGGTTCTCAACTTGTGGGTTGAGACCTCTTTTGGGGTCGAACCACCCTTTCACAGGGGTTGCCTAAGACCATCGGAAAACACATTTTTCCAATGATCTTAGGAACTGAGACACCGCTCCTCTATCCATCTCCCGGCAGGTCCACCCACCTGCAGATACGCCCACCTATGAGTACCCGGCATGAAGACTTACCCACGCTACACCATGCTTCAAGACAAAATGTCATTGCTTTGTCATTAGAAATAAGTATTTCACAGACTATAGTGACATACTGTTTTGTGATTCATCACTGTGCTTTCATTATGTTCCATTTGTAACAATGAAAATACATCCTGCCTATCAGATATTTACATGATGATTCATCACAGTGGCAAAATGACGGTGATGAAGTAGCGACGAAAATAATGTTATGGTTGGGGGTCACCACCACATGAGGCACTGTATGAAAGGGTCTCGGTATTAGGAAGGTGGAGAACCACTGCTACAGGGCATTCTAGAGCACCCCAAAGGGTTTTCAAGTCTGTCAATCTTTACAGATGTTGCTAACCCAAGGTCAACAGGTGGAGTCCACCAGCTGCTCTGTCGGGAAAAGATGAGGCTCTACCCTGCCCTATCAGAATAGTCGTCTTGGTGGCAGTGAGTTTGTTTCTCATCTTTGCGGAGGCAGACTTGCCACATCTATTTTTGCAGCAGGTGGATTTGAACCGCCCGCCTCGCAGATAACAGCCCAGCAATGGGAACCCGGGCTCCCCAACTGAACAACTGAGCCTCCAATTGATTGCGGAGGGCCTGGACACTCATCATGAAAAGCTGCTTCCCGAAGTTTCCATAGCAGGATTCCAGTGGAATGGAGAATGTCTATAGGCAGCCACTCCCCGCCCACCCCCTCAAGACAAGTCAGTCCTTCCTCCTCCGTCCCTGGGTGATTCTGAGTTCCCAACTCTGACAAAGCATTCGTGTACATGTGAGGACAGAGATGGGGGGGGGGGGCATACCAGGCTCCTCCTCCCCCCAAGCGAACCCCCACCCAGGCCCAGACGTCCTCATGCAAAGAACAGCCCAACAAATGCGGGTGCACCCTGCCAGTGAAAGACCAGTCAGCACAAAGCGTGGCCTTGGCCAAGGTGGTGGAAGGGGCGTGGCCTGTCAGAAGCGAACAGCTCTGCCTTGGTTGGCTCCTTGGATCTGAGAATGGTGCAAGGCTCTGTCTCTCTCATCCTTTGGAGCTCCCGGGTCCTGCAGAAGGACAGCGTGCTTGGTAAAGGGGAAGGTCAGCCTCTCACCAAAATAGACTGTCCGTTGCCTTGGCTGCCACAGTGGGCTCAAACCTCATAGGGTGGAACCGACTGGGGGGTACCTGCAGACTGCAACCACAAGAAGAAGGCTTGTAACAAGAAGGGTGCAAACTGTGAGCCTCGAGCTCAGACCTGAGCTGGGCCAGACACAGGTGTCTGTCTGTCCGATAGGCTCCCAAGCCTCTGACATGCTAGAGCAGGTCAAACCAGTCTCTACACTCAAAAAGCAGATGAGCCGGGTACCCAGGGGGGAGTCACAGAAAAACCTTTTGGGGTGATGGGAAGCTCCTGGCATGTTCTCCAGGATGCGCTGACACGGACACTTCAGACAGGCGCGTGGCATGGCACTGGATGCCAATGGTACCTTAAAAGAAAGAATGTGGGGAACCCATCACCAGGATCGACATGTGACCCCTCCCTGGGGGACGAACAACAGGAAAGTGGGTGAAGGGAGACGTCGGACAGTGTAAGACATAACAAAATCATAATCTTTTATAAATGACCAAGGGTTCATGAGGGAGGGTGGGGGAGGGAGGGGAAACAGGAGGAGCTGAGACCAAGGGTTCAAGTAGAAAGAAAACGTGTCGAGAATGATGATGGCAACAAATATACAAATGTGCTTGACACAATGGATGCACCTATCTATTCTGATAAGAGCTGTATGAGCCCCCAATAAAAAATGTTTTAAAAAAGAAAATGTGTTTTAAAAGTCCGGCATCAAAACCTCCGAGCAGAGGCCAGGGCAGCGGTGTTTCCGGACCGTCCTCCAGGTGGTAACAATCTGAAACCAGGGATGGGAGCCACATGGGCCAGGCCTCCAGGAACGGCCATGGGAGCAGAGGCTGCCTGTGCAGTGCTCTGCCCTGTCCGGAAAAGCGAGGAGAGAGAAAATCTGAAAGAGAAGGGAGACTGAGGGGGTGGGGAGCAAGGGAGGGCAACGGCCCCCTTGCCCTGACCTGAAAACTGAGAGACCTCAGATCTCCTTCCGGACTTACTTGTTTGCCTCTTTCTCGCCTTCTTTCCCAGGCTCCTGAGGCTGCAGTTGGGTTCTCTGGCCTGGCAGGAAGAGAAGATACAGGTTTGAGAATTGAGGCTGGTGTCAGTGCCCCACCCCACCCCTCAGCCTCGCCTGGGGTACCTGAGGACCTGTCCCCCAAGACTCATCCTGCTGGGAGGTACCCGGCGCAAGCCCCCTGTAATAACTCCAAGAGCTTGGCCAGAAAGAGGTCGACGGGCCTCTGGGGATGTCTCTCACAGGGTGGGCACGGGCCTTGGCCGGCCTGCCACAGCTGTGCCCCCAGAGCTTCCAGCAGGCGTTGCAAGCGGAACACCACGATCTCCACTGTGGGGCCTTCCTCAAAACCAATCACCGACAGCTCCAGCCGGAAGCAGCCCAGAGTCTCGGCTGGACACACCTGGGGCGGAGGTGGGGGAGACACAGGGGCCTGGACTTTCCTCCGGCCAGAGCCTGACCCCAAGTCTCACCCCCAGGGCCATCTGACCTTGTCCCTGGTGGCGACCACCCATTAACCTGAAGGCCAGGGGATTGTGCCCATCAGTGGTATCCTGGGAAAGGAGTCTGCACTCCACTTCTGTACAGATTCCAGCTGGGAATCACCCCCTGCGCCTGCCCCCACTCACTCCATGCTACTCGGGAATACCCAGGAGGGTCCAGGACACGCCCCTTCCCCTCTCTGGGCCTCAGTTTCCTCCTTTGTAAAGCAGGACTCTTTGGCACCCACCCAAGCTGCCATCGGGTCAGTTCTGACTCATCGGTGATCCTATAGGAGAGGGTAGGGCTCCTCCAGTGGCGTTCTAAGACTGTAACTGTTTACAGGAGTAGAAAGCCTCCTCTTTCTCTCAAGGAGCGGTTGGTGGTTTCAAACTACTGACGTCAAGGCTATCAGTCCAACCCACTTCTACTTCTTCAAGACGGACAGTCTCAGGAACCCTCAGAAGCAATTCTCCCTGTCCTCAAGGGACACCCAGTGGCAGGGAGCTGGATTCGAGTTTGGTTTTCCGGGTATAACCGAGATGATACATGGTGCGCTGGCTGTGTGTGAGAAGGTGCTTCTTGTGGCCCTTTGGAATGGTGCCAGATAGACGACAGGACTATACAGGACAGGAAGATGCTCCCTGTAGAAGGGGGTCTTTATGCAATGTTTATTTGTAGTCAGACGTGGTGACCCTGCCTGCCCAGGGGTGGATATGAGAAAGAAACTGGCACACAGAATGTGCTTAGAGCAGCACCTGGTACCAGGAACCAAATACCAAATCCACACCATGCAGTGGATATAAAACTCACAGGGACCCCCACCTGGAGTTTCTGAGACTGCCCATCTTTCCTGGAGCAGCCAGCCTTGTCTTCCTCTCATGGCCGGCTAGAGGGCTTGAAGCACTGACCTTGAAGTCAGCTGCCCAGGCCCAACCCAAGGTGCCACCAGGGCTCCTTTGGCCCAGGATTGGCACTGCTTACACGTGGCCATCATCATCCTCATAGCTTGAGCCTGTGGTTGAGCAGCCGCAGACGGCTAACAAAATACTGTGGGTCACATTTGACTCGATGGCAGTGGTTTTGTTTGGTTTGTTTGATGTGTTTGGAGGGCGTCGTTCAAGGCTGGCAGGAGCTCTGGGGCATAGTGCCTCGGGCTGTTAACCACCAGGTCAGCAGATCAAAACCACCAGCTGTTCCCCAGGGAGACAGATGAGGCTTTTGACGGCCCTGAAGAGTTACAACTTCTGAAACCCACAGGGGCCACTCTCTACTCTGTCCCGCGAGATTCCTGTGAGTCAGAATCAATATCATGGCTCCGCCCTGGGACATACACCTGGCTGAGATGAGTGAGCTCCTGGGGCTTGGTGGGTCTTAGGAAACTCCCGGATTCTGGGAGGAACCAATGAGAGAATGAAATACTTACAGACAAATCATCTGGGGTGTAGAGTGTGCCATCATTTCTGTTGCCCTACAATTTGAGGGTTCAGGGCAGAAGGAGGATCAGAGCTTGGGAGGGCGAGCCTGACCTTCAACATACCCCCTCTCCATCCCCCAACTAACTTTTTTCTGTCTGGTCTGTTGCTTCTCCCTTCCTTACCGGCCCCCTTCCCTCCTCACCAGAATCTTCTTGATAGCAACCAGAAACTTGAAAGGCTCCCGAGAGCAGAGGGGGGTCCCCAGGCTCCACAAAGGTCGTGCCAGCAGGAGGATGGTCCAGAGAAGCCACATGAGCACTAGGTCTTCTCCTCTTGGCTTTTTCTGTCCCCCAAGGACAGGGTCCTGGAGGCAGAGGGCAAGAGGGAGGGACCCAGTTGGATGAAAGACAATTGCTCCCAGCCTCCTCCAGGACAGGCCAGCTCCCCTCAAATCACAGATGGGGGTGGATGGGGAGATGTGCCCTTAGAGACTGGGGCAGATGATAACCCCAAAACAGAGAGACTGGGCTCCCTAATCCCCAGGGTGTAACCCAGTGCTTAGAGAGCTGTGGAAGATTGCAGAGTTTGGAACCCTCCCCCACGTCTGCCTCCTAAGTAGCAGTTATAGCTTTTGTGGACTGTCTGTCTGTCTGGCCTATGATGTGTGTTCTTGTGGGAAAGGCCTGTGCTAGGCCTCGTCGGTGCCTTTGCTCTCTGGCTAACCTTAGGAAGGCTGGCGGTTCAAACCCACCAGCACTCTGAGGGAGAAAGACGAGGCTGTCTGCTCCCATAAAGAGTTACCATCTCAGGAACCCCGTCCAGAACCCACTACATGGCTGTGGGGCTTGTGAGGACCTCTCCTTTTTATTTGTCTCCTTTCTGGGTGTCTTCAAGCTTCTCTGCCTTTGTGTCCCTGGTCCCTGACCTGGACTTGTTTGCTCTGGATCCATCTCTGACTACTCTGATGGCGCGTTCTCTCTCTCTTTTTTTTCTCTGCCTCTTCTCTTCAGTTAAACTCATCTTGGTCTTGGCCTCTCTCTTGTGCCGTGTCTGTTTGTTTGTCTCTGAGTCCCTCCAGGTCTGCTTCTGTGGGTTCCCTTCCTCTACCCCCTACCGCCACCCCCCCTCCCCTCACCCCTCCATTTCCCTCTCTCACCCTTTTACAGCTGGACTCTGGGCTGGAGGCTCCCTTTGGCCTGTCCGGGCCTCTTCTCTCCACCCTGTCTCCACCCTCTGGGCCCAAGGTAAGTCACCACACCCCTTTGAACCTTGGACCCCAGACCCAGTGCTGTCAGACAAACTGAGGCAACCCTAGGCCCCCTCATCCGAAGAGAAGGGCAACTCTGGTTTGGAAGGGCACGCCCTGAGTGAGAGGAGTCTGCTGGGGAACCTGGGAGGAGGTGGCAGGCCCAAACAGGGACGGGTTGGAGAATTCCACGCGAAAGAGGCCTAGAGAAAAAGGTGATTTGGAGGGGCTGACTGAAGAGACAGTTTTGGAGGAAAATGAGGCTTTTTGCTCTTGTGAAGTTAGTCTCAGAAACCCACAGGGCAGTTCTACCCTACTTTTTAGCATTGCTGTGGGTTGGAATTGACTCGATGGCAGTGAACTTTTTCGAGAGATCTTTAGCTGGTGTAAGGACCCTGGAGAGGGGATATTATTGTGGGGTGTGTTTCTGAGGATATCGGGAGTATGCACTAACACCGCCCCCTTACCCTCCGTTTCAATTCACAGCACAGGGCAGAGATGAACTGCCCCAAATGCCCCAAGGAGTTTCTGAGGTGGTAAATCTTCATGGTGCAGACTGCCTCATTATCCTCCCACGGAGCAGCTGGTGGGGTTGAACCACTGATCTTGCAGTTAGATTATCCCGTCAGGTTGCGAACCTCTAGGTCAGCGATTTAAACTCACCAGCCACTCAGATGAGGCTGTGTGTTCCCGTGAAGACTGACAGTCTCAGAAAACCTAGATTGGGTCGCTATGAGTCGGAATCGATTCGATGGCAACAGGTGTTCGGATTCCGGATAATCGACAACAGAGGGGGCGGGGTGGGACAAGGGAGAATAGCCTTCTCCCGCAGCTCTTGTCATCCTTCAGGCCCCGCCCCTTCCACGTCCCAAACCGCGCCCCCTCCGTTCCCATGATCCATCTCCCCTCGCCAACCCGAGGCCCCGCCCCCCGACGTCACGTCAGCCGTAAAGCGCCCTCGTCGGAACGCAGCGTTCACTGCGCCTGCGCAGACCCTGAAAAGCGGCGGAGGTGGCCCCGCGCTTTCCTTTTCCGGTTGCAGCGCCGCGCGGTGAGGAGCTCTTAAGCCGCCAGCCATGCCGTCCAAGGGGCCTCTGCAGTCCGTGCAGGTCTTCGGACGCAAGGTGGGTCGGGCGCTCTCTGGGTGAGACAGGCCCGGTGTAGGCTGAAGTCTGGGAGACGGCGGTGGGTAGGGGGTCTGGGATCCTCTTAGGAATTGGGGCCCCGGAACTCACGTGGCACCGCTCTCTGCCGCTCCTTTCCCGCAGAAAACCGCCACAGCCGTGGCGCACTGCAAACGGGGCAACGGCCTCATCAAGGTGAACGGGCGGCCCCTGGAGATGATCGAGCCGCGTACGTTGCAGTACAAGGTACTGGGACGCGGGGGGCGGCGTTGGGTGCTGGCTCTGGGGACGGACTTGTTATAAAACACTGGAGTGCTGGAATTGGTGGACCTGGTGTGGACGAAACGATCGGGGCTGAGTTGGCGTGGCGATAGTGCTGGGCTTGAGATCCGTCTGATAGGTAAAAGCGGGGCTGGAAGAGGAAACTTTTAAAGGTTGTATTTATTTGGAATCAGCCCCAAATGGGGCCCAGGTGGCTTGATCGCCTGCCGTAGGCAATGGGGATCGGGTGCCCTATTCGCAGTTTGTCTATTTCCACTTTAAAAGGGGGAGCACCTAGAGGTGCTTGTCTTGTTTTTGCTAAACCCCACGGAAGCTGCTCTGGACGCTGTAGATGCCCAGTGCCAAGAGGCTGACACAGATGGGTCAGGGCTGGCATTCCAGAGAGTAGAGAAGGCCTCTGACCCAAACATGGGATCTGGGTCAAGGCGGCCCTCCTAGGGAAGACGACTCACAACAGACAAAGCAGAGGTGGGCAGAAGCATCACTTAACACAGTGCTTAGAGCTGGGAAGGGTCCAGGTTGGCAGTGATTTGTAGTGCACACACACTTCTCAACTAAGCCACCTGGTTGTGTTCAGAGATCACGTATTTTACATGTGAACATGGAGGCTGATCACACCTTGACCTAATTGCCAGGTTTTTCCATCATGACACTGCCAAAGCACGAAGAATCCGAGCCCAGAGAAGCTGGCAAGTAGTCGTAGTCATCAGAGCCAGTGCTCTTTGCCGCACGTCACATCGCTACTGTGCAAAGCTGTGACGTGTTGGTCAGTGGGAGTAGCATGGCTGATACCCCTGGTGTGAGGCTGGAGTGACGCTGAGGGCTAAGGGGAGGAGTCTCGGAACTGTACCTGACAGCCCGGGAGTGACAATGAAGTCACCTTTGTGATAACAAAGGTTTTCCTTATTGTCAACATTCTGGCCTGAGGGATGGAGACTGTGGGGGTGGGGGGGGGGTGGGGGGCTTGAGATAAGCAAACAGGAGGGAAGCAGCTCAGGTGCTCTTGGGTTAGGCCTGCCTTCCCTGACCTCTAGGCTGCGTAAAGGGGCTCTGAGTCCAGCCCCTTCCGCTAGTGACTAGTCTTTTGAGATGTGGCGGGTGCTGTGGGAAGGAAGGGATCCATATTGCAGCTGTAGCTAAAGTCGTGCCCTGGCTCCTGTTCCTTCAGCTTCTGGAACCTGTTCTGCTTCTGGGGAAAGAGCGGTTTGCTGGTGTGGACATCCGAGTCCGGGTGAAGGGTGGTGGCCACGTGGCCCAGATTTATGGTAAGTCCTAGGAGCTGGTGTGGGGGTGGGAGGCTGCTCTGGGAGCAAGGTACTCATGACACTCACCTTGTTGTGTGCACCTCTTCCCCCCAGCAATCCGCCAGTCCATCTCCAAAGCCTTGGTTGCGTATTACCAGAAATGTAAGTAGAGGCTTTGGCCTTCCCACCAGATGGGGGCCGGGCACTGATAAAGAACCTGTTTTGCGCCCCGCCCCCCCAATGCCAGCTTGTGCATCTCCCTGCTAACTGAACCTTCTCTCCTCCCCAGATGTGGACGAGGCTTCTAAGAAGGAAATCAAAGACATTCTCATCCAGTATGACCGAACCCTGCTTGTAGCTGACCCCCGGCGCTGCGAGTCCAAGAAATTCGGTGGCCCCGGTGCCCGTGCTCGCTACCAGAAATCCTACCGATAAGCCCACCTCCAGGAAGGGGCTCTACCTTTATAATAAACAGAAGTTCTGGGAATTTCAGGTTCCAAGGTCTGCGCTGTGATCTGGGGGAGCATTAAATTCAACCACTATCCCTTGGATCCCAACTCTTAGGGTCTTGCCATAGGCCACAGTGGGGCCGTCCCCCAGGGCTTCTGAGGCACAGGCTGGAGAATTAGCACACAACACAGCAGACTGGTGGTCAGTGGCCCCGTGCTTGGCTCAGCACCACTGGGTGCCCAGCCCCACCCGTGGGTGTGTCCAGTGGGGTCCTTTACTGGACAACAGCACTCAAGCATCATTCTCAGCCTGGTTTTTTTAGTCCTTTGCGGAGGATGTCTCTTGGCCTGACAAAGTGGGCTGCATCACTTCCTGGGGGAGGCACTGGAATAGTCAGGGGCTGGGTGGGAGTTTTCACTGAAAAGGGTGGTGGGTCATCAGTTTGGGGATCTGTGGGGTGGAGGGATGGAGTATGGGCTTCGCACACCTTGGGCCCTAGGAGTGCAGGGGACTGGATCAGGTGGTTCCCTGAGGGACCATGTCCATCATGTCCAGGGCCTATGGTGTCACCTGAAAGGGCTAGGAATGGGCCTGTGTCTGCCCTGTGGCCTGGTGATGGAAACTGCTTAGCCAGGGGAAGTGGGGTGGGGGGCTGCTGGCAGGGGAGGACAAGCAGAAGCCGGCTCCTCCTCCCTGGCTCCTCATCATGCCCTTTGGAGGAGTGAGCAGCACCTTAAGTTTCTTTTCTGGCTTGGTCCTTGCTCCCCTTCAGGCACTTAAGGGGTAGATGTGGGTCTGTCCTGGATCAGCGACCACAAACCTTTTCCCCCCACGGAGGCAGCTGTTGGGGGGGGGGAGCCGGGCTCAACTGGTGAGCTTCATGATAGGTCTGGATGTGCAGCCTCCTGCCATGTGGGCCCCGACCCTGCCCACTGCCTCCAGGGCCAGAGCACCCAATGGTGCACTTGGAAGAAGTGTTGCCTAACTGCCTTCTCCCTGAAACCCGGTCCTTTTAGCCTCCCTATTCTCTGCTGCACAGCAAGTGTCCTGCCCCTTCTGGTGGCAGCCCTGGTGATGAGTGGGTGGGGTTGGGCAGGAGGGAGATGCTGGGCTAAGCCTGACTGGGCACACCTGGGAGGTGGTGGAACTCAACCTGTGGCGGGTCCCTTGGAGCTGGAGTCTAAACCCAGCCTGAGTGGATTTTAGCTGGCCTTTGTCTTGTGTCCTGAGGGAGGCAAATGGCACTGCCCTTGTCCCTTTGCTCCTCTAACTGAAGACAGGTGGGACAATGGCCAACAAGAGTTCCCCAGGGGACATCTGACATGGCATGTGAGCTGGCCTTGGGCATGGGGTGGGAACTGGCCTGGCACCCACGGGCTTCCTAAGGGAGCCCATGTGAATGCAGGCCCTCCCAGAGGCACAGCTGGGACTCATCTGGAGAGGACAAAGGGGCTCCACGCCTTCCCCATTCCAGACGGCCCCCCCTCTCCCTCCCTGCCGCCTCTTTAAATACCGGGAATTCCGGCGCTGCCGGGAGCTCAGGCCTGGGTGGGAACTTTTCCTTCAGCCGGGAATGCAAACGGGCGGTGGAGGGAAGGGCAGCTGCAGGGCCCTGAAGACCTGGGAGACTGCTGTCTTGGGCCTGGGCCCTGTGCACAGCAGACAGGGCTGGAAGTTGGTGTGCAGTTGGTTACCTCCTTGGCCTTGACCTCACGATTAACAAACTGCTGCTGGGTCCTGGGTCCTCCGTGGCTCTGGCTGTCACCTGTGCAGCCAGGCCTGTGTCAGGTCCTCAGCTAATGAGGTCACATGGGGGACCTTAACGAGAGGCTGTGTGGGCAGGGAACTGCCCCCTTCAGAGATCCCCATGGCAAGAACAGTGTCTGCACGGGGGTGGGGTGTGTGTACTCAAGGTGCACTGGACCATGGACTGTCAGGTTGTGAGTTCAAGTCTGCCCCTGCCCGCTGTGTGAGAAGACCAAGTCCCTTACTCTCCAGGCTTCCATTTCCCCTCAGGGGACTGGAAGAACTTGACAGAATTCCATCTAAAGCAGACTTTCCCAAAGTGGGTTATACCACCCTCCCGGGGCCCCTAGGGTACTAAACTTGGCTGTCAAGTCAGTGCCGACTCAGATGAGCCCTGTGGGACAGGGCAGGCCCCTGTGGCTTCATGGGAGTAGAAAGCCGCCTTTCTCCCGAGGGGCTGGCAGTTTGGGTTGTGGGGTAGAGTCCAAACATTTTTAATGGCCAGGACGCACTGGGAGTTTTTTCCTTTGGAAAGGGACTTGTGAACCAGTGGTGTGCTGTTGGCACACGGTCCCTTCATTCTCAACTCTGCTGCTAACGTTCAGACTAGCCCCCCCCCCCCTTTTTTTACCTAGTAGTTTGGGACTAGAACACAGACATCATTCCAGGACACTCCCAGAGCCCTCAACAGCGAAGCAAAGGTTGGTCTGCTGGGCTCCTGGTGGCTACAAAGAGGGCAGGCACGCACGTGCCAAGGAAGTGGGAAAGGCAAGGCTCAAACAGCCATGCCTCTCTGGGGTCTCACATTACAGTGGAGATGGAGTACCATATGGAAACACAGGGGCCTGGGTAATACAGCAGTTAGCACTCGGGGGCTGACCACAGATTGCCAGTTCAAATCCACCAACTGCCCTGTGACTCAGTCTTGGAAGCATGGGGAAATTCTCACTGGATGGGAGTCGACTTGTGTGCCACACGCTGGTCGTGTGGTTGGTTGACTTTCTTTGCTATGTTAAAGGACAAGGGACTGTTTGATGAAGGAAGCCAATATTATTGCCAGAGAAACGACTTAAATTATGCCTCTCACTGCGGTGACTGCTGCTGGAAGGAGGGGGCAGAAGGATCCTAATATAAAAGCCCTTTGTCCCCATGACCTGAATTTTTCAGGGGAAAGTGGAGAGAGGCACATTGAGGCATTGTAGAAGGCCCCAAGCTGGAAAGAGGGTGTGTGGGTGGGGTATTCATGAAGATGGCAGTGGGGGGAGGTTGCCATGGGGACAGAGGTGGCAGTGGGACACTCCTTGGGAGCTCTGAATCTGAAAAGCCCCGACATTTGCAGTCGGGGAAACCCACAGGGGCACTTAAGAGTCAGAAATCACATGACAGTTTTTTTTTTAGTAGTTTTGCGGTACAAGGGCCCACGGTAGAGGGATGGGTAGAGGTAGAGGTGAATGGGTGGGTAGGTGGCTAGACAGACTGGACAGTGGAGGAATGGGGAGCACTGGATGGCAGAGATGGGCACACGGGTGGGGTTAAGAGGATGGAGGAGAGGATGCTGGGCAGGACAATGTACGGATGACCACAGTAGCAAAGGCTGGGTAGATATGGGTTGGAGGGCCCAGGATGGAGAAGTGGGCTGGTAGGCGAGGTCAGTGGTGCAGCTGCACACACACACACACCACACTCACACACACACACCCACGGGGCAGATGACAATGCACTCTTAGGGAGAACCCCTTGGATCCTGGGGCTCCCAGATGAGGACTCAGGTCTAGAAGCCCCCCCTGAAATCATACACTAGAGCTGTAGGTCTGGGTTTTTTTTGTTTCCACAAATTCCCCACAGGGCTTTGAACATGGCACCATCGCGCCTTCTTCAGAACCACAAGCCCTGTGCTACGCCCGACATTCCCATTCATTCAATTTCCCGTCATCCCCCATCGCCCCAGAGTGGTGAGACATACAACTTCTCAGTATTAAGAAAGTACCCATGCGACCGTGCGAGGCCGTTGGCTCCAGCGGATCCCAAGAGCTGGTGTGGCAGCAAGCTTGGGGCCGGCATCCGGAGTCACGTGGAGGGTCTGTGGCTTCCAGCCAGCTGTGTCCTTTTTACTCTTCGGGGCATCTGAGTCCTTAGCTCACAAGTGGAAAGGGGTGTCAGGGGCTTGGGCCCTTCGAGAACCCACTGGCTTCTGGGTGGGGGCCAAGAGGGCAGGGTGGTTCAACCTGACCTGGGCCTTGGCTGGCCGCAGTCGGCCCCCACCCCCAACGTGAATGCTGACGGTGGTAGCATAGCTAAGCCTCCTGGCTGGAGGTGGTGCAGGCTGGGGCTGGGGAGGGGGCGAAGGTGCCCGTGAGGTGGGGGCCGAGGAGGGCCAGGGGCCCCTGGCAGCTGGGGGAACCTCTCCCCCAGGCCCCTGCCGCCGGGCCAGGCTCTGGCTGATGTATGAGGCTGCTAAGTATTTCGAAAGGGCAATGGCACTAGGACCCAGGAGCTGATGGGTGGGGGGGGGTGGGCTCTGGGGTGGGGTCAAGTCCAAGTGGCCTCTTGGCTTGGAGGTCTGAGCTGGGGTGGGCAGAATGTCTGGGGAGCCCGCTGGTTCAGACACAGAAATGTTTGTGTGGCTGCTCTGTTCCAACACAGCTGAATGTGTTGGGCTGTGGTGCCCGGGGAGGCTTTGTTCCAGAAGCAAAGGGGCATTCGTGGGGCTCTGTGCATTTGGGTAGCTCTCCTGCTTGGACAAAGGTGTTCGGGTGTCGGTGAGGCCCTGCACCAGGGGCAACGGCGAGGCACCTGGACCCTCAGTGTCCGAGGAGTCCTGGGACAGAGACCACGGTGCACTGGCCTGCATCGGATGGCCCACGTGGCCTCCACGTGCACACAGAGGCATGGTGTCCAGTCCCTGCAGGTCCAGAGGGTCCTGTGGTAGAGACCATGGAGAGCTGGCAGGGACCCAGTGGTCCAGGTGTTCTCCACCTGGAGGCACAGATGTGGTGCCTGACACCTGCAAGTTGGGCAGGTCTTGTGGCAAGGGCAGTGGGGTGCTGGCTGGAGCCTGAACATCCTTGGGGTCTCCATGCTGAGTTGATAGGAGGCTGGGGGGGCTCGGCCTCTCTGGGTCGGCGTCTTGCTTGGGCACAGCTGAGGGGGCTTGAACCTGGAGGTGCGCGTGGCGTCCTTGCTCAGGAAGAAGGGTGGAGGATTCTCCTTGGTGGTCTCCGGGCTCCAGCCGAGGGTCGTGGGCTGGACTGTGTGCTCCCAGGTGGCCTTCTTGACGGGGGGAAGGTATGGCAGCTGGGGCCTGGATGTCAGGGGGGACCTCTTGCACTGGCAGCGGGGGCATGGTGGCAGGTGCCAGGACGTCTCCTGTCCCAGGCCAAGGGGTGGGAGCCTCACTGGCCAGATGGCCTCGCTCCGGCGAATGGGAAACAGGTAGGCTCTGGCTGCTCAGGCAGCCTCCTAGTTTAGACAAAGGCTTGGCAGCTTGCACCTGGGCAGCAGGGCCCAGGGGGACAGCTTCCTGGGCACAAATGAGCGCCAAGGGCACCTCACACACCAGCATGTGTCCGAAGGCAGCCAGGGGCCCTGAAGGTAAACAAGAGGGGGCGGGGCATCAGAGCTGCCGAGTGCTGGCGAGGGGGCAACCTCTGCCAACCACGGGCCGGGATCTCACCTGGCTGGGCCTGCTCGGGGACCAGGCAAGGAGACGGCTGGGGCTGGGCCAGAACCCGAGGCCGGCGGCGGGGTGCGTTGGCGTATGCCCGGGTCTCTGCCCGCTGCATCTGCTGGACGCGCTCGCTGTAGAGCCTCGCCAGCTCTCGCACCCGGGAGGCTGCCCGCTCCCCACCAGGGAGCCCTGCCTTCTCGCTGTGGCAGCCTCCGGCCAGGTCTGATTCTTCCAGGATCAGCAGCGGCTCCGGGAAGCCGGGCTGGGCTAGCTGCTCCTGCTCCAGCGCTGGCCAGCCGCTCTGGGTTTCTGGGCAAGGGTGAGGCTCCGGCTCACCTGGGGATCCAGGATCTTCGGGGACCTCTTTGGGTGGGAAATCCGAGAACGAGCCATCTCCATCTTCCTCCTCCTCCTCCTCTTCAGGCTCGGCCTGGCCTCCGGAGGCCTCTTGATGGTCACCAGGCAACAGTTCTCTCCTAGCAGCCGGAGGGGCAGCGGGCTCAGGCAGGGGCCCCTGGAGCCGGGGGCCACAGGGGAGGGTGGGGGTGCTGGGGCTGGCAGGGAGGTTAGGCATGGCAGGAAGCATTTCAGGAAGGCCAGGAGTGGCAGGAATCTGGGGAAGGCCCGGAATGTCGGGAATGTCAGCGGCACTGGTGCTGTGCAGGCCTTCCAGGACGTGGAGTGGGGAAGGCTCCCGCTCATCCGCCTCCAGCTCCTCCTCCTCCTCCTCTTCCTCCTCTTCTGAAGAGTCCCGGCTAGGCAGGGCTTGGAATTGGAGGCTGTTGCTGCCCAGCGGCACCTCGGAGTCTCTGGGGAACTTGGGGCTGTCACGGGGGGACCGCTGTAGAGGGCCCTGGGGAAGAAGCCAGAGTCTCAGGGAGGGTGGGCCCCTCTGGTCCCTGGGGGGACCAGCCCAGGTCCCTGGCGCCAGCAGGTCATGACCTCGCTCACCGCCGGGTCTCGGAGGCCCCTCTGGTTCAGCAGCTCCAAGATCTCTTCAGTGATCGAGGTCCCAGGAGGGTCCAGGGTGGGGGGTCTGGCTTCTTCCAATTCCTCAGGGGGTCCAGAAGCGGGAGTGGGGGGCTGAGACCCTATGGGGGAGTGGTACTCCCCCTCACTGCCGGCATGCTGTGGGAGGGGGTGGGATGAGCACAGGAGTAGCCCATCCACCCCTTCCCCTAGTCCCCGCCTCCACCAGACCCAGGGGTCCGGGGGTGGGGTGGGGGTGGCATATTTCTTACCTTGAGTCTGGGGTTAGCTGAGGGAGGTGCAAGGGGGCAGGAAAAAGCAGGGGGAGGAACATGAGTTATCCTTATAACCGACGGGCTGCCCCCTCACCCCCATTCCTGGTCTCCCACCAGGGCAGAGACAGGCTCAGCTGGGGAGTCACTGACCCATCTGTGGACACGTGACAGAGGCCCCTCAGCCGGCTGGCTCTGGGGTGAGGCCACAGTGGCATCTGGGCCATCCTCCCCTCCCCCAGCCTGTGGTGACTCCTGAGGTGGTGGGCACTCTTACCAGACTGCCGGCGGCTGTGGTGGGTCCTGGGGGGGCCAGGGGATGGAGCTGCCGGAGAAGTGGGGAGAGGACCCTATTAGGGGCTCAGCTGGGGGCTCACAGGGGCCCAGAGAGTTGGGGCTTGAGGGGGGAGGGGGCTGGGAGTCCTAGGAGAGAGGGGCTGGGGGAGCCAGAACCTGGGAGTCCCATCTCATTTACCTGTGTTCCTTCGTCCAGGGGTGAAGCTTCTAGCATCTCGGGGTCGAGGAGACCCAAGTGGGGGTGTCAGTGGTTCTGGGACGGGCTTACTTTTTGGAGCACCTGCGGGCAGTTTTGGGGGCTAAAGCACCCACTTTTTCCTGGGGGAAAAACTCCTCTACTTCCCCCTCCTCCGACTGGGACCCCAAACTCACAGTGCAGGCTGTTTTCAAGAAGAACTTGCTTAGCCTGGAAGAGACAGGGACAAGGGCAAAGAGGGCTTTACCTCTGAGTGCCCCCCACAGGTGCTGTCCACCTGGTGGGTGCCCTCCCCACCCCTCTGAGGCAGGCCTCGTCTTCCCCCAGGGACAGACGGGGAGGTCCAGAACCCAGGCAGCCAAGGTCACAAAGCAAGGTCGCGGTGGCGCCACGATGGTGGGGGGGGGAATCCAGGGAGCGGGCCTGACTGCGCGAACACCCTGAACTGCCCCATTCTAAGCGGCTCGCCTTGTCTCGGGAGGGTCTCTTGGGATGGGGGTGCGAGGAGTGCAGAGGGAGGGTCTCTTGAGACTGAGGGTCCCACAAGCATCTCACCTTGGCAGGAATGGAGGCGGGATGGTTCTCCAAGAAGAGGCGCTGCAGACAGTGAAGCCACAGCCTTTTCTCTTCCTGGTTCTTGGCCTGGGGAGCAGGGGAGGGGTGTGGAGCCAAGGAGCCAGGGGTGAGGCCCTGGGGCGGCCAGCCCAGCCCTGGCTGGCACTCACCTGGAACAGGTGCCTGTGCTTGGGAATGGTCAGGTCCACCACCTTGAACACCAGGGGGTCTCGAGAACTCTCGCTCACACTCAGGTTGCAGCACTACATGTGGAAGCAGAGAGTGGGGGAGGCTCCGAGACCCCGAGATTCCCGGAAGCACAGACCCTGGCAGGGGACCAAGGGCACTCTGGGCTCCCTCCTCTCTCCTTCCCGAGTTCCCCAGACTGGCTAGACCTCCTCTCCACCCTAACAATCCTTGCCCCCACACCCTCAGGCTAAACTAGACAGGACCCTTTCAGTCAGGTAGGTTTGCAGCCCCGCCATGCTGTGCCGGTGCTCAGACTCACGAAGATGTGGCCTTTGTAGGTGTACTCCAAGCCCCGGCGCTTGGTCACCAGCAGCATCCGTGAAAACAGAAAGAGCAGCCGTTCACCCCCACGCAGTCGGGGGCCGCCGCCGCCTCCACCCCGGAAGGCGCCCTCCAGCACCAGCTCCCCAAAGGCACTGAGCTCTGGGCCCGTCCAGCCGCCCAGGCGACGCTGCACATCCTGCCAGGATCCCACCAGATGGTGGTTCAGCACAAGAGCGGGTCCTCTGAGCCCACCCTCAGAGGATCCCCCACAAGGGTCCCCATGCCCACTTCCAGACAGCCCAGCACCCTCCCCCTGAGCCCACCTGGAGGCGGGCAGCATGCTCTTGCTTGCGCTTCATGTCATTGATGTACCAGGCGACCGCCGTCATGGAGACGATGGCCTCTTCCACCACCTCCCGGCCACCGGCACCCGGGCCCTCCGCCCAGTGCTTGCCGAGCTCCTGCCAGGTGGCCATGGGGGTGCAGGGGGAGAGAATGATTGCGTGAGGGTGACGGCGATGGAGAAACACACAGGTGGGGGCAGAGGTGGTGAGGGGGACCAAAAGGGACACACGCAGAGAAAGATACAGCTATAGAGACACACACACAGAAAGACAGAGATGGAGAGAGACAGATACGCAGGGACAGAGAAGTGGAGAGACCGTGATGGAGACAGAGATAAAGATGTGCATGTGTATACACATACATGCACACATATATAAATAGGTAGAGATACACAGAGACAGATGAAGACAAAGATAGATGGACACACAGAGAGGTAGAGAGTTGCAGAGGGGTAGAGAGCTGAAGAAATAAAGAGAAAGAGTTAGAGAGAGAGATGCGGAGAGAGAAAGACGGAGATGGCAGGTAGACAGAGATGAACAGACTTGCAGAAAGCAAGATGGAAAGAGAGATCTAGACAGACAAACAGGCTAAGGCAAAATGTGGCATCAGCTGGCAGAAGCCCCCACTGCCCACAAGACTAGGCCACTGGCCTAGTCTCCAGGGGCCAGCAGCCTCCCCCCCAGGTGCTCCCAGGGCATGGCAGGTCCACCCGCCACTTGCAACCCTGGCGGTCAGCTGGCCCCAGCCCTGCCCTGGAGCCTGCCGGCCCGGCTGACCTGCAGCAGCAGGTGGTACTTGAGGATGCGCTGGACAGGTTTCAGGAGGAAGCTCTGCAGGGGCAGCGAGTGGCGAAGCTGGATCTGACGCTCCTGCAGCCACAGGGCTCCTGGTGGTGACAGGGCCAGCTCCCGAAGCAACGCCAGGGAGCTAGGGGCACAGCGCACGCAGGTCAGGGGTGCCGTTGGGGGGTGGGGGGTGGATGGGCGGAGGGCACCAGCTGGGCAGGGTCGGGAGCAGGCAAGGGCTGCTCACCCTTCCCTCACCTCGGGTAGTTCATGCAGTACAGCGTGTAGATGTCAAAATCCTCGCTCTGCGGGCGACATGGGAGTCAGAGGGGCGCCAGGCCCTGCCCTCCTATGACCCACCGCCTAGCCCCCTCCACTCACCCGCTGCAGGAAGCACTGGGCAATGCCCCCTGCAGTGCAGCTGTCTTCCAAGTCTTCCAGGAGCTCGCTAGAGGGGGGTGGGGGTGCAAGAGGGTGAGGGCCAGCCTGATCCCAAACCTCTCCCTCCTCCCCCCAGGGGGGGGGGGCTCCAGGATGCCCACTGGGACTGGGCTTCTCCAAGGCATGTCACGTCCAGAGGGAGAGTCCTGTGATCACTACCTGGGAGATGACACCTGCTCAGACTCTCTCCCGGGACACCTGGCAACCTCTCAGAGCTGTCCAGACAAAGGACAGGGCCACAGGACCCTAAGATCCTGGGAAGCCGCTTAGCGGGTCATGCCCCTTGGCCTCCATCCTCCGCCTCACCCAACTCTCCAGGTCTGCCCAGGGCTGAGGTGGGGTGGGGGCAGGACTTTGAACACCAACCTCAGCAAATGCCTGAACCAACTGGGACAAGCTGGTCACCCTCCCGTCATCCTTGGGCCGTCAGAATCCCAGAACCCCTCAGCAGAGATGCCATTCTGTGACCTGGGCCCCCCAAGTCCTGCCCAACTCTCTCACTCCCATCAGGATCTCTGCCTACTCGCACGACCCCCAGCCAGCCACTGGGACGGGACCCTCCAGAGCCCCCGGTGCTCCTGCCCACCCCTGACCTGCTGAACTGGTAGATGTCCTCAATGTTGGCGAACAGCGTGCCCACCTGTTCCACGCTCAGCCCCAGGGCCCCTCCGTCCAGCAGAGGGCCCAGGTAGTCCTGTAGGGGGAACATGGGTTACAGCCCGGCTGGGCCAGGGCCCCCATGTGCTGGACAGAGCCTGGCCACTCACCTCTACAATGCTGCGGAGGTCTCGGACGTAGGCCCGCTCCGTCTCCACTATCTCTCGGGCTACTCGCTCCAGCCGAGAGGGCTTGGCTGAACTGGGGGTTCCCACAGGTGACAGGTGTAGGCGGATGGGGGGCCCTGGAAGGGGCTCTGGCTTGGACGAGGAGCATGCTGGGATGGGTCCTGGGGCCGGGTCCCCCTCAGAGCCCACAGTACTCAGAGATGTGATGCTACCAGAGCCTCGAGAGGCCATCTCGGGGGCTGCAGGGCCTGCAGAGGGTGGAGCAGGGGTCAGGGTCTTCCGACCTGCCTACGCCCATAGCTGGTGAACATCTCTCCCAGAGGCTCCCCCTCCCCTCCCCGGCCTTGGTCCAGTCCTGCCCTTTCCCATCTGACCAATCATCTCCCTGGGCTTCAGACATCTGCTCTCACCCATTTAATTCACCTCCATGCAGCAGCCAGGACTATCTTTATGAATTTGCTCCTCTGTCGCTCCCTTGGGTAAAACTCCTACAATGCCCTCAGGAGGAAGTCCAAAGTCCTCAGATCCACAGGGCCAGGGACCTTCCAGCCTACTGGCTTCCCGAGGTCACCTGCCATAGTTAGTTTCTGGTTCTAAACCAGTTCAAGCTTCTCACATCTGAAGCCTTTGCAAATCCTGTTCCCTTGGTGTGGAATTCCCTTCCTTCCCTTGACCCAACTCATTTCACCTAATCTTTGAGTCTCAGTTTAGACGAGCCCCCGTCCCCCTCTTCTAAGACGTCTTCCCTGACATCTCAGGATGAGTCAGGTGCTCCTTCCAGGTTCCCACAGCGCCAAGATATCTCCAACCGGCAACCCTGACAGCTTTAGCCCAGCCAATGCCCCCATCTCACTGGGCACTCGGTGTGCGCTGCCGGTGTCACCCAGCCCTGGGTGGGAGTCTGGAACCAAGGCAGGAATAGTGGGCCATCCCTGCCTAGCCCTCTCACCTGCCGGACTCTCACATACAGCTCCACAGTCACACGCGTCACCTCTCCGGCCACACCCAAGGCTGGGACTGGGCTTGGACAGTCCCTGAGTGCCCTCAGGCATGGCTGGGTGCGCTCAGAGCAGCTCCTGCAGAGAGACCCCGTTCCTGTGTGTTGGGACCCCATGGGCCTCCCGAGAGTCACCCAAGTGTCAGGGACCGAGGACTGAGAAGCTACATCGGTGAAGGGGCCCTGGGAGGAACTGAAGTGGGGAGACCCAGGGCGGGTGCCAGAGAGGAGCAGGGAGAACCCACAAGATGCGAAAGTTCAGACCCAGAGCAGCTGAGCCCCACGGAGCGGCCAGTCCCCGACCCTGGGAACGCTCGGGCTCGGGCTCGGGCTGGAGACGAGGGTGAGGGGCAGGGCTGGGAAAAGACGTGGGCGGGAGGCCGCGGGGTCCCAGGGGAAGGCGGAGGAGGCTGGGGGACCGGATGCCAGGGTCCGGAGGATAGGCGGCTCCCTCCCCCACCGAAGAGCTGCACTCAGGGACGCTGGCCCGAAGACTGACCCTTCCTCCCCCCTCCAACACCCCCCCCTCCGCCCCGCGCCCCGGTCACTCACCCAGGACCCTGCCTCCCCGCCGCAGCTCCCCGCTCCGCCGGCGCCCGGCCTGGCCCCGGCACGCCCCCTCATTGTTCGGGGCCGCGGCGCCGGCGCCGCCCCCTCCCCCTGCCCGCCGCCGAGGCCCCCGCCTCCCCCTCACCTCCCCGGAGCCTCCGGGCCCGGGCCCGGCCGCCCGCGTCCTAGGGGCGCCCAGCGCGGGCCCCCCGGTCCTTGGGAACTTCGGACTCTGCGGCTCCAGGGACCCGAACCCCACGTCCCGTAGGATCCGGAGCGGCGGCTCCCGGTTTCTTGACCCTCTCTGGGTGGGGGGTGCTGGGAGCCTGACTCCGGCTGGGGACCCGGATTCTCGGGTCTCCTAGGAAGGACCGTGAGGGGCCGGAGCCCAGAGCCGCCCCCCGCCCTCTAGGGGCGAGGCCTTAGGTCTCCAGGTGGGAGCGCGGTGTTTATGGGGGGTGTTCCCAAATTCCGGGGGGCCCGGGAAGCGGGGGGGCGCTGCAGCCCAAGACTCAGGTGGTGGAGTCCGAGTTCTTTCAACCCAGGAGATCTTGGGTCCGGACTTCCAAGACGTCCACACGGGGCTCAGCCGTCCGGGACCCCGAGTTCTTCAGGCGAGGGTCCGCGAGGCTGACAGCCTGGCTCCTCCGGGAGGGGCGCCGGGGGCTTGGAGCCGGGGTCTCTCGGGAGGCGGTGCGGAAATTCCGGACGCCGGGGCCTGGGACTTCAGGTCCCTCGGGCGCCGGGATGGGAGACGCCGGGCTTCGGCAGCAACAGCCGCGCCACATCTGGGGCGGGAGCGTCGGGCTCCAGCTGTGGGGCCGGGGGCGGTCGCCCGGGGCTTCCCCTCCCCCCCTGCCGACCGGGCTCATATCCTGTTCCCGCCCGCGGGGGGGAGGGGCCGCCTTCCGGCCGGCCCGCTAGCAAAGGGTTAAGGCCCCACCTCCCCGGAATTCTGAATATTCATGAAGCGGCGAGTTTCCTGCAGGCCACGCCCTCACATGCCAGGCGCCCCGCGGGCTTTTCCCTTTTACAGCAAGGGCCCTCCAGCGTGAGAATCCGGAATTGGCCACGCGGTCTCTCTTATTGGTTAACCTAAAGGACTTCAATTTGCATAGCAAATAGGAGGCGGGGCCGCTGGGCGAGGTCACGTGGCCGCGAACTGGAAGGACCCCTCCGCGGGAGGGTGCGGCCGAAGCTCCAGTGGCGCAATCGGTTAGCGCGCGGTACTTATACGACAGTGCGGGCGGAGCGATGCCGAGGTTGTGAGTTCGATCCTCACCTGGAGCACTTAAATTTTCTCCTCCCACTGATTGTAAAAATATAAACCTAAATAAACAACGGAGACCTCTGCGTTACACATTGACTTTTAGGATTTGCGGGCTAGGGAAACTCCATTCAGGCAACTATTTGTTGTGCAGATATAAGAAAGCAAAACTAAACTGTCTATGCATGGATCCAAACGTAGTGACTATGCAGGACAGAGTGTAACTGCTTCTCGGATGTCCAAGGCTGTGAACTTTACGGAAGCTGCCACAGCGTCCACATAGCGGCGGGCGGATTTGAACCGATGGTCTTTAAGTTAGCCGAGCAAGCCCTTGACCCACTGCGCTACTGTATTGTCGGACGGTGTGACTTTTGTGACGGCCGCCAGGGGGAGACATCGCCTCTTTACAGATCCCCTGGGCAGCTAATACAGGACTTCAAAGCTGTTTAAGAACTGTACAGATCTTTCAGACGGTGGGAAACGGTGCGGAGCGCGCTTTTTCTCCGTATCCCTTTGGGAGTTTCTCTTTCCCTTCAGTTTCTGAACCTACTTTATTCGACAGATACTGAATACCCTGTGTACCTTGCTCTGTTCTTGAAGTGTGCAAGATCATGTCACTGCCCCTCACGGTTGGTTTGGCGTCCTAGTAAGGAGGCCAACGTTAACGGTAAGCATAGCCTAAGCTTTAATAATGTTAATTTAAAAACAAACAAAAATAAACATAGTAAGTACATTTGTTACTGAAACTCAAAACTCACTGCCATCAGGTTGATCCTGACTCAAAGCAACTCTATAAAGTTGGGTAGTACTGCCCCTGTAGGTTTCCAAGACTGTAACTTAAAAAAAATTAAATAAAAAAAATAAAACATATACATGTAATAAAATCCAATAGTTCAGTTGTATCAAGAAAGGTGAAAAAAAGGCTGTGCAGTCATCACAATCAATTTTATAGCTACCCCCCTTCTTTTACACATCTATGGTGACTCCCTGTTTCCTCCTCCGTCACCAGGTAATCATGAATCCCCTTATTATCTTTGAATTCCCATCATCCCGTTTCCCTATAGAGATAATTATAAAAGACTAGGGCAGACATCCATCAACAATGGGTATTCAAAACCAATAGAGACCTCAATCAAATAGCCCAGACTGTAACTCTTTAGGGAGGAGGAAGCCTTGTCTTTGTTGGGAGGAGCTGCTGTGGTTTCCAATTGCTGACCTTGCCCTTAGGTTAGCAGTCCACCAGGGCTCCTTTATGGCGATGGATGGTGATGGGAAATGTCAAGAAACAAGTAGCGCTGGAGGGAGGGGTGGGAGATGGGGTGGAGGTGACAGTATTAAACAAGGCAATCTGGGAGGGCTTCCCATAGGCCGAGTTTGAACAGACCTCAGATGGGAAGTGACCCATGGTGACCCACGGGCCTTGGCCAGAACTTGTCTGACTACTGTACAGCCAGCTAGGAAGCCTGTGTGACTAGCGGGGAGGTGACCAGGGACCCAGGCCTGTGGGGTTTGGACTTTGGCTCTGAGGTGCTAAGTGACTCAGATGTCAGTCCCTTTAGTTGCTGATTGGGGGGACTAGCTGCAACAAAGTTTCATTTGGGGACATGATGCTGGTGGTGTATGCAGGGGGCAGCGGCGCTTGAGGGTGGATCACACAGAATTGGGATGTTTGAGAGAGTAGGAGTCACGTCCCCCCTCCTCCCACCCGTAAGCTAGTAGTAGGTGACATTTTTTTAGGTGCCAGTGGCTGTGTTTTGAGGAGGTCTAGGGGATGTTCCTCTCAAGGGAAGCCCGGAGATGTCTGTCTCTCAACTTGTTCTCTGCCTCCCCAATTTCGGTGTGGGTCTCCCAAGGTGCCAGCTCTCTGCCCAGGATGCAGCATCATGAGGGCTCCTGGGAGGCGTGGGGAGGAGAGGAAGGAGGGGCGGGCGAAGGTGGGCTTGGGTATGAGTGGAGGGGCAGGCCTGGCGGAGGGGGGCAGGGGGGAGGATGAGGATGAGGAAGGTTCAAGTGGAGAGTAATGGGCGGAGCTGGGAGAGTGAAGGGAGATAAAAAACACAGGGGGAGAGGAGGAGGAGGAGGAGGAGGAGAAGGGCGGGCTCGGAGGCTGGAGAGAGGAAGGAGGAAGAGGGGAGGGCAGCAGGGTGGGGGCTGGCAGTGGACAGGGAAGTGGAGGGAGGAGGAGAAGAGGGGCAGTCGGGGGGTTGGAAACCAGAGCCCAGAGGCGGGGCGCAGGCCCTGACGTGGGGCCGCTTCCGGGCGCGGGGCGTGGCTCCCGGGGGCGGCTCCCGAAGCTCTTGCCTTGTATGGTCCGAGGTCGCGGCTCGCGCGGGCCCCGCCCTGGGCCGCGGGGTCACGACCCGCCTCCGCGTGGACCTGGCGGACGCTGTCGGGAACCTGCGCGCGAGCCGCGAGCTCCCGGGGGTCGGAAGCGCCTAGCTCCCGCCGTCTTGCTGCACTTTCGGGCGTCGGACCCGCCAACACTCGGACATTCCTGAGTTCCGGGATCCTGGGAAGGAGTCCAGTGGCGCGATGGCTGAGGAAGGCCTGGGCTGACCAGGTCAGCGTGTGGAATCCCCCCGTGGCCTCGCGGGAGAGAAGACTGGCGATTGTCCTGTGAAGTGGACAGCCTGGGAAACTAGGGGTCAGTTCGACCCAGCCTTTTAGGGTCCGAATCGAATCCTGGAATCACAAGTCTAACAGCCAGAGCCTTGGAAACGTTTCCCGGAGATTGCGAAGCAGTCGAAAGTTCCAGCCCGGCGTTTCCGGGGCGACCCCTCCCGGGCCTCTCCCCCCACCCCCGCAGGGGACCCGCCCCTGGGCCCGGTCGCCCGCACATTCCGTTCTCCCCGCGCCGCCCCGCCCTCCCCCGAGGCCTCGCGGGGATGGAAACATTCAGTCCCCGCCCGCGACCTGGCGGAGCTGGGTCAAGGAGCTGGATGGGAGCGCAGGCGTGCCCGACGCCGCGGGGAACCGGCTCTCCGGGTTCCTACCGGTGACCTCACCTGGCCCCGCCCTCTCAGGTGAACGGCCGGGCCCGGTGACGCAACTTCCTGCCAGGTGAGCGCCCGGGCCGCTCAGCTTCGTATAGTTTGGAACGCCAGCCGGCTCTTTTTGCCAAACCTTCCCCTCCATTCCCGTTGGAGGGCAAAAAAAATCAACAACGGGATTCCTCGTTGACACATTGATTCCACTTTTTATTTAAAAATTCCAAAAGACACAAAAATAGACTTTGAAGGTAACAATATATATTAATATAGTATATTTAATAATTATCAATTCCAATATTACAAAAGGTGGAAGAAAAATATAAAGGAAGCAGACGACCCAATATATAAATACTATAAAATCTATTTGAATAAATAAAGTCGTCATAAATAAAGGGGCCCATTTGGGTTTTTTGGTTTTGTTTTTGGAAATGGGACATGGCAACAGCTTTGGCTATTTGTTTGGGGGGAGAAATTTGAGCACCAGGGTGGGTGTCCCCATAGGGGAGGCTCCAAGACCCCTCAAAAGCTGGGACCACATGGTCTAGGAAAGCTTGGGAGGGGCAGTGGGAGCCTATTATTCACAGCACTTTAAGATTCTAGGAGATAGATTTGGGCAGGGGAGAAGTGGGGGTGGGGGGGGGGGTGGGGGCTCACTGCCTCCTGTAAATTGCTACATCATATCTTTCAAGAACTCCTAAGATAGCGCGCACCCTCATACCACAAACACTATCAGAACTTGTCCCCTGGGGACCTGCCCCAGAGAAGGTGAGGGGGACAGCCTGCTAAGGGCTCCCCAGTTCCTCACGGCTCTAGGGCCGACGTGAGCCCACCGCAGGAGAAATGGCCCCTCTTGTGATCCAACTGATATGTACTGGACGGGCCCTTGTCACTCAGAAACGGAGATGCGATTGAAGATGGGGAGTCGCCGCTGGGCAGCAGGAGGCTGAGGCGGCCCAAAAATGCCTCCGTCAAAGACAGGCGAGTCGGAGCCCCCCAGGCTGCTGCCACTGCTGGCATATTCATCAGGATCAGAGCCCAGGGAGTGTGCAGATGGGCTTCTAGCCAAGCCACCCAAGGGCCCCCAGACATTGCTGGGAGTGGTTCTCCTACAGGAGGGGCAGCAGGTTGGGGTGGGGTCCCTTCGGGCCACAGGGGTCCCAGGGGCAGCAGAGAAGGCAGAAGGTGAGATCAGCAGGTCCCCAGGGGCCGGTGGTGGGGAACTGGACGGTGAGAAGGAACAGGACAGGGAAGGGCCTGGGAGGCCGGCTGGCGGTGAGGAGGTCCGGCGGCCGGATGGCAGACCCGAGAAGCTGATGCTCTGGCGTAGCATGTGTGGGTGCCCGGTGGTGGCCAGGTCCTCCTTGGGGTTGTGGATGAAGTGGCAGCGTGAGCCGTAGGGGCAGCGGCCCTGGAGGTAGAACTTGTGGCAGAGTTCGGTCTTGTACTTGGGGTGGCGATTAGCCTGGCGCAGCTCACCCTGACCGTGGGCAAACTGACACTTGGCCCCATACCGGCAGCGTCCGCTCTCCGAGAAGGTCCGACACAGCTCTGTCTTGTAGCGGGAGGAGGTGGCTGGGGTTGCGGTGGGTGAGGTGGGTGAAGGTGACAGTTCAGGGCCCGGTCGAGGAGCCAGGGGTGCGAAACCTGGAGGGGGTGGCACCCAGGCGTAGGTGCGGCTCTCCACCAGGCTGGTAGAACGCCCGGGCAGGCGGGGGGTCACCGCGGCGGGGCTGGAGTCGGCTGAGCTCCAAGATCCCGAGGAAGGCCATCCCAGGCTGGACTCAGCACCTCCCCGAGTAGATGCCAGGTCAGGAGGGCTCAGCGACTGTAGGCTCTGTCGGGGTAGAGGGCGGTTAAGACACTGAAAATGAAGGGTGACGCCCTGCCCCAGCGGCAGGGCACCTCAAGAGCTTGCCCGCCCGGTTTGTGGGTTCTCTGGGCTGAGCCCCACCCACAGGAAGAAACCCTGGGGTTTCAGTTTATCCAGGGCAGAAGCCGATCCCCCGGCTCCTAGGAGCCTGAGCTCCCAGATTTCGGGCACAACGGAGGCCCAAAGTCAGGGCACGCCACTGTCCCCTACCCCCCCGCACCCCCCAATTTTTAGAGTCTCTGGGACTCCCCTGATAGACACATCCATCCGGGATATCATAACTGCAGGATCCGGGCCAAGTTTAACCCTGGAGTCTGGATCCCTTTGGGTTCGTTCAGAGGGCCCCTGGGTGTCGGGGCCAGAGGTCGGCTTTCCAGTCTGGGCCCCCGGCCGCCTCCTTCGCGGAAACCCGCACCCTCAGCAACTCCTAGGTGGGCCGTGGGGTGGGGGCGCATTTCCGCCACCAGACTGCCTTCCCCGGCGACGAACGTCTTGCCACCTCCAGGGACCACTCCACCCACGTTTGGGACAAGACCCGGCGGGTCCCCCCCCCCCAAGAGAACCAATCCCACGGGGCAGGGAAAAACGGCTGGCGGCCTCGGGCCCGAGGGGCGGCTCTCGGGAACCCTAGTTGGAGAAAGGAGCCAGGGACTCCGGGCCGGGCGGGGTTGGCGGCGCGAAGCGGGGCTTACCTCGTAGATCGCGGTGAGATCCATGGCGGCGGCGCGAATGGCCGGTCGGCGGGGTGGCGGCCGGGAGGGAGGACTGAGGCGTCACTGGCTGGGTCCCGACGGGAGAGCCGTCCCCTTATAAAGCCTGCTGAGCTGATCAGGCGGGGCCGGCCGGGGGCGGGGCCGGGGCGTGGCTGTGGTGGGCGGGGCCTGCGGACCAAGTCCTGGGCGGAGCGCGGGCTGCCGCCGGAACTTCTAGCGTCTCCTTTAGCGCGACCTCGCGGCGGTGGAATGAGGGCAGTGCGACCTCCGGCCTAGAGCCATGGGTGAGCGCTCCTCTCCCGGGGACCCCTCGCCCAGGG
>NW_022104553.1:31211659-31224065 GCF_000313985.2 Echinops telfairi
CTTCCCGGACGCGCGCCCCCGGCGCTGGCCGCGCCAGCCCTGGACTGTTCTCCTTCCGCCCAGCCCCCAGTCCGGGCGCGGGCGTGCCCGTTTTCAAGACTGGAGACTGAGGCACGGAGAAGGGTGCTGGGGCCGCGCGAGGGCAGTGCTTTAGAAGGCGCTGCCACGGGCAGAGGGGGTGCGCGTGCGTGCAAAATAGACCGCTGGACCGAGAGATGAGGACTGGACACGGAGAGGGCTAAGTATAGGAAGAAACTACCCCGAGAGGGAGGTGGGGAGACAGAGACAGCTTGAGAGACAGTCTCAAAGAGACAGACACAACAACAGCGGTTCACCTAGAGAAACACACGCTAAAACGTGCCCTTCCTAGACTTGCCCACGGGCTGGCTCCGCTCGGTTCCCAAGCACACAGCCCCCCTCCCCTAAGACCTGGCCGCCTTCCAGCCCCCACTCACAGGCGGTGGGGTGGAGGAGTGTTGGGTGTATGGGCGAGACTGGAAGGGGCGCCCCCATAGCCCTCACTTTCATGCAGGTAGTGACACTTCCCAGTCAAGTCTGGGCCAGCTTCTAAGCCCTGTCTATATATGCATTTATACACCACCACAAGCTAGCCAAATATTAATGTGACCCTTTTACACAAGAAGAAACCGAGACACAGAGGGGTTAGCCGATTCCCTTAATTACCCAGCTAGTAAATTGGCAGCAGCCCTTTACCAGTGTTTTGAATGACACCGAGAGAGGTTGGCCCTCTGTGGAAAAACCTGAGGACTGATGGGGGGTGGGCGGGGAGTGGAGGATCTTTTATTTTGGCGGAGTTGGTGTGAAATTGGAATTATGAGTCGTGCTCAACTAAAGGGTGCTCATCCAAGTGCTCCCCTTGGGAACTCCGCCTTTACTGGGGATCATCCCCAACATGGACAGTCACCTGTCATCATCAGGTGGTTTCCCAGAGGGAAAACTCTCAAGAGCAGGGAAGAGAACTTGTTTCCAAAGGGAGTTATGGCCCTGGAAGGCTCCCTGATGGCGCAGTGGTTGAGCGCTTGGCTGCTAATGCTGCTTAGAACCCACCACCAGCTAACACTCCGGAGAAAGTTATGGCAGGTGGCTGTGTAGAGCATGGCAGCCTTGGGAAGCCTCAAAGCCCAGACAACCTGCTGTCACTTGTGTGGATTCCTACTCGGAGAGACCCTGTGGGACCGACCCATCGGGTTTCCAAGGTTGACATCTTTTCAGAAACAGCCTGCTTTATAAATCTTTCTCCCTCCTAGAGGCTGATGGGTTCGAACCCAATGACCTTTTGGTTAATAACTGACCGGTGCTTAACCAATGTGCCAAGAGGGACCCTTGGGAAACTCTACGGGGCGGTAACAGGGAGGGTCCTGGGTGAAAGCGGGGACCCAGGAGAAGCAAGATAGGCCTGGTCGCTGCGTGCGTTCCCACGGTGCAAAGTTCATTGTTGCAGGCGGCGGCGATTGTGCCAGCCTCCACGTCGACGTGTGCGGAGCACGGGGGAATCCCTGGTGCGGCGTCCTCTGGGGCCCAGGGGGCCTTCCCAGGCCGGTCCCGTGAGCAGGGCGGCCTCGGGCGGCTCTGGCACGGTTGCGGCCTCCTGCTCGCCCGTGACTCACTTGCAAGGGGCGGGGGAGGGGGGCTTCCTGGAAGCCGTGACGAGGAGGCTCGGCCGGACGCCCGGGTTCCTCTGCTGTAACCAGGGCTTCTAACTTTTGTAAACAGAGCTTAGAAAACAACGGGAAAGGGGGAGGGAGGGGGAGAGGCGTGGGACCCCTCCCAACAGGCCTCCGAACTCCGAAGGCTAAGGGGGCGGGGATGCCATGGGTGGGGGGCAGTCTGGCAGGGCGGGGGTGGGGGCTGCTGTCTCTGGCCTAGGGAGTTTGTCTCCGACTGTGGTCCCAGTCCATGCAGGAGTAGGGACCCCAGTTTCGATTCTCTGGAGACTAGGGTGCATTTCCCACCCTTGAGTCAGGCCGACTCTCTCCCTTCCCTCCTCTGCTGAGTCATCGCCCCAAAGCCAGGACGCACGGGTCGAGCAATAATAGAGGCTTAAGGGGTGAACAGATCCACGCCACCTCCCCACCAGAGATGTGCTGGTGGGACCCTGGGGATAGGTCAGGAGCTCAGCCCCTCCTGATGTAACAGTTCAGGACCCCAAGCCACCTCCTTCTCTCGGCTCCCAAGAGTCCAGGCCCTCAATCCCTCTTCTCCCGCAGGACCCCCAGCCTGCCCCGCCCGAGGCCCAGGAATGCTATCCCCTCTCCTCCAGACCCCAGGATACCCCTCGCCCCCGTGGTGCGCAGCCCCTCCCCCCTGCCCTGTGGGGCGCCAGCCTAGGAGGAAGTGCGCCCGGACTCCTCCCCGCGCTCCACGTAGCCAGCGGGAAAATCCGCGGCCCGGCGGCGGCGGCCGGGAATCCCCTCTGGAATGATGTTGGGGAAGGGGACGGCCGGGGTCCCCCGCCGGGCGGGCGCGGGGGGCAGGTCCAGGGCGGGCTAGGGGAGAGGCGAAGGGGCGGAAACCAGAGAGGCTAAAAATACTGCGCACGCTTCCGGCCCCCGGGGCGGAGAACCGAGCAGAGTTTCCAGAAAAACAAGCGGGGACGGGAAACGCGGGGGTGTGAGAGCCGCGGCGAGTGCGCGGGCGAACTCGGGGGGAATGGGGGGCGGCGAAGGGAGCGGCTGTCCTCGCGTCACGTGTGTCTGGGTCCTGTGTGTGCCCGGCGTGATTGACGGGGCGGGAGCCCCCTGGAGCCCAGGGCAGGGCGAGGCAGCTCGTGTGCGACCGTGCCAGTCGAGTGGTGTGTGTGCGCGCGCGCGCGCGGCCGGGGCTAAGGCCTGCGGCCCGGCCGGACTGGCTGGGCGGGCCCGAGTGCCCGGGGAAGGAGGCGTGGGACGCCGGGAGTGTGTCCAGGTGTCGTGGGTGCCTGTGACAGGGCGGTGGGAAGAAAGTGTGAAACCGCCCTGTTGGGTATACGGTGGCGACCTCTGGGTGTGGGAGTGACACTCCGCAGGAACTGTGTGTGCAGCTGTCTTCTTGGAGGTGGCCACTTCCCAGACCGACCTGCAAGCCGGTGTGGTGTGCTGCTGCAGGCTCGCGTGCTTGCAAGGTCCCTGGGTGAGGGTAGGGCTGTGTCCATCCCCGCCCCGCGTGTGATAAGAAGACAAGCCCCTCCACCTTGTGTAACCATGTGCACAGCTGGGGGACAGTGTGGCAGGGTCTGTGCGCCTGTGTGTGCGCGCTTGCGGCTGTTCTGTGGACAGCGACGTGTCTGCCCTGGCTCGCCGGTGTCAGACACTGCGTGTGCATGAGAACGTGGCTGGCGGTTAGCTGTGGTTCCCCCGCGGCGCGGTCAAGGCCGTGAAGCCGGTGAACTTTGTCTCCTGACGTCTGTAGCACGAGTGAGGCGCGGGCGCGGGCCCGCCCTGAGCACCTCGGGTCTGCCGGGGGGGGGGGGGCAGACACGCACCCGCCCCAGCACCTGAGACGCAACCGTATCTTTGCCCCAGAGACACTGATCGCGCTGGGGCTGCTGGCAGGGCTGAGTCAGCCAGCGATGGGTAGTCTGTGACGGGGTGAGAGATAACAGTCTAAGTACAGGTTAGGGGGCTGTTTGTGTGTTCCTGCGGTTGGGTTGTTCCCTTGGTTTGTTTGTGGGGCTGCTACTACCACAAGGGCCTTGGGGAGGGTGGGGGGGGAGGGGCACTATGGTTCTAGGATGGTGGGATGGGAGGTTGTGTGTCTGCGCCCCCATAGGGGTGGCTGTTTCTCATAAACCCTCTCCCTAAAGCGCGTGGTTGTGCACCAATCAGGCTCTTCAAGTACCCCCCCTGGGTCAGTTTCTCAAAGTGGGCGACAGACACCGCCCCCTGGGAGTGCGTGCAGGATGGATCCAAGAGGCCTACAGAAGCAAATGCCTACGTTTTAAGCTGGATAACGGTTGGGCTCTCTCCCACTAGCCAACGCTGACTCATAGCGACCCCTGTGGGTTTCTGACACTGGAACTGCTTAATTTAGTAGAAAGCCCAGGCTTTCTCTCGCTGAGCTGCGAGTGGTTCAAACCACTGACCCCATACCAAGGCGGGACCAGTACATCACCAGGGATCCTTGGATAGGGGCTATAGTATTACTATTTGTAATTGTCCGGTGAGGGCATTGACTCCTTTCCCAAATCTAAGTTTTCTTCACAGTCACCTTAGCAAGCCTCTCCTTAACCGCTGTCCAAGAATGAAACACAATGTTTTAGGTAGACACCTCGGCCATTTGCCACATTACCAAAACTAAACTCATCGCCATTGTGGGTTATATGTTGGGCTGCTAACTGCAAGGTCAGCAGTTTGAAACCACCGGGCTCTCTGTGGGAGAAAGACGAGGCTTTCTACTTCCGTGGTTAGTCTTGGAAACCCACAAGAGCAGGCTATCCTGCCTTGTAGGGTCACTGTGAGTCAGAATGGCTTTGGCAGTGTTTTATTATTTGGCTATGAAATATGAGAAAATGTATGTAGCATCTCTTTATACAACATAATTAACACCCATGAAACCACTACCCAACGTAAACTCTTAAACTTCCATGGTTTTCAACAGAGAAGGCATTTTCCACATCCATGTCTTGCCCTCTCTTGTTCCCGACTGATTCCTAAGTATGGAGTGTTTCACTTCTCAGTCTCCTTTCTGATGTCATACTTGCTTTTGTCCCTCCCTTCTTGGGCTCTCTCCTGGTGCGCTGGTAAATGCTTCACTTGATCATGTGTAGTCTCCCTAAAGCAGTGGTTCTCTACCTTCTTAATGCCACTGCCCTTTCATATAGTTCCTCATGTTGTGGTGACACCCCTCCTATAAAATTATTTTCGTGGCTACTTCCTGTCATTTTGCTATTGTTAGGAATCGGGCGATCCCTGTGAAAGGGTCATTTGACTCCCAAAGGGGCAGAGACCCAGAGGTTGAGAACCGCTGCCCTAAAGCATCCACTCTGGTAAGGCAGAGATCCTTGTCCTGGGCCGACAAGCCCTAGATCCTAGATCCTCCCTGAATGCTTGGAGAATGAATGCAGCTTCCTACCCTGTGCATTCTAGAACCCCCACGGTGGTTTTGAATTGCTGACCTTGTGGTCAGCAGCCCAATGTGTAAACCAGTAGGCCACCAGGGCACACAGCATCATGTCAGCCAGAAACAGGATGGACTGTATTTACTTGGAGATCATAAGCATAGCTTCACAGGTGCTTAGGTACCAGAGGTGGACTGTGGTAGTCAACCATGTGTCAACCTCACTGAGCTCCTGAAAACCCAAACAACACTCAGGCCACACATGGAGCCCCTTCTGACTCACAGCGGCCCGAGTAAACCGCCCCTGTGGCTTTCTGAGGTGCTCAGTCTGTATTAGAGCAGTCAGTCAATTTCATCTTTATCCCGAGTACGATTGGTGGGTTCCAATGGCTGGATCCTGTGGGCAGCAGCCCGAGGCCCCATCCCCCAGAACCCCTCTGAATAGGCTACAGCCCATAGTTATTCCACACAAACATAGGCACTGCAGGGCAGGTCAGGTCTTGTGGATGAGATCAAAGTCCATCATCAGTTGCTCCGGCCCTAGAGTGGGCTCTCGCTCAGCCCAACCGCCCTATGAGTTAAAGCAGAGCTGCTCCTTAGGGCCCTGAGGCTTGGTCTCTACAGGAGCAGCCTCCCAAGGAGGGGCTGGCGTCTTGGCCTTTCTTAACAGTAAACCCTTTGTGCCACCTGAGGCCCTCTGACTTGAAGGGAGCTGAGTTTAGCTGATTGATTGTTGATTGCATGTCAGAGGAGCT
Organism: Echinops telfairi; assembly: GCF_000313985.2. Lineage (NCBI taxonomy): Eukaryota > Metazoa > Chordata > Mammalia > Afrosoricida > Tenrecidae > Echinops > Echinops telfairi. The sequence continues at coordinate 31,217,470 of NW_022104553.1, forward strand.
AGGTGGAGGCTTCTCTGAAGACAGGCTGCCTGCTGGTAGGTAGCAGCTCCAGCTTGGGTCTGGGGGGTTGGGCCCAGCCCACCCTTGCTGCTGGTTGAACCCTGGCAGGGCAAGGAGTTGGGAGGAATTTCCCAAGATGTGTGTGTAACTGGTCGTTCTCCAGGGCTGCTGTGGGGACTTGGCTTGGGTCTGGCAGGTCTCCCTGGGCTGGGATGTGCTTTGAAGCTGTGGGGTCAACAGCCAGCGGCCCTGATGGGCAGGCACATGGGAGCCAGGTGCTGGGTGGGGCAGTCCCACTCACCGACCTGCTGAGTCACTGGGGCCTTTCACACCCCAACAACTGGGCTTGGCTCCTGGCTCCGTCCCGCACTTGCCCAGGCCTGAAGGTCTGCTCAGATCTCCCCAGCAAGCCTGCCTTCCCCAAGGCCCCCTCCCCAGGGCCTGCTGCCCGGAACCAGGGCCCAGGGTCCTTCCCAGGACGGCGGTGATTCACAGCCTTTTCACTTCTCCTTTGGAGCTAAAAATACAGGGGCCCAGGCATCCTGCTGAGCCAGGCCCGCCAGATTGCACAACGCCCTGGGCTGTGTGCTGCTGACGCAGGCCTGGGTGCGAGCGGCGCCTGGCCTTACTCCCCGAACCGGAGTGTAGGTCAGGGCCCTGACACTCCACTTCCCCTTTCTGGGGTGGAGGGCTCTGGGGGGCTGGGCTGGCGTGGGAGGTGTGTGTGTAGGGGGGAAGGGAGTGATGGCTTGTGCTCCTGGATATGGGGCGCTGGGTAACCCAGGGGTCCAGAATGAGTCCCCCTTTAAAAACATCGAAGTTACGAGTTAGTAGCAGTAGACTGTCACAGGAGGGGTGGGTGGGCAGAGAGGTGCAAATCAGCACTTTGAGGGAGATGAGCAGCAGTGGAAGGCAGAGCCACAGACTGCCCCCACCCCTCCTGCTGGGACAGGGTCAAAGGAAGCAGGCCAGTGAGCGGCCTGCTAGGGCTGCACACCAGAGCCAGGTGGGCAGTGGCTTTTGGAAATGGGCAAGCCACTGCACTGTCCAAAGTCTGCTCCAGGCTGCCAGGGGACCTCTAAGGTCCAGGCTGTGACCGCAGGCCCTGCCCTTTGCTAGCAGGCCTCTGCTGCCCCCTGCTGGCTGTCGCTGGAGGAAGCACAGTCAGAGACAGGGAGGGGTAGGGTAACTGCTGTTCATTGCCCAATCCTTCCCCTGACCCTCCCTGCCCTCTCCCCAGCTCAGAGGGTGCCCCCAGGGCCAGTAGGTGGAGCCGGCGTCTTGCCCGTGACCTTGTTGGCACAGTCCAGCAAGGCGGTGTGAATGTCCTTGGCACAGGCGATCTGAGCTTTGATGACCGCCAGGTACTGAGGGTAGGGCAGGCTGTCAGGCTGCACGGCGTCTGGCTTGGTCGCTGTGGGCACCAGTGTGGGAGAGTGCTTGGCACTGTCGCAGCTCTGGGACAGGCACTCATGTGCCAGGCGCTGGGGGCAGGAAGGCAAAGGGGTGGGGTCAGCCTTGCTCCCAGCATCCTGGACCCCAGCCCAGGGCGACCTTGGGAGAACCCGCAGGGTTCTTGGGACCTTGGGAGAGCCGAGCAGGTGGTTCTTTCTGTTTCCTTCTTGGGAAGATGGGTTTCACCATGATCTCCGCCTTTGTTGAGGGGTGAGAACAGGCCCCAGCTAGGCCTCATGACCTATCTTCTCTGACTGGTTTTGAACTGCTGACTTTGTGGTTAGCAGTCCAATTTGTAGCCACCAAGCTACCAGGGTTCCTGCTGATGGCACCAGCTACTGGCTTACCTCCTCCCTCTTCAGCTGCTGCTCCTCTGCTGTCCTTATTCAACCCAGGCCTCCACTGCAGCAGTTCCTGGGGCTGTCTCCTCCTGCTCATTGTACCCTCCCACAGTGGCCCCCTGTGGTCCCTATCACTTCCCACGTCTGCATCCAGGTTCCCATCTCTGCCCCCTCCCCCGCATCATCTTGGAGGCTCTTTCCTCCCACCTCTCCTGCCTGCCCAGCTGCCCTTCCTCCAGGCCCCACCTTGCTGCTCCCCCTGGCAATTAGCGATGCTCATACGCTAGCCTGTCACCCAGGATAAAGTGTAGGCACCAGCTTGTGCAGCCCTCCTGGGAGCATTCCAGTGACCCTCCCTCAGGGGGAGGGACCGTCCACCTGAAGAAACACTGTCCTAGGCCAAGCCCACTTGCCATGATTGCCTTCTTAGGCTCCCTGAAACTGGGGGCAGTTTTGGCCCTTCTAACCCTCCCTCCCCATTTGGCAGCCAGAGGGCTATTTCTAAAGAGCATATGGGTCAGGTAGACAGGTGTTTAACTTGGGTGAAAGGGAAGATAATATTCTATATGAAGGAGGAGAAGAGAGGGTGGAGTGGTGGCCAGGGCAAAATCCTGGGAGGTTTGATTCGGTTGTTTGAAAATGTTGAATTTCACATGTGGGTCTGCATTCTGGCTGTGTGGAATCCTCCATGGCTCCCCAGTGCCCAGGGGAATCCCAATGGCTCCCAGCCAGGCGGAACTTCTTGCAGCTCTTCTCTTGGGTTGGAACACTCTTGTCCCACTACGCGTCTTGCTGCATTCTGATTTGTCCCTCTGTGTCTAACTCAGAATGGGGCGGAGGAGAATGGCACCCAGGAAAAAACACTGACCATGGGCCCCCACAGCACTCCCCACACCCTGCCGTCAAGGAGTCCAATTGGAATCCCGGCGTCCCTAGAGGCCAGAGAGCACGGCCTGGGGGTTTCCCAGGCGGTCAGGCTTCACAGAAGTAGAGAGCCTCCTCTTTCTCCAGACCACAGGCCCTGGTGCCACATTATATATTTTACAAGGAAAATTAAGTCTGCTCGGAAACTCCATTTTCCAGGGACGGAACCTACAGCCAAGCAGTGTGCACCGATGAGTTAGGGATTGGCACACACTCTCAGACACCTGCCCTTCCCTCACCTCCTGTCCTTGTCCCTCTCCCCTTGCCCTCCCAGCCTGGTTGACCTGGGCTATGAGGAGTCTTCCCTGTGCTTCCAAAGCCCCTTGAAACCCCCTCATTTAAGCCCCAGCCCCTACTTACCCCTCTCCTATCCCAGCCTCTCTGGGCTGCCCTTGTTTCGGCACACATTGCCACCCTATGGACTTAGAAGCTCTTCACGGGCATGGGTCCAAGCGACATGGTATCCCTGGCATGGATGGAAGCACTGGTCTAGCCTGGAGGGGGTGCTGGGGTATGTGTGGAGTGACTGACTAGGGGATTCCGATGACTTGGAGGTGGAAGGCAGGGCTACTGGGGGTCCTTACCAGGCAGAGCTCCAGCTGGTCACAGAGGGCATAGAACTCCTCCAGACACTTGTCGAAACGCTGTATTGGCCCGTCGCTGCTCTTTCTACGGCACGGGAGAAGAGGGTCACAGAGGAATGGATTTCCAGGCTTGGGGTCACCAGTGACCACCCAACCAAGCATTCATCAAGGCCCAGGGGAGGGGCGGGGCCCAGGGGGTTGACATCCGGGGCGGGGCCGAGCGCTAGGGGGCTGGGCTTGAAGAGGTGCGACCGCCCAGGTGCTCCCCAGGCCAAGGGGCGGCACTCACTGTCCGTTGTCGATGTTCGTGTTCTGAATCAAATTCTGAGCTGCCACCTTCATCAAAGTCTGTTTACAAACAAACACACACACAACAGGACACAAAAGGGCGGGGACAATGGGAGATGGAGACTTAACCGCCACCCAACCAATTTCCCATTTATTACCACCTTCTCGAAAGAAGGTCAGCTTCCGGGGTAGGAAAGAGGGAACCGATTACATGGAACTGTGTGTGGCCTCCTCCCTGGGGGACGGACAACCGAAAAGTGGATGAAGGGAGAAGTCGGGCAGGGCAAGATATGACAAAATACCCATTTGTAAACTATCAAGGGCTCATGCGGGAGGGGGGAGCGGGGAGGGAGGGGGAAAATGAGGACCTAATGTCGGGGGTTTAAATGGAGAGAAAATGTTTTGAGAAACGATGTACAAATGCGCTTTACACAATTGATGTGTGTATGGATTGGGATAACAGTTGTATGAGCCCCTAATAAAATGTTAAAAAAAAAAAAAAGAAAGAAGGTCAGCTTCCATTCCTATATTGATCACTACCCGGGATTCCCCAGTCGCCTCCCGCCCGAGGGGCCTCCGTGAGGGTCTTGCCTCCTAGCAATTGTGGCCCGGGTCTCTTACAGCCGGGTCTTCTCAGCCGGCAACCACCGGAATCCGGTTCCCCGAGGCCCCAAAAGCTGCGGCCAGCCCTGCCCTTCCCTCTCCGGGCCCAAAGAGCCCTCGGACGCTCCCTGGGGTCCGAGGGCCATAGCTCGCAGGTTGCTCGCGGCTGCCGGCCGCTTACCTGGAGGCTCTCCTTCAGCTGCGGGATGAGCATTTTATAGCGCTGCACGGGATCGAAGTCCTGTTGCTGCTGCTGCAGGAGCCCGCTCTGGGCCGGCCCCACCAGCGGTGCCGGCGGCGGCGGCTGCGGCTGGGCTCCCGGGCCGCCCGCTGAGCCGGGGCCCGACACGCCCGCGGCCGAGGCAGCCGCGGAGGGAGGCTGCTGCGGCGCAGCCATGTTCTTCACGTCGTGCGCCGGAAGTGCGCCACAGCGCGTCTCTCAGGGGGTGTTTTTTTTCTTTTTAAAAAGGATGCTCCGGATTTTCTAGACCCCACGCGTCGCTAGTTAGCCCGCCTCCTAAGCAATCCAGCCAATGGAAACGATCCCCCGCTTCCAGCCGTAGACCCGGATACTTCACGCTCAGACTGAGCTATCTTTCCACCAATCAGAGGCTGCTATTCCACTTGCCCCGCCCCGTGCCCAGCCGCTGGCCAATCGGAGCGCGGGTCCGATTTTGACTCCATTTCCCTGAAGGCCTTGCGGCGGGAGGCGACCTGTGGGCTCCTCAGCGTCGTGCAGGCAGTCGGTGGAGACGAAGCTGCGGGTCCGTCGTCGGCGCGGCCTGCGCGTCTCCCTGGCTCGTCCGGAACGCTTCTCGTCAGCGCACCCCCTCCTGACCCGCTCCCTCTCCGCGGGGAGCGGCGCCCGCCCGGCGCAGCCTCCTGCCCGGCGTCGGCTGAAGTTGGCACGCCCCTCCGCTTCCCCTCGCGGCACGGCCGGGACCGCCAGGCCGTTTTCGCCTGGTCGCCATGGCGCCCACTATCCAGACCCAGGCCCAGAGGGAGGAGGGTCACAGGTAAGCGACGCGTCGCCTCGCGGCTCCGCTTTCCTCAAAGTTGGGGTGCCGCGGGGGCTTCTCGGTGCGATCGTGTGCCCGCGACGTCATCAGCCGGCAAGATGCCCGTGACGTTACGGAGCGCTCACCCTTGGCGAAGGGGGCGTGGCCTCTAGGTTTCCTTTGGGACCCGGCTGTGGCCCTCGTCTGTGCCACCCACTTCGGGAATTCGCTGTCTGGAGACCTTCCAACAGGATTGCGTTTGAGCGCCCTCTGAATACACGGACATTGGAGGAGACCTCTTTCGCAAACGACTAAATGCGTGGTTTGATTAAAGTCCCAAGGAAGGGATTTGGTATTTGACCGCACTCATTAATGCTTTTGGAGATACTTTCTCCAGAACGTGGTACTCTGATGGTGCCGTAGGTTAATCATTGGACTGTTCATTTCAAGATCGGTGGTTCGAATCCACCAGCTGCTCTGAGGGAGAAAGATGAGGCTGCCTGCTTTTAAAAGATCAAGCCTCACAAACCTTCGGCATGTCTTCTGCCATGTTGGTTTGCTAGGAGTTGGTATCTGCTCCATGATAGTGGATTTCCTCTGAAAGGGTTTTAAATGCTCGACGTCCTTAAGAACACTTGGAGATGTGGTGCCGAAAGAAACATGGTGCCCTGCCATCAGAAAGAATAGCATCTAAGGGAGGCATCAACGAAGTCCACCTGGAAGCAGCACACTAGCCTGTGTGATCCAAGGATTGGAAATAATCAAATCCAAATCCGAAGGAGGGAATGGTATCAGAGCTTAAATTGTAAACACTTGGTTCCCAGAAGGCTATGGATGACCGTGGAAGCCCTAAATTCGTTTTGCAGGGTCCACACACATGGATTAAACTTAATGAATACTCTCTGACCATAGGGATGTGACTAGCCTTACCAGAGTACTGTAAAGTTGATTATAACTACACCGTTAGGTTAACATGTAATACCTTATAATTTGGACTCTTTTGACCCATTTTAAAGTAGTTTCAGAAAAAAAAAAGTGAAGGGAAGATACAGCACATGGATTTAGCCCGTCAGTAAACCAGCCTCTGACAACCACAGGGTCCATTGGTGCAATTGTATGGCGATAATATAGAAAGGTTATAGTAAAGTCATAAAGAACAGGAAGGGTAGGAGAGAGAGTAAAATAAAGGAGTCAGACACAGTTCATGGTAGGATGCTCACCTCAGCTCCTCTTGGTGGTCCATGTGGAGGTGGGAGGGAAGATGAGACGAGAGGAGAGAGCAAGTATATTTCTAATCAAGGCTTATATATGTAAGGGTTTTTGGGGCACGAAGCGGAATTAAAGGTCCAATTGGTAAAGTTTTAGAAGCAGGCTTTATTGAGAAGCTTGCGGACGGGTTCAAT
>NW_022104553.1:31228568-31232439 GCF_000313985.2 Echinops telfairi
GAGGGGAGGGGAGGCCGATGTGAGGGAGGCCCATGAGAGGTGAGTTCTGAGAACCAAGAAGGTGCCGGATTCAAAATGGAGTCCCTTGTGCCAAGACCAGGCAATATACACTTAGGGGGCATGCAAGTCCCCAATTACATCATAACGGGAAGGGGTTGTACCGTAGGTAATACGTGCAGTGGGAGGGGGACAATCTAGGGGTATACACATAATAGGAAGGGGAGAAACTAGGGGTATACTTGTGACAAGATGGGCCGATCCTAGATTCAAGATGGCAGCCTAATTTGGTCATCCTTGAGTTGGCTTGACTTGTCTGATGGCTGACACCTTCAAGGAGATAACCTCTTAAGCAGCTGACCTCCCATGTGCTACAGTCACTTACCATGTGTTGAAAGCAGCATCCTAGGTTGGCGCATATTTGCGGGACAGCCTGGGAAACCTTTCTGTATCTGTATCCCACAAGCCCCCAGCAAATCCCCTCTGACCACAGACCAGAGATAGGGTCAGCTTTGCAGTCCATTAGACAGTGATTATCGCACATGCTGTTAGTTTAAACTTAGCACCTTATCGTTGGATTTGCCTGTTGACATATTACAAATTTGTCATTTTTAATGCTTTCTGCTTTTTGATTTGAGTTTTTTACTTTGTTATTGCTGTTCTTTTGTGTGTTTGTGTTTCTGTACGTGAATATTAGGATACGTAAATCTATTGACAGTAACTGGATGATGGTTTCTTGGGGTGTAGCAGAGAAGGTTATGGGGGAAGTGAGGAACTAATATTGGGTACAAGAAAAACATGATCTAAAATTGATTGTGGTGATGAATTATACAACTCTTAATATGACTGAATTACTGAATGGTATGACATGAATCATATGCCAATAAAACTTAAAACAAAACAAAATAAAAACAATTGAGAGCCACCTCTTCCAATGAAAATTATGCATCGAATTCTCTAACTTTCCACTTGTTATCCATCCCATCTTTCCATCTTTTTCTCACCAGGCCCAATTCCCACCGGACTCTGCCAGAGAGGTGAGCCCCACAGTTTTCCAAGAAGGGCTGGGCCAGTGGGAACTGGGAGCAGGGATGTGGGCCTGCAAGGATTCAATATTGAGCTTGGTGTGTCCCCAGGGCCAGAACTCTGGAGGTGTAGTGGTAAAGGTTACATGCTGGGCTACAGGAGGTCACCAGTGTGAAACCACCAGCCGCTCTGTGGAAGAAAGATGAGGCTTGCTACAGTCTCTACAGGGTGGCTGTGAATTAGAATTGACTCCATGATAGGGAGTTTGGCTTGGTTTGTTTGGCCCCCAGGTCTGGAGTGGTCTGCCGCGTCAAGTACTGCAATAGCCTCCCTGACATCCCCTTCGACCCCAAGTTCATCACCTATCCTTTTGACCAGAACAGGTGAGACTGGGATCAGGGCTGGGGTGGGGAGTGGGGAGTTCCTTCAGGACAGGACCTTTGTCTCTCATGCACAGCTCTCAGAACCAGGAGAGCTTATAGTAGGTGTATAACATCTTTCAGTGGAGCAAGAGGTGTCTCTTTTCCACTGGGGCGCCAGTCTTGTGATCATGCGTGTTTCTCCCTCTCCCTGGCGAGAAGCATACAGTGTAGCCTCTAGGAGGCAGGGATAAGGGGCCAAATTCCTCATGGGCACGTTTCCCCACTCAGGTTTGTCCAGTACAAAGCGACGTCCTTGGAGAAACAACACAAACATGACCTCCTGACTGAGCCAGACCTGGGGGTCACCATCGACCTCATCAACCCCGACACCTACCGCATCGACCCCAATGGTGTGTGGGGCGGCTAGAGGGTCTTCTCTAGGCAAGCAGAGGCCTGGCCCAGGCCCCTCTTGGGACCTTCGTCTCTCTTGCCCTCTTCTAGTTCTGCTGGATCTGGCTGACGAGAAGCTTCTGGAAGAGGAGATTCAGGCCCCCACAAGCTCTAAGCGGTGAGGTGGTGCTGAGGGAGTGCTAGGGACTGGCCAGGCCAGGGTAGGGAGGGCGGGGAGGTTCTAAGGGCCGGATCCCTGACCCCAGATCCCAGCATCATGCTAAGGTGGTGCTGAAGGAGTGCTGGGGACTGGCCAGGGTAGGGTCTCCACCCAGGAGGGCGCGGAGATATTAAGGGGTGGATCCTTGACCCCAGATCCCAGCAGCATGCTAAGGTGGTGCCCTGGATGCGCAAGACGGAATACATCTCCACCGAGTTCAACCGTTACGGTATTTCCAATGAGAAGCCTGAAGTCAAGTAAGTTACGACTGGGTATACGGAGGGAGGGGGGGAGGATTTTGAGGGGTGTCTAGTGGCCCCCAAAGGCTTGCTTTCTCGTCCCTCTCAGGATTGGGGTTTCTGTGAAGCAGCAGTTCACCGAGGAGGAAATATACAAAGACAGGGACAGCCAGATCACAGCCATCGAGAAGACTTTTGAGGACGCCCAGAAGTCGGTAACTGCAGGGCTGGCCTGAGGTCCGGCAAGGAGGGTATGGCTCCAGAGCCTGGCCATCTGCTGACCCCTCTTCTGCCTCCATCAGATCTCCCAGCACTACAGCAAGCCCCGGGTGACACCAGTGGAGGTCATGCCTGTCTTCCCAGACTTTAAGGTCAGCCCCAGAGTGGAAGGGGGAGCAGGACAGCCACCAAGTGAGGTTCTCGGAGCCAGCCTGCCATCTCAACCTAACCCTGGTTCCCCCTCCCCCCGTCCCCCAGATGTGGATCAACCCCTGTGCTCAGGTCATCTTTGACTCAGACCCAGCCCCCAAGGACACAAGCGGCGCGGCAGCACTGGAGATGATGTCTCAGGCCATGATCAGGTCAGGGCCCTGCTGCCCACCTTGTACCACTCCTTGATGGCGCCTTTGTCCTCCCGCTTCATGGCTCCGTGTCTCCCCAAACCAGGGGCATGATGGATGAGGAAGGGAACCAGTTCGTGGCCTACTTCCTGCCCGTGGAAGAGACGCTGAAGAAACGAAAGAGGGACCAGGAGGAGGAGATGGACTATGCGCCTGATGACGTGTATGTACTCGGGTTGGGGTTGAGAAGCATGGCCTTTTTTCCAATGAGCAGGCGTGGGGTTGATCTTCCCCTTTCTTTTCAGGTATGATTACAAGATTGCTCGGGAGTACAACTGGAACGTGAAGAACAAGGCCAGCAAGGGCTACGAGGAAAACTACTTCTTCATCTTCCGAGAGGGCGATGGTGTCTACTACAATGAGCTGGAGACCAGGTAACCAGCTCTGTTCCGTGGGATGAGCTTGGGCCGTGCCTCACACCCCTGGGGCATATGATGGCCACCTTGGGGTTCCTTGCTCTCTAAGGATGTTCTGTGCACCTGTGAACCCGAGCAGGAAAGGCTTGCTTGCCCATGTGAGCAAGCTGGTTTCCTGTCTGATGGGAGTGGGCTGGACCATTGAGGGGGCATAGAGCTGTCCAGTCAGCCCCCGCCCCATGCACAAGAGTGAAATGTGACTTCCTGAAAACTGCCAGGCCAACCTTCATTTCCCGATGATTTTGAAAGTTTACTGGTGTACTAGGGTGGGTGCTTGCCTAAGCGACCAGAGGGTGTGTTGGAAGCAGTGTCACCAGCACTGGGTGCTGCCAGACTGGATGTCCTGGAGTTTTTGCTCCTTCCAGGGGTCCCCTGCTCCGGCCTGTCAGTCCTGTGTGGTGGTGGTGGTTAGTCACAGCTGCCTCTATTTTCTAAAAGGTACAGGCCCAGATTCGGAGAGGTTTTGGTAATGAATTCTGTTTAAAACATGGTACTTTGGGAGCTGCTACCTGTGGCCTCTCAGACCATGAAGTTCATGTCTGATTTTGTCCCGTGTACTCTGGCCAACCAGATCCCCACCTCCAGGCTTTAACTCATCTTC
>NW_022104553.1:31232539-31241914 GCF_000313985.2 Echinops telfairi
GTCCGCCTCAGTAAGCGTCGGGCCAAGGCTGGGGTGCAGTCTGGCACCAATGCCCTGCTTGTGGTCAAACACCGGGACATGAATGAGAAGGAGCTGGAAGCTCAGGTAACCATCCTAGGCTCCCATGGGACGGTGGGGGTGACTAGGGGACAGAGACAGTGACAACCCCCACTCCCTTTGTTTGCAGGAGGCACGGAAAGCTCAGCTGGAGAACCACGAGCCTGAGGAGGAAGAAGAGGAGGAGATGGAGGCAGAGGAGAAAATTGCTGGGGGCTCAGGTAAGCTGGTCGGAGCTAGGCCACCTGGGGCCAGGAGGGGGCGTGTGCAGGGAGCTCGGCCCTCATCCTTGGTTTCCTCGTAGATGAAGAGCCGGAGAAGGGCAGCAGCAGTGAGAAGGAGGGCAGTGAGGACGAGCGCTCAGGCAGCGAGAGCGAGCGGGAGGAAGGTGAGCGGGAGGAGGCGGCCAGTGACAAGAGTGGCAGCGGCGAGGAGAGCAGCGAGGACGAGGCCCGGGCCGCTCGGGACAAGGAGGAGATCTTTGGCAGTGACGCTGATTCAGAGGATGACGCCGACTCTGATGAGGACGACAGAGGACGGGCCAGGGGCAGTGACAATGACTCGGACAGTGGCAGTGAAGGGGGTGGCCGCCGGAGCCGGAGCCGCAGCGCCAGCCCCTTCCCCAGTGGCAGTGAGCACTCGGCCCAGGAGGATGGCAGTGAAGCCCCACCTTCGGATTCCAGTGATGCGGACAGCGACAGTGACTGAGTGGCTGGTTCCCAGGGCTGGGTGGTCACCAAAGTGTTCGTCTTGTGGTCAATGTGTAAGCTCTTGGCTTTGTTTGCTCCCACCCCGCCCCCACCTTTGCTGTTAATAAAGGGAACTTTTCTCCCCGCCTTCTAGCTCCCATAGCTTCATTTCCACACACACCCCCATCCCCCACCCCCATGGTCAAAGTCCCCAGCGAAGACCCAGGGGCAGAGCCCTGGGCTGTCAAATGTAGCGGAACAAAGGTCAGAATCCTTGTTTTAGTTTTCTCTTTTTTTTTTTCTCCAAAATAAGCCCAGACCATTAACAAGTGAAACTCCAACAAATAAGTCTTCTTCAACAGCGCGCAAAACCGTACAGTTACTCAAAGCTGATTCTGCCAATGGGGCTGGGGCAAGGGGGGGGGGGCACGGGCCAAGTCTGGAGGGCGGGCAGGGCTGGGGGAGGGACCGGGTCCTGCCCATCAGAGTGGGGCCGCCTGCGTCCTGCGCACTCTGCTGTCAGGGATGATGGGTTGGGGCCAGCTCTGGTCTCCTGTTGGGTGGGGGATGTCCCTCCGCCCTCCCTGGGGTGCCAAGCCAGCCCATCCTGACGGTTAGTGTGCAGGATGGGACCGGCTGGAGGGAGGTGCCGGTCCCCTACGAGGGATACCCTGTTGCTAGCAAACAAGGTGGCCCCTGCCCCTCCAGCATCTGGGGAGGGGGGGCCGCTAGCGGGAGGGGGGCTGGAGGTGCCCTGGGAGTGTGGGGGGAATGAGCAAAGGCACAGAAACATGGAGGGGCCGGGGTGGGGGGCTTGCATAGGTTGATGAGTGTGCAAGAGGTACATAAATAACCCTGACGCCCCACCCAGCCCGGCACTGGGAGAGGAGGCGAGGACCTGGAGGTCCCCAGAGCCACCCGCCCCGGCTTCTCCCCTTCCCTGGGCAAGAGCTGGGGGAGGGCCACAGACCAGGAGGGTGGGACAAGGAGGGCTAGGGGGCTAGGAATGAGGGTGCAGGGAAGGTGGTGGGTTTACATTTTTTTTTGTTATTTTTTTGGTTTTTTCCCAACATTTTGTATCTTTAATAACATACACAATGGTTACCAGCCATATTCATAACAAAAGTTATTCATAAAATGTATCTAAAAATAACTTTTTTCCTTTTCGGTGTGAAAAGCTTGAGAATGTCCCAGTGGGGAGGAGGGATGTTGAACAGGGAGCTAGGAAGGGGAGACCCTGGCTTCCCCATCTGGACCCCTATGTCTCTAGAAGCACCCCTCAGTGGGGATGGGATCAGAGGCCTGTGTGACAGGGCTAGGACAGCCTGGGGGCTCTTCTATAGTGTTCCACCCAAGTGAGGTCATGACATAATGGGGGGTGGGGGAGAAACCCCAAACCAAACAGTTCCCTTTCCCCAAATTGACCCCCTTCCTCCACAAGGGCTCTCAGCAGCCACTCCTAGAAGGAGAGAAGGGGTGTGGGCTGAGGGGCAGGGAACGTTAAGGCAACAGACTTCCTGACCTCACTGGCTAGCCCAGCTCCCCGCCTTCAGCCTCTGCATCTAGCGGGGCCAGGGCAGGGGGTCTGGAGGGGCTCAGGGAGGTTTGGAGGAGGGGGCTCTGCCCTCTCCCCTGGTAAAGTTCAGGCACCCCCTGCCACTGACTTGGCTCAGAGAGAGGCCTGGGGATTCTAAACATGAGAGGGAATGACCAGAGAAAAACCGTTAAGGAACTATATAAATATGTATCTTAAATAGGCCTATGAAATTAATGGTTGCGAACCTCTGATAAACAGGGCCAAAGGAGGTGAGAGAGAGGGGGGCGGGGGCTAGGGAAGAGGAAGTAGGAGGAGAGAGAGGGGCTCTCAGCCACTCCCATCTCCCAAAGGCCAGGTTTCTGAGCTGGGGAGGGCGGGGGGGAGGGGGGGCCCTCCCGCAGGGAGTGGGCATTTGTCTTGGGAAGTGGGGAAGGGCGGGGGACCTGCTCCATTGAGGAGGGGCAGGTGGTCAGTGGTCTGGAGGCAGCCAGGGTGGGCCTGGGCCAGATGAGTGGGGGACGAGGGAGGGAAGAAGGGGTAAGCAGGCTGGCCAGTCCCTGCCTGTTCCGGCCCCCCCTTTCTGGCTGCCTCCCACGCCCCCTTCCTGCCCTCAGCAGAGACCCTGCAGTGGGCCTGGGAAGACCAAGGCGGTGGCAATGTTAAACAAGAGTTAACAGGGTGAAAGAGTAGAAAAATATCAGAATGTATAGTCCAGCCAGCCCCCCCCTCTTGCTGCTGCCGAGAAGCCCGTTGGGGGCTGGCCCCCGCCCACCGCCCAGGGAGCCTAGGGGTGCGCTGGGCTGTGGGTCCCGTCAGATGGTGGAGGTTTTGTCTGTCCCATCTGTGGTGAGAAAGGGAGGGAGGGAGGAGGATCAGGAGCTGTGGGGGCTCCACAGACAGATGCTCAGGTAGTCTGTGGTGCCGGCCAGGCCCTCCCCCTCCCGGAGTCTGGCCTCCCCTGGGCCCCCCTCAGGACGACTGACTGAGTTGCTCAGTTCAGAGATGAAGCTGCTGGGTCAGGGGAAGAGGAGATGCTCACCACCCAAGGCGTGTTCTGTCATGCTCAGACACAGGGACTCCAGAGTGGGGTTGATCTCCAGGTCAGGCCCAGGGACCGGGCAGTCTGCACGGAGAGAGGAGAGGGTGCTGGCTGCAGAGGAGTGGCAAGGGGAGCCAGGAAGACGGTGAGATGGGGAGGGTGGGGCTGGGCTCAGCTGAGAGGAAGCATGTGCAAAAGAGACAGAGACAGTGCACCCTGGACCCATCATGTTGCCATAGCAGAGGACAAAGCAGAGGGGCAAGACCTGGGTGTACCACGAAGCAGGTGGAGGAGACAGGCCAGGGCAGAGGGCTGGCCAAGGAAGCCTTGCTGGCAGGCAGGGGAAGTGGTGTGAAGGCCAGAGGGGGCTTCCTGGGGTCCCCACCAAGGCTGACACTCCAGTCATCTCGGGTGCGGTCTGGGCCTCTGCCCCACGTCCCTGACTAGTGACTTGTCTAGTCCTTGGCATAGCAGCTTAAGTAAGACCGCATGGCCCCGCCCCCCTGGAGTTGCTCTCTGGGTCCATAGGGAAAACCCAGGCTGCAGGCAGGAAACTGGTCCTCCAGCTGCCTCTGCCAGGGTCTTAGGGAGGATACAGTCCACCCAGCTTTGGCCACAGCCTCGGCTCCCCAGTGCTAGATGAAGGGTGAGTCTCCCCTGGCTTTAGATGGTTCTCCCCAGCTCCCCTGCCCGACTTCTTACCATAACCCACCCAATTAGCCATCCACCAGGATGCCTCACCTTCTTAAAAACATTTAAAGACAAACACACCTGGGCCAGTCTCTCTGAGCCTCAGCTTGTTGTGGTTAAGTACTCAGCCGCTCACAGAGAAGTGGGTGGTTCAAAGCCACCCAGTGGCTCATGGGAGAAAGACTGAGCCTCTGCTGTCTACAGACCACCACCAAGAAAACCCGCCGGGAGGGGGAGAGGGCGTGTGTGTGGCTGGCTGGCAGGAGCTGGAAGTGACTTGGCAGCATCCAGCAAGTGGGAGAAGCAGGCAGCAAGAGTGTTTCCCCTTCTGTCCGGCAGCTGACCGCCCCCCACCTCACAGCAGTTGACAGGTGCCTGGCCTTGTGTTGAGACTGGCGTGACAGGCTGGGTCCCAGTCCCCCAGCAGTGCAGTGCCCGCAACCAGCTGTCATTTCAGAGGCGGGCTTTGGGCCCTCAGTAAGTCTAAAGGTTCTTCCAGAGGCAGCTGGCCAGCTGTCTCTGTGCCTCCAGGGCCCAGCACAAGGCCAGGGCTCACTTGGAGATGCTGGGCCAGGCAGGACGGGTGCTCAAGGCTGCTGAAGACACCCTATCCCTGGGCTGGGCTGAGGAGAGGATGAGGCAGAGCCGAGGCCCCCTGTTCTGACGTGCTCATGGTCTTCGGAAGGACTGCTGTGGACTGGCCTGGCCCTGCCAGTCAGGGTTTCCCCTACAGAAACCTCATGGCTATGCCCACCCCCTGCCCTACTGAGGAGATTCACACAATTGCCGAGATGAGGAGATGCAGAAGGAGAGATGTGGAGATGACTGGGGAAGGGAGGAAGACAAGAAGATTCAAAGCCAGAGGGAGGAGGCAGAATTTGAGAGAACATGGAAACAGAGGGAAAGGAAAACCAAGCGTCTGAGAAGACTCAGCCTGGGCAGGTGGGTGCAGGGTGGCGGGCGGAGGTGCTCAAGCAGTGGGGCGGGCGGGCCTCACCTGGAGGAAACATGAGGACGGCTTGGGGCGACGAGTGGACGGGGAGTGAGTGGGTGCGCTGCACGGCGCTGCGGCTCTGACTGGGCATGCTGTTGCTGCCTCCAGGGTTGGCAAACCACAGGTTCTGCATGGGGCGGGGAATGAGGAGACCTTGGTGAGGGCGCAGAGGCCCAGGTGTGGAGGCACTGGTCACAGGATGTCCTCCCTCTTATGCTGGGGGACATGGACATGAGCACGCATGCCCTCCTACCCACCCCTGAAGTATCAGCCCCTCTCCTCAGAGCCTGCTTACCTGTCGGCCCTGGCCCCCAAGGCTGGGGCTGGTGAGGGCATGTCGGGGGGAGACACCCCCAATGCCTGAAGGACTCAGGAGGCCCATCCTGCCGGGTGGGAGGGCCCGGGGAGGCAGGGGGAACTGCCGCTGGGTCCGCCGGGCCACCCCCATCCCCACAGAGCCAGCTATGGGGAGGGAGTTGGAGCCAAATGCCCAGCTGTAAGAGAGAAGGCAGCATGTTGACTGAGGCGGATGGGGTCCGTCTGCCCACCCGCTCCTCATGCCCCCACTGTGCCAACCAGACAGACACCATCAGCCTCCCCAAAAACAACCTTGCGCCAGTTTGTCTCCTTAGACCAGGGATGCCCCTGGATTAGAGATGGGGGTAAGCAGGTAGCCTCAGCGATCCCAAGCTCCAATCCTAAGGGTGACATTTTGACTAGCATTTGAGGAAGGACAGGACTGCAGCAGCCCCTGCAGACAGGTGGGGAAGGCGTGGCCAGGTACCGAGGGCATGTGGTGGTGTCGGCCAGCTCAGCCCCTTCTGCTAGTAGGTCCCTGATTTTCTTCGGGACAGTGCCCTGTCCTCACTGGGTGACCTAAGTAAAGTCATCCTGTTGGTGAAGTGGGTTCAGCTAGCTTCCCAGACCAGAGTCCCGTCACCCCTTTCGATACTGCTCGGCCCAGCAGCCTCGGTGCAGGAAGGCCCCTCTGCACGTACCCTTTCTGCTGCCGGTAGCTCTGCGCCTCCAGGGCAGCTTTTCGAGGGAATGTCCGGAGGAGCTTCAGCACTTGCTGTTTCCAGGACAGCAGTCGCTTCTTCTGCGTCTCGGTGAAAGCCTGGGCGCAGGGGTAGGGTGGGTGAGAGGTGGGGGGTTTGGATGACACAGAGACGGACAGACACAAGAGGGGGGGTGCCCAGTCAGGTCTGCCCGCCTTCCCACCTGCTCGCTCACTCCACCTCAGCTCACCAACACCCACTTGGGGCTCCACTCACAAAGGAAGCCGTTCCCCCAGGTGAATGACTACTGGGAGCCTCAAGAAAGCTGAACTAGTGAGAGCAGTCAGGGCGGCCCGAGGGGTCCCAGTGCCCCAGGGAAGGGCCATGCACACAGACCCTGAGAAGACAAAAAGCCCGGGCACTCCCTGACTCCTACCACTGGGGAGATGGGGATAAGAGGCTGGCGAGGCGGGCAGGCTGTTTGAGAAATAAGGCAGTGGGCCGCCGTGGTGGGTGCACTAGGGCAGCCAGGTCTCACCTCGTGAGTCAGGCACTTTTCGATGAGCTGGAGGTAACTGGTGATGTTCTCCTCGTCCGGCCGGGACACCAGAAGCTGGGTGCACACTGAAGGGCGCAGGAAAGGGGGTGAGGTGAGCCCCAGTCTTCTCTCTGATGTGTGCCTGTTTCCCTGGCCCCAGCAGGCAGGCCCAGAACACTCAAGCTGGATAAGTGTCAAGTAGGTGCCAGGCTGCCACCTGCTGTCCTGGGTTATCAGGAGGCTACGGTGAGGTGGACAGCACCCAGCACAGCGCCAACTGAAGGCGGGCAAGGTGGCAGCAACACCCACTACACTTTCACTCTCCAACAACTTCGTCCACGTGATATATTTTGCTTGAGGAAGCTGAGGCAGAAGGAGGCTCAGCCACTGTCTGAGGACCTGGATGCAACTGGCAAGGCCAGCAGGGTCTGCCGCCTGCAGGTGGCAGGTCCAGGCCCTCTTCTCGCTCTGGACCCCTGGCTTGCAGCCTCGAGTTCCCTCTCATCCCAGCCACCACCACCCAACTTGGCAAAAGCAGCAGTGCCAGTCATTCTCATGAGGGGCGAGCTCTTTCCATGTCTCTGCAACTGCTTGTCACGCCCTTGACGCTCCCTGCGGACAGGGCCCTTGCCACCCTCTCTGCAGAAAGCCTGCTGGCCTCACCTTTGCCCATCACCCGTGTAAACTGGCTGGGGATGTCCCCGTCGGCGACGGGAGCTGGCGTTGGTTCACTGCCGTCGGTGGGAGCTGGAGTTGGTGGAGCTGGGTAGCTCTCTGCAGTGGAGGGGTCTTTGGCCTCCGGACCCTTGTCTGTGCTGGAATGGGCCACTGGAGGCTCAGCACCTGGCATTGGTGGGTCCCCCCGGGCCACATCCTTGGCAGTCGGGGCAGCAGCAGCGGCAGCCACGGTGGCCTGGAGGACACTGTAGGCCTTGATGGGGGTGATGATGATCTGCTGCAGCTCCTGCAGAGCATTCCGTAGGTTCCCGCCTTCCAGCACGTCCTGGTGGGGAGACACAGGCCAGTGTCACAAAGGATCAGCCAGGCCCTGGAGAGGGTGGGCCGGGCCTTGGTGAGGGGGCCACATGCACCACCCATAAGTAGGGACACAGATGTACCCACACAATTGCTTTTGCCTCAAGGTGCAGTCCCATGAAGTAAGGGGAGAGGGTAGGGCTACGGTCTAAGGGTTCCCCTCCAAGGGCAGAACCAGATTCAGACCTGGAGACTTAGACTAGGTCAGTGAAGGGGAAAAAAACCCCAAGCCAAACTAGGAGCAAGCTGGAGAGCGGGCACAGTCCTGCACACAGAGGCAGGCAGCTGTACTCCAAGGGCAGGGACACATGCTGCTCTACCCGACACCAGGCAGAAATGGAAACAAGACCAGCCGGGGAACCTCTTAGCCACTGACGCCGATTAGCACCTGGGGACCAGGTCCTAAGGCTAGAAAGGCTCCCAGCAAAGAGGCCGCCTGGGCAGTAAGGCCAACCCAGAGGCTGGTCACCTGGGACCACGGGACTGCCAGGCCCTCACCTTCTCCAGGGACTTGAGAACGCTCTGTCTCTCGCGCAGCTTCTGGATACTCAGGGCTATCTTGTGGCGGGCACCTTTGGTGACATTCTGCAGTAGGGAAAGAAGAGGACGACAAGCTGCAAACAGGAGGCTGGGGTGCTCAGGTAGGGACTGAAGGGGCAGGGCTGCGAGGGTCGTGCCAAAATGGTGCTGTGCCCATCCCCTCCTGGGCGTGTCACCTGAGACTCCAGGTGCTGCTCAGTGAGGGTCATCATCTCCTCGTAGCTCATCTGGGAGAAGAGAGCTGCATATTTGTGAAGGCGGAGGCTCTTGAGCCACGAGGGCACATCTGTGGAACGGGAGAGGGTGAAAGGTCAGGAGTCTGGCCCTCATGACCAGTGCAGGGACGGGCTTAAAGGGCTGGAGCAGGCATAAGGCACAAGAATCCTAAAAAGGTGCAGAAAGTTGGGAGGAGGCCAAGGAAGCCAAGCGCCTGGGCAGCCTTCCCCTCCACGCTGGCTGACTACACGTGTGTGGAGAGGATTGTTTCTCCCCAAGTGTTTCTGGAACTTTCTTGGTTAGCTCTGTGGCCAGGTTTCCTGTCAGACTGAGTGGGGACCGTGAGGGGGAGAAGCGGGTCTCTCTGATCAGTCTCCAGCCCTAAAGGCAGGGAATGACTCCCTGCCGCTCAAGCCCTGGGGCCCTACCCTTCATGCCGCTGCCGTCCTCCTGGAAGGTGTTTCGGCTGGAGCCCTGCTCCTCAGTCTGCTCGCTGCCAGAGGAGGCCACGCTGCTCTGGGGCGAGAGGGGCGCGTGGTCGGGCGTGGTGAAGGCAGCCCGGGCCCCGAGTTCTTCTGGACTGGGCCACTCACCAGGGGCCTGCGGGCTCCCCGTGGGGAGGAGGGACGTGGAGCGCTTCAGCGGGCTGGAGTGGGTTTGGCAGGGGAGACCTGGCAGGAAGGGCAGAGGCAAGGGGCAAGTCAGGCTTGGAGGCTTGACCTCAGGAGCCCATGCCTTCTTGGTCCTCTGGCCCAACCAGTGCCACAAGTCAGCTCTGGAAACTCCCCCAAGAACATCTGGAGCCTGAGGGGCCCAGCTACCAGGCCTGTTCCCTCGGAATCCTGCCCCACTTCTTTCAATAGCTCCACTTCCTCCGCCTCCCTGGTTCCTAAATTTCTTTCCAACCCCGCCATAGCAGACACCAGGATCAAACCTGCTGGCAGCCTCAGCCTGCCTGGGGCAGCTCCACACCTCGGAGGTCCTGCTCACCTCCGAGAGGGCCGGCATCCTCCACTCTTGCCTGGCCACAGCTTTCCCAGGC
>NW_022104553.1:31242958-31250144 GCF_000313985.2 Echinops telfairi
TAGAGGAAAGAACTAGGAGGCAAAGGGCATTTATAGAGGTCTAAATACAGGCATGTACACATATAAATATATTTATATATGATGATGGGAAATAGATCTATGTGCACATATTTATAGGTTTAGTATTAAGGTAGCAGATGGACATTTGGCCTCCACTCAAGTACTCCCTCAATGCAAGAACAATTTGTTCTATTAACCTGGCAATCCATGTTGCCCACCTTCCCTACATGATCGCTGAAGACAAAGCAGGTGCGTAAGCAAATGTAGTTAAGAAAGTTGATGGTGCACAGGTATCAAAAGATACAATGTCTGCGGTCTTAAAGGCTTGAAGATAAGCAAGTGGCCATCTAGCTGAGAAGCAACAAGCCTACATGGAAGAAGCACACCAGCCTGTGTGATCATAAGTTGTTGATAGTATCAGGTATCAGGCATCAGAGACCCAGAACAAAAAAGCATATCATTGTGAATGAAGGTGAGTGTGGAGTGGAGACCCAAAGCCCATCTGTAGGCAACTGGACATCCCCTTACTGAAGAGTTGCAGGAAGGAGATGAGCCAGCCAGGGTGCAGTATAGCACGGATGAAACATACAACTTTCCTCTAGTTCTTTAATGCTCACCCCCCATCCCCCTATCATGATCCCAATTCTACCTTACAAATCTGGCTAGAACAGAGCATGTATTCAGGTACAGATAAGAGCTGGAAATACAGGGAATCCAGGGCAGATAAGCCCCCCAAGGCCAATATTGAGTAGCCATACCAGGAGGGTAGGGGGAAGTTTGTGTGGGGAGAAAGGGGAACCGATCATAATGATCTACCTATACCCGCGCCCCTCCTGCCAGGGGGCTGGACAACAGAAAAGTGAATGAAGGGAGACATCGGTTAGTGTAAGACATGAACACAACAAAAAATTATAAATTATCAAGGGTTCATGAGGGAGGGAGGGGAAAATGAGAAGCTGATACCAAGGACTCAAGTAGAAAGAAAATGTTTTGAAAATGATAATGGCGACAAATGTACAAATGTGCTTGACACATGGATGGATGGATGGATTGTGATAAAAGCTATACGAGCCCCCAATAAAATGATTTTTAAAAAAAAGCCCCCCCACTCAAGTCAGTACCTGTCAACCCTCTAGTCCATTGCTTCATCCTCCCTCCCTGGGTAAACGCTTTCTTCTGAAGTAGTACCCCTCCCGGAGGCCTTCTTCAACTGTTCTCAGCAAACAGCTGGTCAACCAGGATGGCCTGTCTCTTGGATGACTGTTACAGCTTTCTCGCAGTCTCTGTGCTGAGCCAGTGATTCACATGCTACACTGGGAGCCCCGGGAACCTCAGTGGCTAGAATGGGGCCTTGCCCAGGTCGTGGTTCCATCCGTCCGTGCACAGCAAGAGATCGAGACCCACCCATGCTCTCTCCCCCCATGGGCCTCCTGCACCAAGCCAAAGCTTGCCCCAGTTCTGAAGCCCCTTGTCCACACCCTGTATCAATCCTATTTATAAGGTCCAACTGAATTTCTTGGGGCTCCTGGGGAGACAAAGGGGACCTTGCGGCTGCAAAAAAGCCCACTGGTTTGTTGCTCCGGGTAGATCACCACACTTCCGAGTGTTATTCCGGCAGGTCACACTACCTGCCACTGCCACCAGTGCTTGAGCCTCAAAGCAAGACTGAGGTGTCCCCTTAGTCCCTGCAATGCTGTCCCCAGACCAGCACCTGTTGCCCTCTTCACTAGCTGGCCTCTCCCACTGGACTAGGTGGGGGCTCATGTGGGACAGAAAGCCCACCCATCACCTCTGTGTCCCCAGGCTCAGAACCATGGCTGAGCAGACAGGAGCCCTTACACAGTGTTTCATACAGGACAACAGCAGGCACCCACAATGCTAAGGGTGGAGGTGGGGCCTCTGGCCCAATATAGAAGCACCCCGTCACCTTAAGGGTGTCAGATGTCACCTGAGGCAAAGGGTGTGTGCTGACCTGCCTCGAAAGCCAGCTTCTTCCCAACCAAGACTTCTGAAGCCCCAGGCTCAGGCCTCATTCTGTCCCCATTTGGAAGTACGTGGGAAAATGGCACACTGGGCCTGGGGCCCGGGGCTCCAGAATACAGGTGCTGCCGCTTGCTCGTCCTGGTGTGGCCCCAGCCACCTGTGGGCAGGAGGCAGCCTGACTGGCATGGCACGTGGCTGCTGAGGGGCCCCACAGCGGGGTGGCGGCTGGCCACAGCACGAGAATGACAAAAACAGAAATGCCGGTCGGAGATCCAGGCCCTCACTCTCTCCAAGAAACGCTGGTCTGTCCTTGGCAGTACCCCAAACCCACCCTCCTGCCTGCTAGCTCAGGCCAATCTCCGCTCGCCACTCAGAACACATTTTAATGGCTTCCTGTTTCCACTAACTGCCCCAAATCCTAAAGCTCATCCTGTCCTACCTCCCCCCCCCCACGCCCTGCCCCACCCTGCCGAATCTGGCCCTAACCGACAGGCCTGGGGTTCAAATCTTGACCAAGTCAGTTCACTTGCTTCTCTGTCTCCACGGGCCGCCCTTAGCACACGGAGACCAGGGCCTCCTTTCACGCCTCTTCTCATGGCTCTCCCTCCAGCAAACCTGTCTGCATACTGCCTCCTCCAACTGGACACCTGTGTCTCCTCCCATTCCTTTACTTGGGATGCACGTCCAATTGCCCAAAGCCCTTCTCAAACACCACTGCAGTGTGGACCTTTGATAACACTGCCCCGTACATGTGTGAAGAAGATACATGGGGGATCCATACTTGGATGACACCTCTCTTTGCAGGGCCCCTTTCAGGCTGAGGCAGTGGAGCAGTGAAACCCAGGGGTTATCAACCTGGGGCCAGGGGGTCTGGATTTCACTTCTGGCTACATTACCAGCAGCCAGTGGTTTTAAACATATTAATTGTTCTCAGACAGCAAATGGCAAAGATGAAGTGTTTGTGTGTGTGAATGCATCTTAATTCCCCTCTCTCAATTACATTAGTTTTAACAAGGATGCTAGTTTTAACATTCTTATTAACGGTGTGGCCTCACTGAGCCATGCCTGTGATGTAGAGCTGGCTCTGGGGCTGTCAGGTCACAAGCTCTGAGCTCACCAAGTGGAAGTCTAGAGGTGGTGGCACTGAGCCACGGCCACTGAGTGAGTGAGGTAACATTCATCCAGCCTGTGGGACACCCATCCCACCCTCTCACCTGCATTAGCATTGCTCCCGATACTGTTGACGGTTGATGGCACGGAGCTGGGTGGCTGGAAGGGCACATGTCCGTTTTCCCGGGGTGGCTTGTCCTGCCAACCTGGTCCTGCCTCCCCAGGACCCAGCTCTGCAGGGCCCCCCCATTCATCCGAGCCCTGACGTGAGTGGTAGGCCGGTTCAGGCCGGGTGCGGAAACCGCTGGCCAGCCGCTCTTCCAGGTGGCTCAGCCAGAGGGCCAGCGCATTACGGTCCTCCAGGGTGGTGGCCGGGTGGATGAGGGCGTAGGACAGCAGCTGGCGGCTCTCCTCGATGAAGGCACTGCTCTCGATTGAGTAGGCGAGGACTTTCTGCAGCAGCCTCATGTACTCTGTCTTGGCCTCCGTATTGCCCGGCTGGAGCAGGGGCAGGTGGGACAGCAGGAGGGACACCACCTTCTCTTTGGACTCCTGCTGCCACTGGCTGACGATGGCTGCGGAGGGAAAGACAGGAATCATGAGGGAAGCGAGCGGGCCCAGGTGCAAACCCAGAACAGCCTGCTTTCTCAGGCCCCATTTTTTCCTCCTGCCCCTGACCTCTCACCACCCCTGACATCTTTAGGTGAGATCAACTATAAAGGGGCTTCAAAGAGTTTGTGGAAAAATTGATTTCTTTCTGACATGTCTCTTGGTTCTATCACTCCTGCTCACAAAACCTGAGGCAGCTCCCCATCAGCTAAATGTGCTGCCTAAATGTGCAGCCCTGGTGGCGGAGTGGTTACGAGACAGGCTGCTAACAGCAGGGTGAGCAGTTGGAAACTACCAGCCGCTTTGCGGCAGAAATACCGCTTTGCGGCTTTCTCCTCCTGTTAAGAGTTACCGTCTTGGAAGTGCACAGAGGCAGTTTTGCTGCTCCTGAACCACAGCGCCCCTATGCGCAACAGAGCGAAACACTGCCCCCTCCTGCGCATCCCTCACACGTGTTCCCGTGCCTGAGGCAGCGCTATCCTGCTGCTACAGGGCCGCCAGGAGTCAGAATCGAATCCAGGGCAGCGAGTTTGGTTTGTGGTCTCCATCCTGACTGGGGACAGACGTGGAAGAGTGGTGGAGAGCTTGGGCTCTTGAATCCCATGGTCTGGATGCCCCAACTTAGTAGCTGAGCCTTGGGCAAGTCACCTTGAACCTCCCCAAGCCACACCTGCAAAATCCTGGGGAGAATTTCAACATAATAGTGATGGGGAAGTGGCTTAGCACACGTGCTTAATGCTCACCACTGTTTTTACGATGGTCTTTGTGCCTTCAGGGTCTCCTCCTCCAACCCAGCCTGCGTATCTAGAAGCTGTATGCCTGAGCAAGACGTATCGTGAAAACCAGCCGAGTTTTAATGACTTCTAATGAAAAACCAACTGAGTCTTGTCCAGGCACTCGTTAATTTCCAGCACTCGCCACTTCCTGTTCCTCCAGATAAAACTCAGCTTAGGAAATCCCCTCTTCCCTGGGGCTCTCTGCATACCACCTTCATTCTGGCATCCACCCTGAGCCGGAGAGGTTCTGGGCTGGTGGCCTGGAACAGCCACCATCTTCCTATCTCAGTTCTGTGTTGTTACTAGGCATTGTCTACTAGGCTCTGACTCACAGCAGTCCTATGAATAAAACACCGTCCGTCCTGTGCTATTCTCACAATCACTCTTATGTCTGAGCTCACCGTTGAAGCCATTGTGTCAGGCTTCCTCATCGAGGGTCTTCCTCTTTGCGCTTGCTGACCCTCTTTCACTAAGCATGTTTTGTTTCCAGGGACTGGGCTTTCCCAATGATGTGTCCAAAGTCCGGGAGATGAAGTCTTTGTCATCCTCACTTTCAGGATCATTCTGGACTGTACTTCTTCCCAAACAGGTTTGTTCATTCTCTGGCAGTCTATGGTCTATGCAATCATCCTTGCCAACATTCTAATTCAAATGCAACAATTCTTCTCCAGGCTCCCTTACTCACTGTCTGGCTGTTCCATGCATATGAGGTTACTGAAAACACTAAGGCTTGGGCCAGATGTACACTAGTCCTGAAGTGACATCCTTGCTTTGTAACACTTTGGCCACTGATTATGGATCCCAGTGAAATAAATTGCTAGACAATTTCAATCTTGATGCTGATTATGGTTCTGCTGTGAAGGTTTCTGTTTATGTTGTGTAATCTACATTGAAGAATTGGGGTCATGATAGCGGGGTTGGGGTGGGGTGGGGTGCGCATTTAAAGAACTAGAGAAAAGTTGTGTTTCATCGGTGCTATACTATGCCCTGTTTCCCCATCTTTTTAATGGCTTTTGATTTCCTTATGCATGCTGTCTCTGATGCCATCCCACAAATCATCGGGTCTTCAGTCATTAGTGTCCAGCGTGCCTAATTTATTCCTGAAATGGTCTCTAGTTCAGGTGAGATATCCTCAAGGTCTTGTAGACTTGTTTTTAAGTTTGTTCCACTTCAGCTTGAACCTGAATAAGAGCAGCTGATCCAAAGTTCTACAGTTGGTCCCTGGCCTTGTTCTGGCTGAGGATATTGAGCTATTACAATAGGCTTGTCTATCCCATCTGACAAGGTCCATGTATACAATCCCTGTTTATATTGTTGAAAAAGGATTACTTGCCAAGACTTGCAAAATTCCACGGGGACTTCCAGTGTAGTTTCTGTCACGGGGTCAATTGCTGATCCGCTCCGACTGCTGGTCCTCCTTCGTTTCCAGTGTGCACACCCCCGTCACCAACGGGACCACTGCACTCCCATCGTGTTTGAGCAGTTTCAGACAGCAGAAGCTGTGACAACCTTCAACTCTGGAATTCGTGTTTGGTACATACATCTGAGAAACGGCTGTGTGAATGTGGTCTTCCTTGTGGGGGGCGGGTGTTATCCTTAGTGACAGCGCTGTCCTTCAAGACAGCTAAATGTGCTGCCTAAATGTGCAGCCCTGGTGGCGGAGTGGTTACGAGATAGGCTGCTAACAGCAGGGTGAGCAGTTGGAAACTACCAGCTGTACTACATACGGTTGTCAGACTCAAGCTGACCAGCCTCAGTCCAGTCCAGCCTATGACTGCCACGGATATTGATATGTATGCATTCCATTTAAGTTTTGATGACTTCCAATTTTCCTAAATTTGTATTTTGTGCACTCCAGGTTCAGATTACCAACGGCTGTTGGCAGTTATTTCTTTTCATTTTGCGTCATGCCCCAAGAGGAAACGAAGGTTTTGAAGACTCTGTTCCATGCACATACTCTGAAGAGGCAGCTTTTCCTTAGTCTCATGTTTTAAGTCCCCTCCAACCCAGGGGTTCATCTCCTGGCCCTATACCAGACAATGCTCTCTTGCTGCTCATATGCCTTCAGTGGCTAATTTTTCAGAACAAGATCACTTTTTCCTTCTTCCTAGTCTATCTTTGTCTGGAAGCTCCACCAACACCTGTTTATTCCAGGTGACTCTGCTAATATAGAGGTGGTTAAAGGGGAAAAAAAAAAAATCAATACTTAGGAAAAGAGACAATGAAGAAGAACCAGAACCAACTGCGCTCTCAATTCCCAAATACCTCACAACAAGGGAAGTAATATTGGTGAGGTCCTGCAAAGGGGCAAAGAGGCTGGCTCTAACTAGACAGAGATGAGACCTCCCCAAAGGGTAAGTGATGAAGAAGGATCCTTCCTCCACTACACACTGACCAGGTGATTTGGGGCTTATGATCACGCCAGTGAGCTCCAGTCTCTTTACCTGTGATGGGGAGCTCATAACCATTCGTAAAAGCTAAGCATAGACAAGGCACAGAGCGAGCCCTCAGTAAACGGCAGCTGCTATTACTAACAACACAAGGCCTGTATCTTATTTTGGCTCCTTCCTTCCAAATAGAGGGGAATTCTAAAGGGACAGGCCACACGTCCAGCACAGTCAACAGAGAGGCTGGGAATGGGGATGTATAAAGAGCATCTGAGAAGTCCAGGCATCTGAGGGTTCGAGGGAGCTACCCCCTCCCCTGGC
>NW_022104553.1:31250828-31279556 GCF_000313985.2 Echinops telfairi
ATTTTTTTAACATTTTATTAGGGGCTCATACAACTGTTATCCCAATCCATACACACATCAATTGTGTAAAGCGCATTTGTACATCATTTCTCAAGGGGAGGCACTTTTAATAAACACTTTACTGTTGCCAAGGTCAAGTCTCTCTTCTTTGCACTGTCTGGCTTTCCAGATCTGCCCCCCCTTCAGTATCTGCTACTCAGCTCCTCCATCTACCTTCACTTTACCTAGCGCCTATGATGGTGACATTATCCTTTAGAACATCACTACATCTGAAGAACTTTCTAAAGGGGGGTGGGGGCAGGTCGGTGCAAAATCGGGGAGCCCTTGCCCTTTCCAGTGGGCCTTGGCAGTGCAGTGGGTTAAGTGTTGGCTTGCCAATTGCAAAATCGGCATTTCAAACCCACCAGATGATGAGGGTGAGGGGTGGCACAAGGGAAGATGAGGCTGCCTGCTCCGGCAGATAGGTACAGCCTTGAAACTCCACGGAGCGGGTCTCCTCTTTCCCGTAGGTCGCCAAGAGTTGGAGTCAACTCCTCGGCAGTGGGTTTGGTTGGCTCTGTCCTTTCTACTCTCTGCAAAGACCTTCTTAGTCATCTCTTGCTCTGACTTAATGCCAGGATTTTTAGGTCTTGACGAGAAGTGATGAAAAAGAGCGTTGGGGCTAGAAAGTCACAGGTCTGTTTCCCAGCTGTGTCATTAGTTGCCTGGGCAATCCTGCTTCCTCCTCCGTAGAACAGGACTGAGGAGATTCCTGGGGGGCGGGGAGAAGCATGCAGAACATCTGACACAGACTCGGCCCATCTGGAAGGCTGCAGCCTGTGGCTCAATGACTGGTTTCTTCCCCTCCCCTGCAGCAGCAGCAGCAGCAGCAGCACCCTTCCCCTTCCCCCGATGCTCTCCATCACTGTTGTTTAGGCCTTGCAGGGGAGCCAGAGGCATCTGGGACAGAGAGAAGCCTTGTCTAGGCCCTCCCCCACCCCATGGTACTGCCAGGACCGCACAGCTTCTCCTCTGGTACTGCCAGGGGATGTGACAGAGCAGCCCCAAGGGCTGGGCTCAATAAAGGACCTTGTTCTACAGCAGAGAAAGGGGAGAGCAGTTTTGGCTAAGTGGAGACTGACCCTGGGGAAATGCATGTTCATGTGTGTGCTGCTGGTGCTGCTGGTGGCAGCAGTGAGGGCGGGTCTCTGAAGACCAGGACGCATCAGTGAGCACTGGAATGGTTCCAAGGAGTCCACGGGGCCTCAGGCCCCTGGGAGGGAGCCCAGCTGGAGCTGCACGCAGATGCCGGGTGGGGATGGAATCCGTTTCCTGGCCTGGCCTGGAAGCAAAGTGCAGCAGGGGCCCAATGAACACCTAGAGAATTGAATGCAGATGGGTCCCTGGAAGACAGTGTCATCTATGTTGCTGTTATGTGTCCTCTCTGGGCTCCCACCTCCACCCCTGATTTCAGGCCACTCTCCTGCAAGTCCTCGGGGAAATACACTTGATTTAGAGCACAAGTTTAACAGGCCAAGGCGCCTGGATTCAAAATCCAGCTCTGCCCCTGTGACCTCAGTGTCACTCTTTAGTGCCTCTGAGCCTTGATCTCCTCTTCTGCTCAGTAGGAACAATACAAGCCCCTATCTCACAGTGTTGCCGTCAAGACGCTAGTGCAGAGCCCCTGGCATGTGACGCTGTAAATAAGACGGCTGTTTATTCTGGTCACTGAGCTAGAGCCCCAGCTGTTTCGGGCCTGCGGGGAGCAATCTTGAGATGAGCACATCTGGGCTCCCCTTGCAGATTCCCAACAGGGGTGGGGAAGCTCCCACAGTTATTTACTCAAAACAGCCACGTCTCTGTCTCTTGGGCAGGAGGCACAACAGGCAATGAAGAAACTCTGGAGGTGGGCAGACGCGAGAGGGGGCTGGGGCGACGGCGTGAAGTCAGTGGCTGCTGCTTCACTGGTTGCAAACCTGGCCACTGCAGGCCTGGCCAGGAGGGAGGAGCTAGGCATCTTGAGTGACCTCCTTGGCAATGGGAGGGGGGGGGGCGGGCGGGGGGGAGGCTGGCCAGGTAACCCGAGCTATGTAGGTCATGACCCTGAACCCTGGCAAATCACTGGAGCCAAATAGATCTTTGAGACCGTCATCTGGGTAAACCCATTTTTACCTGCTGGGTTGTTGCTGTGGCAGGGAAGGCAGCAGTTGGAGGGGCTAGGGTTTGGCACCAGCAGGGGGCTCACATTTAAAAAATAATTTTTTTTTCTTCACATTTTTGTTGGATGAACTGTGGCAGTGAAGCCTGAAAGGAGAGGGTGGAGGCCCCACAGCTGAGCCCTGCTGACTCACAGGGCCCAGGCCCCCGCTGACCTCAGTTTCCCCACCCAGAGTCAGTGAGCCAAAGTGGGGACGGGCTTAAACTTGCAAGGCATGGGGCCAAGGAGGCTACAGGACCCAAGAGAGAGAAGGATTTCAACTCCTCTTACCCTTGCCTGCTTTCTGCCCAGGCAGACATCCTTGTGGTACCAATCAGCATCAGGGAGAGAGGGGCCAAGGTTACAGTCACACCTCCAACCAGGAAGGGAAGCATGAACAAGGACGAGGACAAGGTGGGGAAACCCGAGGCTTCTCTGCCCTGTTCTAGAAAACTCAAGTGTACTGTTCTTCGACTCTTGAGTGTCACCTCAAGATACAGTCTCTGTGAAACCACTGGCTGCTGCCTGGGCTGGGGGACTTCCCTACACCTTCCCAGCTATTTCAGAGGAAGGGGAGGCCCCAGGGTAGAGCCCCCTTCCAGAGTTGTGACCTCACACCCTCCTCCCAAGGAGTCACATGCCAGTGCCCTCCCCAGCTCCTTGGGCCCACCCAGCAGCAGTGTCAGCATTAAGACAGGTGTGGCTCCACACTGGGTGCACAGAAGGGTCAAGCAGGGAACTTGAAAAACCAGACTCTGGGCAAGGGATCAAGGCCTGCGAGGTGTTTGCGGGGGTGCATCACTCATTCCCGCCCCCACCCTCACCCCAGCCCTCGGAGCCCGGCCTTCTGATGAGGGTAAAGACCTAGCTCAGACCCACCGAAAAGGAAGGTCATCTTCCTGATTGACCTGGGAGAGTGGGACAGAGACACAATCCAGACACAGGCAGGGGCTTGCCTCCTTGCTCCCATCTCCTGCTGTGAAGGGGATAGTGGGGGGGGGAATGACCTGTAAGACGTGGCTCTAACCAGGGACTGGTAGAGCCGGTGAACTCAAGCTTGTTGTGTGGGGGCATTGTGTAGCCTTTTCTGGTTTGGGGCAAGGAGAAGCCGCAGAGCAGATTCAAAGGGCCCTATCCCATGAAGTCCTAAGAACTGCTTTAGAAGAACGTGCTGGGCTCAAGACAAGAGAAAGCAAAACTGAGTGATGGTTCTGCCAGCCATCGGCACAGTATTGGGGGCAGGGAGGGGCGGTTCAAGAGGCACCTGGAGAACACTCAGACTACCAATTCACTGACCTACCTCCCAGGCCCAAGAGGGGCAAGGCCTGGCCCGGCCCAGGTCACCAGCGATATCAGTGTCAGAGCTGGATTGAACACTCCAATTCATCGCCTCATGCCCCTAAGACAAATGACTCATCTCTCAAAACTGCTAAGGCACTGGCATGACCTGGACACTCACTCTTTCCCAGACCCACCCCCTCAAGAGTCAGTCCAGGAAGCTGGACCTTAACAGCCATTCTGATGATGAGGCAACTTTGGAACCACTGAGAGGTGGAGGGATGGCAGGTGCACAGCTCCTCCCAAGAGCAGGTCCCGGGCCCAAATAAGGCAAAGGGGCTGCTCTATCACAGGTGGGAGGAAGACAGGAGACCCCGATCCCTTAATCCTGGGGATCCTATTTCTACTAGGAACAGGCATTTCCTTAGGGAGGCCCTCCCTAATTCACCTCTGTGCACACTTCTTTTTCAGCAGCCCTAGCAGGCTTCCTGAAAACTCTGCAATATACTTCAGCCCTTCTTCCCTCTTTCCTCTCTGCCCCTCACCCCCTACTGACAGCGTGGGTCCCCGGGAGTGTGAGAGAGGCTCGCAATACCTGTTGCCAGAGAACTGATCCCAACTTGCTGCTGCATCTTTTGCCCGTGGATGGGTTGGTGGAGTCCCAGCCACTGACCTTGCGGTCAGCAGCCAAGTGCTTAACCCCTGTGCCACCAGGAGCCCTATACTTCAACTCATGCATTCAATTAATTCATTATTCAACCCATTCTGCATTCAATTAATTCATTATTCAACCCATTCAGCTCTCAACCCCGGGTAGTCTTATCTCCAAGTATGCCGTCTGCATCAGCCCTCAGTCTGGCTGTGTAAACTGTACTATGTCGTTTGAGCAGCAAGGGTTTCAATGCCCACACCTTCAAGTCAGCAGGTCTACAGAATTGGAAAGTTTATTCAAGAGGTGGCTACAGGGTGCAGCACATGACAGCACCGTTTATAAAAGACTGGGGGAAAACCTGACTGGCCATTAGTTGATGGCTGTAAAACCAGGCAGTAAGAGCCCTGGAGGGCATAGTGGTTACGTGTTGGGCTGCTAACCACAAGGTCAGCAGTTCAAAAACAGCAGCCACTCTTTGGGAGAAAGATGAGGCTTTCTACTCCCATAAAGAGTTGCAGTCTTGGAAACCTAAAGGGTTGCTAAGAGTCAGAATTGCCTCAATGGTACGAAGTAAGTACATATGGGAATACGGCGTGATCTTCAGGGTCATATTGTGAACCTACAGAGTGATCTGTCATATCGCTTAAATCCATGTGAAAGCTGGCTGGAGGCTCCGCTGTCCCTGCGTGCACACCCACGGCATCTCTCACCAGGTAGAAACAAAAAACGGGAGAGGGGGGTAGTTTGGAAGGGAGATGGTCCATTTCACTTTCTGTGTGGCTCTGAGTTTATGACAAATACGGCCTTTTTACAAGTAACGCGGAAAACTTCAAATAAACAACAACTTGAAACCGGAGAGTCGACAGCCTAGACTGACATCCAACAGCCATCTATCCAAGTGTCTGCTCGGGATAGGGTGACAAAGTTGCATGAGACACTGTGGTACTCCAAAGGAGCGCCCACTCTGTGGGTGGCGTCCCACCATAGACCCAGGACCCGTCCTTGGTGCTGGAGCAGATGGGAGCCAGGACAGTGCGGGACCTGCTGAGCCCCAAGCCTGCTTGCTGCAGCAAAGGTGGGTTCTCCTGGCTCACTGTCCGCAGGGCCGGGAAGGATTCAATGGCTCTGACTCCTGGTCCGATTGGCCACCTGTCCCTGCACCATGGTGCTTGTGTGATGTCTACATATGAATGGTACAATAAAGGAGCCCTGGTGGTGTAGTAGGTTACAAATCAGGCTAATAAATGAAAGGCCAGTAGTTTGAAACCACCAAATGCCCGTGGGAAAAGATTAGGTTTTTTTACTCCTGTAAAGATTTACAGCCTCGGAAACTTAAAGAGGCAGTTCTACCCTGTCCTATAGGGTGGCTGT
The DNA here is from genome assembly GCF_000313985.2 of Echinops telfairi. Lineage (NCBI taxonomy): Eukaryota > Metazoa > Chordata > Mammalia > Afrosoricida > Tenrecidae > Echinops > Echinops telfairi. The sequence goes on from NW_022104553.1 coordinate 31,256,306, forward strand.
GAGTTAGACATGACTTGATGGCAGTGGGTGACTGCTAAGTGGGTGTCCCCCTAAAGAAGAGGAGGGAGGCCAGGCAGTTCAGTGGTCCTAAGCCTAGCAGCCCATGCTGGTTTCCTCACCTGTAAAATGGGGACAGCCCAAGTGCCTGCCTCATGGGATTGTTGTGGGGTACTGACAGGAACAATGAGCAACCCAGATCAACAGCTGGCCTTTATTATGTGGACTAAGTGCCAGGCACTGTTGGTTCTACCAGCTACACGCTAACTCAGTGAGTCTCACAATTAACCCAGGAGGCAAGACAACCATTATCTCGATTGTCAAGACAGGAACCAAGGCCAGGGTCAGAACTGGATTCAAACCTACATATTCGGACTCTGCAGCCACACTGCTTTTCAAGCGAATCTTCAAAGGAAGGCAGTACTTGGTGGGCTTAAGAGCTCAAGGTGAACTATTATTGAGAGGAAGAAGGGCTGTGGTGAGTAATTTGGACAAATTCAACATACACAGGATCCTTGGGTCCTCTTCCCAGATAGCTTTTAAGAAAGAACTGATCTTTCCTCTGCAACCCATTCCTTTGCCACCTTTTGTCACCAGCTTCCAGTTAGTCCCATGAAAGTCACTATGAGGCCTAGCTAGAGTGGCAGTAGCAATGTCCCTTAAGCTGGTGGGTTGGCATGCCTATGACTGGGGCCCCAGGCACTGGTTCTAGAAAAGTCAGGCTCGTCTTCTCCCTTATGGAATCCAGAGAAGGCACCCTCCCTGAGCTTTCCTCTGCTCTGAGCAAGTTCCAGAAGTCCCATGATGATGCTCAGAGGGGCCAGGGCCCTTTGCCCCGCTTGCCTATGACTACGTGCTTTAGCACCACGGCCAGCCTGGCCTCCTCAGCCACACGTTTCCTGCGCCGGGTTCCCTCCAGCTGGGCTCCCATCTCAGGGGGAGTGTGCAGGGATGGGGTGGAGACTCACCAGCGCTGTTGGCCTCTGACTCCAGCAGGTGGATGTCACTGCAGTCTGCCAGTGAATGCTCCAGGCAGAGCTGCAGGAAGCGGGCCTGGGTCCGGGTGACCCGCTTCAGAAGGGACAGCAGGGCCACCGTCTGCTCACACTCATTCCAGCCCTTGAACCAGCCAGCGAGGATGCCCACCTGGTCTCGGAACATCATGATGCCGGGCCTGGGGCCAGGGTGGGGGGGACGGCGGTGGCGAGGGCCAGCGCCGTCACATGGTCTCGGCTCTGGGCTCCTGTCACCTCTCCCCTGCAGGCCAGGGCTTGAGGCGTGGTGGCAAGGGGAGGTAGGGGGAAGAAGCCTGCTCACATTGAGGGACGTCTTGGTCCAGCCACGCCTCTCCACGTTCCTGGAAAAGGAAATGGCGGAGTCAGATGGCATGTAGGAGCAGAAACTGGCCTGAGGAAGGTGGGATGAAGGGGGCAAGGAAGCCTCACACCTTCCCATCAAGGAGCCTGCTCTGGTGAGGCCTTGGGAGAGAGGGCAAGTCAACACCAGCTGGGCCAACTCTCCCTGCAAGGCCTAGATTCAGACTCGGTCCAGAGCCTAAGAATAAGATGCTCCCTCAATCCTGTTGACCATGGAGCCCAAGGAGTTAAATGTGAAGCAGAGTAAGGTGGCACAGGCTTTCAGAAAGTGGGTGCAGGAGGGCCTGCATGTGATGGCCAAGATCTGTGTTGAGAGCTGCCCCCAAGCTCACTGATAAGCAGACATGTGACCCCAAGCACATCCCGACCTTGACTCTGGCCACCAGCAAAGTGACCACTCACCTGCCAGCCACTTTAGATAACTTTAAGACCCTGAAATGCTAAGCCCAGGGTAGGTGCCAATCTCTGCAGCAATCCTGGGTCAGCTAGGCAACTCTCCGCGTGTAGGCGCAAGGAGTCTCAGCAGAGGAGGGGCTCCCACGGCCCCTAGCCCTGTCCCTCAGCTCTACTACAAAGAAGCAACTCTGAGGAGAATCCGGTCCTCTTCTTCATGCCCCAGGGTGGCTCCAGACTTAACTCCAGGGACCGGGAAGTTCCCTTGGCTTCTGGAGATGCCAGCCTGCCACCCAGACTCTTGGGAGCAAAGAGGGTGCCAACTTGAGCGGAAGGAGACAGATCAAAAGTTAAAAAACCCAGAACTCTCAAGCAAGAAAGTGTCCAAATTCCTACGACGGGAACTCCACAGGGGTGGTTCCAGTTGGGCAAACAACGGGCCTATTCTTCAGCCAACTAGTTTCTGGACACAATTCAGGAGCCTTTCCCAAGTGCCTCAGGCTCAAGGTCTCCGCTTGCAGTTCCTGGCACTGCCTCGAATGACCACCGCCCCAGGAACACATTCCCTCCCACTGCCAGCTGGTCCGAGCTTCCCTAGGGCTCACCCCCTGGCCCAGAGCTCCCTACAAAGGCTCACGTCTGAGGGACTTCCTTCTCCCGGACCGCCACACTTCTGAGATGGTAGTGAGAGATACTGGACAACAGCTCAAGGATCCTGTACCCACAGTGGGACCCCAAACAAAGTACACTGTCCTAGCTGCCAATCCCTCTCGATATAAGAAAGCAGGGAAAGTTTGGGGGGAAATGAAACCATGCTCCAGCTTCAGGCCCCCCTCCCATCACCCCTCCCCCACCGACACCTCCAGCAGCCTCTTATAAAGGAAAATCAGATGTTGCCTCTGGACTTCGTCTTCCAATGACTTCCCATTGCACTTAGACGCGGAATCCAAATTTTTTCATCGTGGCCCACGGGGTCCTGAAGGAACACTATGGCCTCTAACTCATTTGTGCCATGCCTGCTGGCCGCTGGTCACTCCAGGCTCAGCCCATGTCCCTTCCTTAGGGAAAGCTTATCCTGACCGAATCCACACCCCCTCTCCCTCGACAGTCCGTTATACTAACCGGGTCCCCCTTCCTTTATGTAATTAGACAGCCTAGAGAATTGACTTGTTTGTTGTTTCCTCTTCCCGCCCTAAATGCAAGCTCCATGGCCTGGCTGTCCTAGTCAGCCAGCACTTAGAACAGTGCCTGCCATACAGACAAGACTCAGTATTTATTGGACGGGTGACTTAAGAGGGAGCAGGCAGGCATGGAAACCACCTTTGGGGTTTCTGCAGCCCTGGGGGAAAGGGAGCCCAGGTGGCACAGTGGTTACGCCTGGGGCTACATTACACAAACCCTGAAGTTCAAAACCACTAGTCGCTCTGTGGGAGAAAGATGGGGCTTTCACTGCCAAAAACCATTGGTCTGGAAAACTCACAAGGGCAGCTCGATCCTGCTCTGTAAGGGTCACTATGAGCTGGCATCTACTTGATGGCAGTGAGCTTGGTTTTGGTTTGGGTGGGCGGGGGTGGGGGTGGGGGTGGAGGGAAGCTATAAGAAATGGTCCAGGGACCACTAAAGGGGTTTCAAAACCCTACCCTGAGAGAGAAGTTTAGAGTACTGAAGAAATTTCTCCCAGGGAAAAGACAACTCAGGGAAGGGGACAAGGTGACTCTGACTATCTAGACGCGGTAGCACACAAAAAGAGAGAGTCCATTTTTCTTTTATTCCGCAGGTGAGAACCAGAGCAGATGGCTCTTCCTAAGAGGCCACATGGGTTAGAGGAAATGTTGAAAAGCAAGAAAATTCAGTTCTCATCCTGCCCGAGGCCCCGTTCACTTTGATCTTTGAACTAGTTTGCTTCCTCTCTCTACTGGAAAGATAAGAGCAATGGACTGGATCAGACATGACAAGTAGATTTTACCTCCCAGGTGAACTCCAATTGATTGGTAGTGGCTGCCTGGAGCAGCAGTGAGAAGGACCCTGAAGAAAGGAAGCCATGGGGAGACCCCTATCAACGAGGGAATGATTAATAAACTGGAGTACACCACATGACAGGACACCTTACCTTGTTATTACAAACATTATGGTCTTTATGGCAAGCTTTCATAGAAATATTTTTTACACACATACACGTACTGTTTTTGCATGTGTGTAGAGAGAGGTGTGGAAAGCTATACCGCAGGCTGTTAGCATGAGTTACCTTGGGAAGAAAGGAGTTTTTTAAAGATCTTTATGAATTGCAAGACCACTCACTTCAATGCACACACGATTTGGGTCATTTTTCAAGATGAACTGAATATATATATATATATATATATATATATTTATTTATATATTTATACATGCATATATATGTGTGTGTTTTCTAAGGCTCTATTCTACTTTCTGGCTCCGTGAGAAAGGATAGGGTAAGTGATGATCGGTGCTTGCCCTGGATGGATGGGTAACCAGTTCATGAAAACTCAAGCTCTTCCCAGCGCCAGCATTTTGTGGTTTTCAGTCTCAAGCAGGCAACAGCTGCCTCAACATGAGGAAGGATCTGAAGCTAGTCTGTGTCCAGGACTGGAACTTGCTACCAGAGGAGGAGGTAATAAGCCCCCTGACTTCTGGAAGTGGTCAAGCGGATGCTGGATGGATGCCCTTAGGGTGTGGGAGGGATTCCTTTGCTGATGGCAACTCATAAACTAGGAGGACCTGCTACCACTTTGGAGGGAACATTTGCGGCAGGAGGTTTATATGCCAGCAGCATTTATGGCAACAAGATGACCAGATTCAAAAACAGACCCAGTGTTGCCAGCTCTTTCCCTTAAAGTCTTCAGTGGGCTGGCTCTTCCTTTTTCCTGCTCTCCAGCATTATGTAGTCCCCCTAACTAGTGACAAAAGAGGAATCCAGTTTCTTTGGGCAACACAAGACTGGAGGAAAAGCCTGGGGAGTAAGTAAGGGCTCAAACGAAAATGCCGAAAAATCAGGCACCAAAGCAGGCTGGTGGGGACTTTGGAGAGGGAAGCCCACGCCATTTCAAGGGAGAAGTCACCACTCAGCTCGACTCAAACAGTTGCCATGTGCCCAGCACTCTTAGGTCTCAGAGGTTGTTTTTTTTAAGAGCAGAAAATCCAGACTGTCAAGTAAATTTGAATGAAAACCACAGCTAGGAACTAGTATGCAGAACAAACACAATCTGTGGAACAGTCTAGAAATCGGCTCACTGTCCTTCCCTCGGGTCCTTCTGGTTCAGCCCTTCCAGCCACCTTCCTGCCCAGGGAACAAAAGTGCTGTAGAAGAGGGCAGTGGCCGAGGAAGGCTCTGACTGCCCTCAGTGTTAAGAACATCGCCCCAGAAGGACAGTTCCTGAACAGGAGCAGCGGGTCTGAAAGCCGTCTGTTCTGGATGGTGACTGCTCGCTACTACCGAGTTGATTCTGGCTCATGGCGAACCCTCTAGGGGTTCTGAGGCGGAACATTTTCATGGGAACAGACCTCACATCTTTCACCCGCTGAGCAGCTGGTGGGTTTGAACTGGCCACTTTGCAGTTAGCAGTCTAATGCTTACCCAACACCACTCCCAGGGATCGAAGATGATTCATCAAAAACACACTGCTATGGAGCCTATGCCAACTCACGGTGGCTCTGTAGGGCGGGGAGAACTGTCCTTGTGGGTTTCCGCAGGCTGAAACTTTTCATCATTTTATCGGGGGCTCTTACAACTCACAATCCATTCAAACATCCAGTGTGTCCAGCACATTTGTACAAAGGTTGCCATCATCATTTTCAAAACATTTTCTACTTGAACCCTTGGTATCAGCTCATTTTCCCTCTCCCCACCTTCCCTCCCTCATGATCCCTTGATAATTTATAATTTTTTTTTTCATGTCTTACACCAACCACTGTCTCTCTTTACCCACCTTTCTGTTGTCTATCCCTGGGGGGCAGGTGGTGGTGGTTATAAGCCAATCGTTATTAGTTTTCCCTTTCTCTGTTCCCCCGCCCCAACTGATATCACTACTCTCATGATCGGTCCTGAGGAGTTTATCTGTCCCGGATTCCCTGTGTTGCGAGCTCTTGTCTGTACCAGTATACATGCTCTGATCCAGCTGGATTTGTCAGGTAGAATTGGGATCATGACAGTGGGGCGGTATGGAGGGTGGGAGTGCGCGGGAAGGCATTAAAGAACTAGAGGAAACGTGTGTGTTTCCTCAGTGCTATCCTGCACCTTAACTGGCTCATCTTTTCCTTGCCACCCTTCTGTGAGGGGATGACCAATTGTCTACAGATGGGCTTTGGGTCTCCATCCCATCCTCCCCCTCATTCACACTGATATGATTTTTTGTTCTGGGTCTTTGATGCCTGATCCCCGATCCCATCAACACCTCATGATCACACTGGCTGGTATGCTTCTTCCATGTGGGGTTTGTTGCTTTTCAGCTAGATGGCCGCTTGTTTATCTTCAAGCCTTTAAGACCCCAGATGCTATATCTTTTGATAGCAGGGCACCATCAGCTTTCTTCACCACATTTGCTATGTACCCATTTTTGTCTTCAGTGATGTGTTAGGGAAGATGAGCATCACAGAATGTTGAGTTACTAGAACAAAGTGTTCTTACATTGAGTGGAGGCCCAATATCCTTCTGCTGCCTTAGTACTTAAATATATATACAAAAAACCAAAAACAAATATATGTACATAGATGTTTCCCTATTGTTATATAGAAATGTATCCACATATGTACATGCCTGTATTTAGATATCTATTAATGTCCTTTGCCTCCTAGCTCTTTCCTCTATTTCATTTTCTTCTTGTCCCACCATCATGTTCGGCCTTTATTTGGGTTTTAGTAATTCCTCTCAGCTACACTGCCCTTGATCAAGCCCCACCAGACATTCTATACCCTCCTCACCATTGATCAACAAGGGATCACTTGCTGCTCCCTTGTCCTTGGATTTTTTGGCATACCCCTTCCTCTCTTTCAGGATTACTCATTAGGTGTTAGGCTGCCAACTACAAGGTCAGTGGTTCAGCTACATCATGGGAGAAAAATGGGACTGTCTGCTCCTGGAAAGATTTAGTCTCGGAAACCATACTGAGTATTGCTATGAATCAGAATCAACTGCATGACAGTGGGTTTGGGAGTTCAGATTACTCAGTTGAAATGTTGTAAGCTCAATGGCTGCCACCTCAATGGTAAGAACCAGCCTCAGGATGAAGTCAATGCAGATAGAGTCGAGTCAATAGATGAGGGGAGAAAAAGAAGTCTTGTCCCCATTATTTGAGGATCTGGATCCAGCTATGCCTGAAGCCTCCTCCAGCCCCCAAGACTTTTTAGTTATGTAGACCAGTAAGTTCCCCTTTGGGCTTAAGCCAGTTTTAAGTTGGATTTCTGCTCTGGTCTCTTTGTTCTCCTATGATCCTAAACGCCTCCCTAAGTTTAAGGAAAGATATATGAATGGAACACTATGGAAAAAGTGTCTCAAAGAGCCTAGCAAGGTTGCTGCCTGATTTGAAGGGAAGCAGGAAATCATCTCAGGAAGCACCTACCAAGCCTGGGGGAGAAGTGGAGCCAACAAAATGACTAGGAGCACCAGGTGAAATGGTTTGCCCTCCAGGCGCCTTCCCTCCTCCAAAGAGGGAGGCCAGAACCCAAAACTTGTTGAACGTCCCCCAGAGTTTCCGAGGCTGTAATCATGACAAAAGCCGCCACACCTTTCTCTCGCAGAGCAGAGCGGCTGAAGGGTTAGAATCCCAATTACTTAATAGCTATGCCTCTGGAGCTGAGATACTCGTGGTAGGTGGAGTCACATCAGATCTGGCTTAAAGCCTGATTCATTTGATACTACTTACAAGTAACTGATTTGTCATAATTAAATGAAACAATGTACACAGACACCTAGCTTGAAACTTAGCATGTCTTCCTACATCATGCATAAATTGCTATATATAACTAATGTTCCATGTTGTTAGGGTGCTGATAAGTCAGCTCTGACTAGTATAGCAACCTTATGTACAACAGAATGAGATATTCCTCTGTCCTCACGATTTCTATGTTTGAGCCCATTGTTGCAGCCACTGTGCTAATCCATCCTGTTTCGTGCCTTCTGTTCCGTCCTTAATTGATTATTTTTTTAAATAGACTCTGTATGTAGCATGGTATGCTTCTCCAGGGACTTATAGTCTCTTCTGATAACACATACAAAGTATGTAAGATAGTCTCACCAAGCTTGCTTCCAGTGAGCAAATCTGGCTGTACTTCTTCCAGGATAGATTTGTTTATATTTCTGGTAGTCCATGATGTATTCAATATTCTTCCCCAACACCATGATTCAAAGGCATCGATTCTTCCTTCTTCATTGCCCAGCTTCTGCATGCATGAGGTGATGGGAATCCCCCAGCTTGGGTCAGGTACACCTCAGTCCTTCCTCCACGTGACACACCTGCTTTGTGGCCAATGGAATATGTTATTTGATTCCTTCACTACTGCTTCCATAAGGTAATGCTTGTGCATCCAAATGAAATACTTGACAACTTCAATGTTTTCTTCATGGATGGGGACAAATGATGAGTTCCTAAAACTCTCTCTCTCTCTCTCTCTCTCACACACACACACACACACACACACACCCACACCCACCCTTGGGGTTGTCAGTTGAAACCCATCCAGTGGTGCCAATCTGCTTCTGAAAGGTCACAGCCTTTAAATCCCTATGGAGTGCAGTTGGGTCAACTCCACACACACAGCACAGCCATGAATTGGAACTGACTCCACGGTGGATGAGATGGGATGGGATGTGCTAGGCCCCTAGAGGAGTGGGCTTCAAAAAGTTTGTGGAGAAACCTAATTAGAAGAGAGGAATTTCCCCACAAACTTTTTGAATCCTCTCATACTAACTGCTTTTCATGGATGAGCTCGTTTGCTCCTAAAAACTCTTTCCCTCTGTTATGTGCGAACACACACACACACACACACACACACACACACACACACACACACACACACACTCTCTCTCTCTCTCTTACAAAACTGAGACACAGAGAAAGAAACTCAGTGACTTGCCCCAAATTGCTGAGATCTTCAAAGCAGAGCATTCTGGCTTCCGAGCTCTTATTTGCTCTTATTTAAGCCACTACCAAACCAAACCTGTCATCGGTGAGCTGATTCTGACTCATGACGCTGTGTGTTAGCGTTGAACTACTCCATAGGAGTTTCTTGGTTGTAATCTTAATAGAAGATCACCAGGCCATTCTTCTGCAGTGCCACTGGGTGGGTTCATACCACCAACCTCTTGCTAAGTAGTTACGTGCAAATCATTACAACCGCCTCCTCTTACTTTCCTTGTACTGCCTGGAATATTGAGTTTAAGGGTACACTTTCTAATAACAACATCTGAACCAGGAGCTCTGGTGGCATAATGGTTACGTGTTGGACTGCTACTACAAGGTCAGTAATTCGAAACTACCAGTTACTCTGATGGAGAAAGATGAGGCTTTCTACTTTCATAAAGATTTCGTTTCAGAAACCCACCGGGGTAGTTCTACCTTGGCTTATACAGTTACTATGAGTCAAAATCCACTCAATGGTTTTATTATTCTTTTTTTCAATTAGCCTCCCTCTACCACACATCTATCAGTCTGACATACTGTGGTGACTTACATGTTAGGATGCTAGAAGCTATGTCACCCACATTTCAAACACCAGTAGGTATGGTGGTGGACTGCATGGTGGACAGCAGAGCTTCCAGACGATGAGTACGCTGAAGGAAGGGCTGGTGATCTGCTTCCAGAGGTCAGCGAATGGAAACTTTATGGGTCCTAACAGAATACCATGCAACTCGCTTGCTTGAGCTACGTCATCTGGAGGGATCGATTGCTGGTGGAGATGTTGCTTGGTGAAGCAGAGGACCAATGAGGGTGTTGGAGGCCCTGGGTGAGATGGACTGGCACAAGGCACTGATGGGCTCAGACACACTGACAGCAGTTAAGTGTACCATACAACGCTCTGTCCTGTCATACAAAGGTGGCCATGAGTCACAACAGACGAGATGGCAGCTCATAATAATTAGCCTCTCTGTCCATTCCTAGTCCATCTAAAGCACTACAAGGTCCTTTGGGAGAGTCCTGCTTAATGAACAAGGTAACATGCTACTTACCTAAAGTTAACTCACTATCCTGACCTGACACAAACAGGACTACCAGAAGCCAAGGGAGTCTAGCTTTTATACAAACTACCATATTTTTACCCAAGTAACGTGTGCTATTTTCTAGGGGTGTGAAAAACACAACGTCCCCATTAAGTGTCAGTTTGGGGGGCATGTTACATGTATGTGCCCACTGTATGCCTGTGCTTAAGTTATTTACATGGGCAAATTAGATGTGAAACTATGGTCACCATTATTTTGAGAAACTCATGCAACATATACACAGAATATGTAAGCTACTGCTTTAGCACAGAATGAGAGGCTTCTACAGCAACGATCCTATGGAAGGAGATTAACTGGGCAGGGAGGGGCTCCAGAAGCACACCCTGGGAATGCTGGGAAACCCTGGAATAGAAAGGAAGCTGACCTCGAGCCCTCAGCCTAACCCCAGTCCTCCTTTCCTCCTCTCCAGCCTTTCTGTGCGACCTCTCTCTTCTACAAGCTTATCTTTGGCTCCCTTCTTCTCAGTTAGGAGTGTAATTAACCCCTGTAGATTCAAGTCTCAGTGGGCAACTCCAAGTTTGACCAATGGCTCTTGCTAAGTCTTCCTAAGGTTAGCGAGAACATAACTCTTTTTAAAATTTCCCCAAACCTAACTCAGGCTGCTTGGGTTGGAAATCTAATCCTACCACTTGCTACCTGTGTGATCTGGGGCAGATAATTTAACCCTCCTGTGCCCATTTTCAGGCACACTGGGGGCGTGGCATAGTGGTTAAGTGTTAGGCTGCTACCTGCAAGGCCAGCATTTTGAGACCACAAGCCACACTGCAAGATAAAGATGTGGCTTTCTCAAAATAATAATCATTTATAAATTATCAAGGGTTCGTGGGGAGGGGGGAGGGGGAAGCGGGGAGGGAAGGGAAAAATGAGGAGCTGATACCAAGGGCTCAAGTAGATAGCAAATGTTTTGAGAATGATGAGGGAAACAAATGTACAAAAGTGCTTGACACAATGGATGTATGTGTGGATTGTGATAAGAGTTGTATAAGCCCCCAATAAAATGATTATTTAAAAAAAAAAGATGAGGCTTTCTACTTCTGTAAAGAGTTGCAACCTTGGAAACCCACAGGGGCATTCTACCCTGTCCTATAAGGTCGCTATGGGTTGGAATTGGCCAATGCCAGAGTCTGGTTTGATTTGGTACCCGTATTTTGCAACGGTAAAGCGGTACCACTCTTGTGTTCAGTTGTAGGAATCATGATTTAACTATTCACATCACCCTGTGATCCTTTCTTTTTTTGTATCATGGTTTTTAATGTCTTTTTTTTTTTTAAGTCATTTTATTGGGGGCTCCTACAACTCTTATCACCATCCATCCATTGTGTCAAGCACATTTGTACATTTGTTGCCATTCTCATTCTCAAAACATTTGCTTTCTACTTGAGCCCTTGGTATCAGCTCCTCATTTTTTTTGACCCCCTCCCTCCTTTTCTTTCATCACTACATCCTGCTTTCTTTGCCCCAAACAGATTAGCTTCTCTTCAGTGTTACTACCGCCACTGATTCGATCACCAGCCTTTCTTCATCTAAACTGTGTGCCCTTTCACTCGCCTCCCCGAGTCCATTCTTGCCCAAGCACACCGCGGGCTTCTGGGGAAGAGTTAAGTCGCTCACCACGAGTGGAGCTTTGTCTCAGAGGAAGTGTGTTGAGCAGGCTCCAGCTGAAGGCGGGACAGATACACAAGTCTCCAGTCTGCACGCATTCATTCAACACTACACGGAGCACACAGCATCTACATACCTAAAATAGAAATAGCTCCAGCCTATCTAAAAGAGAAATCTGATCCCATCACTGTTGACCTTAGACAAACTTTTGTGATGGTGGCAAAGCTATCATGCACAATGCAATTCATGTTTTATGTGACTAGTGTGGAAATGGAAATGTTTCATTTCATATAGACTCACCACAATTATTTTTAAAAAGCCTCTTCCTAGCTTCCGGATCTTCATGATTTAAAACATAAAATTCCTCCCCATGGCCTACAAGGTCCCTTATGATCTGGCCTCTGTCAACTTCCCCAATATCCTGCCTGCACTCCTTCACTTACGATGCTTCAGGCACCCCGACCTCCTGGCTGTCCCCTGAACCAACCTCAGGTCCTCTGCACCTGCTGATCTCGGTCCTTCAAATATTCTTTGCCCAGATCATTATGTGGCTAACTACTTATCAATCAGAACCCCACTCATCCCCATTTCCCATTAGGAGTCTTTGGTCTGCTATCAGCAAAGGAAGTCTTTAGAAGCTGCGCTTTCCCTTGCACACCCAGATTGTAGAACGCATGAGGGATGGGAGGAGCCTCATAGTGGCATTGTTCACGGCTGCAGCTGCAACTCCTTACACAGCACCAGGCACAGAGCACACCCTCAGTAAGGACCTGTGAGACATTTCCCCACCTTGAGGCAGAGCACCTTCTCCTGAGATACCGCTCCCTAGACGAGTCTGCCCCACTCCCAGGTTTTCCTGCAACCGCTGCCTTCTCATGTGTCAAGCAAGTATCAGGCTCAAGTGTCCCAGAGGCCAGTCCTGACCACCCTACCTAGAGCGGTCACCTGGCCCACATACTGATCACAAGGCTGTCCCAGCTCCTTCATAGCCTTATCATGGTCTGATTTCTTCTGTTTACGTCTTTGTAGATTTGCTGCCAGCAGATGATGAGCTCCATGTGAGTGCAGGACTTGGCTGGTTTTATTCACCACTCACTATCTCCAGGACCTAGAACAGTGCCTGGCACCTAGTAATCAAACATACAAAACAACAAAAACCCACTGCCACTGGGCCCATTCCTACTAAGAGCAACCCTATAGGACAGAGTGCTCCTTGTGGTTTTTGAAATAATTAACCTTGACACTTGACAGAAACACACAGCCCCATCTTTCTGCCACGGAGCAGCTGGTGGGTTTGAACCACAGGCATTGGAGGTAGCAGTCGACGCCTAACCTACAGCTTTACCAGGGCTCCTTGGCATATAGGATGCACTCCGAGTAGTGTTTAATCAATGAGCGTAGGCTGGAGACATTTGAGTCTTGTGTATTTTATCCTGTTCTTGGCTCTATTCTATTCAACAAATTTACACCGAAACAACGAAACTCCACTCTAAGCGAGCTACTTAACTCTCTTTTAAAATTCAGAGCCTTGGGAGCTCAGAGGTGAGGCAACAGATTGAACATCAGTGCTCCTGAAATTGACTGCCCCATTCCAGTCTTTCCTACAGTGACCCCGAGGGAAAGTCTGGTTGACTCTGACCAGCCATAAGTTGGAGCTAGAGTCACAATGAGAAAAAGAGCAGGGGCTGACTGAGGATAACGGGGGAAGGCACGCTGGTGGCATAGTGGGTTAAACATTGGGCTGCTAACTGCAAAGTCGGTGGTTCAAACCCACCAGCCTCTTCTCGGAAGAAAGATGAGGCTGTCTGCTCTCTTAAAGCGTTAGTCTCAGAAACCTACAGGGACAGCTCTATTCGGTCCTACAGATTTGCTGTAAGTTGGAATAGACTTGATGGCAGTGAGTGAGTGTGAGGGGACGATAGGGAAAGGGACTACTCCCAGTGCTCAGAGAGGTCAGAGGACGGCAACATGGACTTACCTGGCTAGAGCAATGATAGTTCTAGAGCACAGAACCCAAAACATGTTTCTAACGACCTCTGTCAGCACCTCACACTTGCTCAGGGAAGAAAGGGATTCACAACATTGTCTATGGCTGGGACTCTCAGGAAAGAGCTCTTTCTATTGAGGTTGCTGAGGGAGCAGGACTTAAGTTTCCTAGTGGAGAAATGGGGAAAGGAGCCATAATAAGATTGCTTGAATTCCTGGATGCAGCTAAGCCTGAAGCCATCCTGGTTGTAGACTTTTTCAGGAACATGCATCAATGAAGTCCCCTTTGATTAAATCAGTTTGAGCTAAAGTTTGGCATTTACATCTTTCTATCCTGGCTGATGAGGGGCCCTGGTAACATAGCGGTTACATACGGGCTGCTAACTGTAAGGTCAGCAGTTCAAAACCACCAGTTACACCTTGGGAGAAAGATAGGGCTTTCTGCTCCTGTAAACTGTTACAGTCTCAGTATTCATGGGACAGTTCTACCATGCCCTAGAGGGTCACTATGAGCCAGTATCAATTCAATGGCAGCCAGTTTGGTTTTGGTTTGGTCTTGGCTGATAAAAGCTTGGCTAGTTTTTGTCTTTTTTTTAAAGGGGGAGCAGCTAACACTGAGCACTGAAGTGCAAGGCTTTGTTTTAAGTACTTCACGTGTACCATCTTATTTAGTCCTTATAACGATTCTATGAAATAGTATATCATTCGCACTTCATTTTTTTTCAACTGTGGGAACGAAGAACCAGCAAAGTTAGTGATTGGTCCTAGGTCACAAAACTGGCAAGCAGTGGTGTGTGATACAAACCCTGACTGTGTGGCCCCAGAAACCATGCACTTAACTACTACACTGTGATGTCCCATTGCACCCAACCCCATCTGAACAGAAACCTCAACTCTCTCACCCATGCATCAACTTCAGGACAAACAGGGTCAAGAGAGACTGTCTATGTCACCATGCCTCAATTTCATCATATGTAAAATAAGTTTACATACCTCAGAAGCTCTCCATGAATATTATGTATGCAGAGCACTTACCTAGTGCTTGGCACATAGGAAGCATCCAATTAATAGTAGCCATTATTCATGTCTTACTCTGTGGGCTACTAAAGTGCAGCTGACAAACACAATGCAAACAGCGAGGCTGTGCCTTCTTTCTTATCTGTCTACCAGGTGAGGCGAAGGAGGCGTTCCTGACTCTATCCCATTGTTTATGTTCCAGAGTCTGCTGGGAAGCTGCTTCTTCATTGTTCCAACCCCAGTGGAATACTACCCAGCCCCAATATCACCTTTTCCATGAAGTCTTTCCAGTGGAAAGGCTCCAGGCTCACTGCTGATTTCCCACAGCTTATAAGCGGTACCTCATGTTCTGTCCTGTGGTGCCCCTGCCCAACCCTGGGTGTTCCCTGAAGGCAGAGCGCGAGTGTTCACCCAACAAGTCTCCCTTTTCTCTATTCAGCTTGAGAGCGAAACGGAGTGCGAAGAAAGTTGAGCGTCCTAAGGAAGCCCCAGATTTACAGGTTCAGGGGGGCTAAGAAGCCCAACCAGGATGGGGTGGGGTGAGGCAGGCTACTAAGCACTGGACTTTGAACAGCTCAGCATCAGGAGCTGAGCAAAGAAAAGTTCGCTAGGAGCAGGTGGGGGCATGCAGCCTCTCCTAAGAGGAAAGGCCCAGGGGGGTGGGTAGAGAAAGGCAGTAAGAGTCAAAGAGGGGTCAGGCAAGAGGCAAAGAGGTGGCTGAACTTGAATGGGGAGCAACAGCTCTCTGGCCAAATACAGAAGGAAAGACTTGCCCATTCTCTAATGATTCCCACTAATTTGCAAAGGGCAGATCCTGCCCAGGGGTTTCACAGAGAAACAAGACATAGCTCCCTATACATACTTTCAGAGCTCTCAGTCCCCCGAGAATAAGTAGGCAAATGTAGAAATAACTAGCAGGGAGAAGGTGGGTGGTGCTTAAGAGAAGTACAATGGGGACTCTGGGCAGTAAGGCAGAGAGGAAGAAAAGCGTCAAATGGGGTAACGTGTCTTTGTAGAGCAGCATGGATGAGATGACATGGACATGTGTGTTCTACGAGATAGCAACTTGAAGCAGAAGCACCCCAGGCTGGGGTGGAGGTGGAGATGAGGTCAGAAAGAGAAAGTGCTGAGGAAGATATCAAAGGGAGCATCCGAAGTAATTGCTTCAAGGCAAGGGGGGGGGGGCAGTCAAGTGGAGAAACTAAGATTCTTACTGGGTGGATGAGTTTTTCTGGAAGATGGGTACAAAAGAGACTTCCGGAGGCAGCAGGGCACAGAAGGCTATATCTTCTTTTCCTAGAAAGCCAGGGTTCTCAAATTTCCATCAAATGCACCAGGAAGGCTTGGTTTTCAGCCTCAGCCACTCTGGTGTGGCCCAAGAATCTGCATATCTAACATCTGAGGATGCTAATACTGCTGGGGCCACACTCTTGAGATTCACTCTATATGGAAAGAGACTGGTTAGTGAGGACACCCCCAAAGGAAAAAAGGAGGGAGAAAGGTTCTAAAAGGAAAATTAGAAAGGAGGAAGGTGGGACATTAGGATCTCTAGGTCCCTCAGAGGAGGAGGGATCTATGAATACAAGGCCAAAGAAAGGCACTCTGAAATTCTTTGAGAGTTGAGGGTTTAAAGGGGAAGTCTGTCAGACATGAGGGCTCTTGGCCAGAGCATGGAAATTGGAGTGTGTGTGTGTGTCCTGAGGAACAATGGCAGGGCTCTCTGGAGAGACTCAAAGATTTGAATTTGATTTCAGAGGAATGAGAAGGTAAGAGATGGGGATGGGAAAAAAAAAAAAGAGATGGGGATGAGGGTGTTCTGAAAAGTGTAAACCTGATCGGGTCCTAAGAAAGGCTTCTTAGAGATGTCAGAGGGGGGATGTGAAGGGGAGTTCTGAGGAAGTCTCATGAAGCCCCAGGGTAGATGATGGGTGCAGACCAATTTTGGAGAAAATTCTCTAAAAGGAACCTGGTGTGATCATCTGTGGAAGGTCTCAGATGTACTGAAGCAGGAGGATGGGACTTTTAGTAAGAGTTGGGACCAACTCTCCAAATGAGCACGTCAGAGTGGTGGACCTTCTGAAGCACGTCAGAGTGGAAGGGTTCCTAAGTGCAGGAGCTCGTAGGGAAAGTCGGAGTTCTTCTAAAGAGGGGGCCTAAGGGCCTAGTGAATCGGGGAGACTTCAAGAAGAGACCCAGGAAAGGAAATCTTTCAGAAAAGTCTCTTCTAAAGCAAGCATTTCTGAATGGTGATTCAAGGGATTGGGGGTGCTGGGGCGGGGGATCAAGAGGGTCTCTGGGAGAGATTTCAAGGACATATTCAGGAGTTTCTGCAACATACAGCTCTGTACATAAGGTCCTTGGTCTAAGTACGGGAATTCTTGAGAAGCTGCATCTCCGAGGGATCAGGAAGATGACTTAGGGTAGTCTTCCAGGGGTTTTGCGTAAGGTCTTCCAGGAAGCTCTTCTAAAGGTAGATTTAGGGCGTATCTAAGGGGAATAGTTTTAGGGAGTAGCAGATAGATAGCAACTACAAGGAAATTTGGGGGATAGCTGAGGAAGCAATATTTAGAACATGCAGTAGGTTACTAGGTCACTAGGATATAAGAAAGGGGTTTTGGACAAGACTTACAACACGGGAGAAGAGTTTCTGGAGATTTTGAGATGTCTCTGGTGAAAATTTATGGCTCAGGGAGGTCTTGAGAAAGCCTGTTGGTTGATCTCTTGGGCATTTCAGGATGGTGAGATTAGGGGACACGAATAAATCTCTGTGACACATGGATGGGTCCGAAAGGATGACTTTAGGGAGATATTAAATGGGCATGGAAATGAGGACAAATATTGGGAGAGGGGTGTGGTTCTCTGGGTGAATTGTGGGGCAACAGGGACATTTTAGAGGGTCTCTGACATGTTTTGGGGGTCATGTGAAGGAGATCTTCAGGGAAGATTTCCAGGATACAAAGGGGTGTTTAGGGGGGGGCGTGGCCTGAGATCTGGAGGATATGAAAGGAAAATCTCCAACTAGATTTCTGGAATGGGGGCAGGTGGGCTGAAAATTCTTGGAATACATACAAGTCTGGGGAGATTTCGGAGACTGTGAGAGAGGTTGTTGAGATCTGTCAGACAGGTCTCTGAGGGAGATTTTTGGGATGTATGGGGAGGGGGAGTTCAGGATTTTGGGGAGTCTGCGAAGACTTATCGGAACTGGTGAGGGTGGCTGCTGGAGATGATTGCTGAGGGGTATTGTGTGAACCTAGGGAGTGACCTTTCCGGATAGAGGAGGGGATAAGAAGCATTCGGGGTGGGTGAGACCTGTGAAGGTGGTCTCTGGAGAAGGTGGTTGGGATTTAAGGAGTGGTCTCTTGGGAAGACTTGTGGGATTGTAGGGGGGCGATCGCGAGGGTTTTCAGAGGCGTCTCTGAGACAAACTGCGGGGGATCGGTGGGAATGCTCTCCAAGGTGGCTGAGCTAGATCGGTGGGGGGTCAGGAGAATGGTCCCCTTCGCCGGGCCCCTGGGCGATCCCGAGAGTCGGAGGAGGATTTGGGAGGGAAGCTTCGGAAAGGCTGAGAAGTCAAACTCGGGGGACCAGTGTGGGGATTCTCGAGGTGCCCCGAAGCCCCAAGGCCCGCGCTCGCGCCTGCCGCCGCCGCCCGCGGCTCAGGGTCCCTGAGGGGGCGGGGCCGCCCGCGCGGCCTGGGTCGCCCTGAGGTGATCCCCGCAAGCCCGACTCGCCACCTTCCCGTGCCCGCCCGGCCCTGCCCAAGACTCACCGCCTCGGCCGCCGCCGCCGCCACTCGGGCCTCAGGCCACCGCCACCACCGTCGCCCCCTCTCCGGCCCGCGAGCTCGCCTCCCTCCTCCCGCACCGACCACCGCCGCCGCCGCCGCCGCCGCTGCCGTCGCGCTGCGTCACCGCGCCGTGCGTCACCACCCCTGGCCCCGCCCCGACGGGCCCGCCGCGCACCAGCATTAGTTGACGCCGGGATGACGAACGGCGCAGCAGCCAATGAGAAACGAGGAGTGCCCGGAGGCTGGGAGGTGTGCGGGGAGAAAGGAGGGTCTTTTATAAGATTGGCGCGACGGGAGTTGAAAGATGCCCAAGAGACCCGCCCCCTCCTCAGTGGGATTGGTCAGCCCCGGGTGTGAAGGACAGTCGGCCGCACGGAGGGGAATCGGCGCCGGCGGGCGGGGAAGGGGAGGAGCGCGCGCAGTGTTACCAAGGGCAACGGGCCTGGCGGGGTCTGGTATCGGGCCTCCTGCCCCACAGGGGGCAGTCTCGTGCTCGCGTACCTCAGCGTCCGTGAACTAAGTCACAATTCCTTATTCTGGCGTTCTGCCCATGGGCCTCCTCCCCATGGCCCCACCTGCATGCTCGGTGACCTAAGGCCTTTCCCACCTGTGCTCCTGACCGTAAGATTCAGAGTTGGGATTTAGGGGTCTGGAGCTTCAGCTTTCTCACCATACCACGCTCCGAACCTGTTATTTCATCTCTCAAATGGTAATATGAATCTCTTTTCTCTCCATTGGGGCCACAACTCCCCCCTCCCCTCCAAACAAACTCACTGCCATTAAGTTGATGCCAACTCATAGTGACTACCCAACAGGGCAGGGCAGGGCAGAACTGACCTTGTGAGTTTCTGAGACTATAACTGTTTATAGGAGTAGAAAACCCAGTCTTTCTGCTGCAGGGCAGCTACTGATTTCGATCTGCAGACCTTGTAGATTGCAACCCAATGTGTAACCAGGGCACTACCAGGGAGCTACACCCACTGTCCACTGCCTTCAAGGCGATTCTGACATAATGACCCTATAGGACAGAGTAGAACTACTCTATAGGGTTTCTGAAGCTGTAGAGCTTTATAAAAAACAAACAAACAAAACTCGCTACCATGGATTCAATGCTGACTCATAGCGGTCCCCTGTGGATTTCGAGGCTATAACTATTTACAGGAGTAAAAAGCCCAGTCATTCTGCCAAGGAGCTGGTGGTGGTGATTTCGAACTGCTAACCCTTCGGATCAGAGCCCCCTGCGTATGCTGCTACACCAATAGTAGATCTTTATAGGAGCAGATAATTTCATCTTTCTCCGATGGAGCCTCCAGGGAGTTTGAACCACTGGTCTGGCAGTCAACAGCCCAACGCTTAATCCATGGCACCACTAGGGACTGATTTTTGAAGGAGCTGAAGTGTACATAAAGTGGCAGTTGTTGCTATTACTATTGTGGTAATTCGTTCATTGGGGCACGGAAATAATCAGCCTGGGGGTTGACTAGAAGACAAGGCTTGTTAAAGGATGGAAAAGAATTGGAGACAGTTGGAAGTGTCGCATTCCAGGCAGGAAGTATTGGGAAATGAACGGAAATTAGGTCTATGTTGGATTTGCCCCGATGAACTAGGAAGGCAAATCAAGGAAAGGTTCAAACCAGACAGAGGGATTTGAAAGATACCTCTAGTGTGAGCAAGATTAGGGGTTAAGGAGTCCAGAGAAGCAGCGAGGGCAAAGACTCAGGTTGCCCCAGAGTGGGACGAGGGAAGGGGGTAGGTGGAGGGATGTCCAAGGGACCAGGTGAGCAAAGTCCTGGGACTGGTGTTCCACAGAGATAGAGAGATTTGAATGCCCCAGAAGAAACCCCCCAGTCTGGGAGATTAGGGAGGAAGGTGGTATGGCCTCCCCAAGAAGGAGACCCAGAGGAGGAAGAGATTGGGAGCACAGTGCATTGTGGGGCATTCAATGGAAGCATCCAGAATCCCCTGGTTCTGGAGCTTAAAAAATATATATTGGGACTGGAGACCAAGATTTTGAGGATGATCTACAATGGCAGTTAAGCTATGGGCATTCTTGAGGCGACTTGGGGAAAGTATGAAGCAAGAATGGCAACAAGGAGCTGACAGCCCTGAGAAACTGGGACACTTGATACTCTCAATGGAGACAGAAGGAGCATCCCAAAAGAGAGAATGAAAGGAGAGAGAGAGAGAGGTAGTACCGCACATTCCAGGAGGACAGATAAGGGTTATAGGATCTACGCTATTTTAGATGAATGGGAGGGTGGGATTTGGGCAGAAATCTTAAAGCATAAAGGAGCAAGCCATGAAGATATTAGGGAAAGAAGGTTTCAGGAAGAAGGGAGAGGCCAATGCAAAGGCCCTGTGGTAGGCTCATTCACGGAATCACTAAGAAGCCAGTGTGGCTGGGGCAGAGCGCCCAAGGAGAGAGCAATGTGAGACAATGTCTCAGAGGTAATAGAGGAAGAGCGACAGAGCTTACAGTATTAAAGGCCTTGGGGAGAAAGATGGAGTTTTCTACTGTCAAGACTGACAGTCGCAAAAACCCACAGGGCAGTTCTACTCTGTCTTCTGGGACTGCTAGGAATCACAGTGGGTTCGATGGCAGTGAATCTGGTTTGATTTTGGAAAGACCTTTAGCTTTGATGTGACTGACAGAAATCGTGGGTGAGTTCCGAGTAGGGAGGGACATGATCTGGCAGGAGTGTGAAGAAAAAGCAGGCAGGGGCCCGGAGTTAGGGAGGAAGCTACTGTGTTAGTCCAGAGAGACCAGAGGAGCGGTTCTCAACCTGTGGGTTGCGACCCCTTTGGGGGTCGAACAACCCTTTCACGGGAGTCGCCCAATTTATAATAGTAGTAAAATGACAGTTAGGAAGTAGCAACGAAAATAATTTTATGGTTGGGGAGTCACCACAACATGAGGAACTGTATTAAAAGGCCTCGGCATTAGGAAGGTTGAGAACCACTGGACTAGAGAAACAAATCCATAGACAATCACATGTGCATAAGAAAGTTTTATATACAAGAGCAATTGAATATTGAGAAAACATCCCAGCCCAGTCCAGATCAAGTCCTTAAGTCCAATATTAGCCCACATGTTCAATACCAATCTATAAAGTTCTCTTCTGACTCACGAAACACATGCAATGATGCCGAAGATGCAATAACGCAGGAAGGTCACAGGCCAGTGGGTTGGAAGTCTTGTGGATCCAGTGGCGTTGTAAGCATCTCAGCGCTGGCAGGGGTCTCCATGTGGTTCCTTCAGCTCTGAAACTGACTGACTCTGGGTAGCTTCATGTGGCTCCTCCTCAGGAGACAGAGGGTGGGGGGGGGGGAGAGAGAGACTCTCGCCTCCAAGGAGGAGTACAGGAGTTTCCCAGAATCCTCAGGAGAAGGCCATGCCCACACAGAGACCTCATTGACTATGACCTGATTGACAGATTAGACTCCACCCCTTCACTCTTAATCCTCTCAAGTCCCAAATTGACACCTGATTATGTAACTACCTTAGCTACTCCAATGGTTCAGGCAGGAGATGAAGGTGGGCAGGACCAGGGAAGGGGCTGCACAGGGCACAGAAGTGTGCGGGCTTTAATTATGCTGAGACGTTCAGAGCTGACAAGGTCTGATGCATATATGGTGCAAGAAGAAAGAGAAGGGCCAAGGGTGCATCTTTAACGTCCAGTGGAGATGTTGATATAAGAGTCTAGAGTTCCAGAAGATAGCCAGGCTGGTGAAATCATTGGAGCATTCCCATTAAAAAACTGTGAGCTCTGGTAGCATAGTGGTTACGCATTGGGCTGCTATCCGGAAGATCAGCACTTCGAAACCACCGGCCACTCCAAGGGAGAAAAACGAGGCTTTCTACTCCGTTCAAGAGTTACAGTCTGAGAAACCCACAGGGACCCTTCTGCCCTGTCTTATTGGGTCTCTATGAGTCAGAATCAACTCAGTGGCAGTGAGTTTGGTTTCTGGTTTATTAAAAACCGAGGGCGTGGATAAGATCAGGAAGGAAGCGTGATGGCCAAGAACAGGCGAACAGGGCCCGAGCCCCAGGGCCCTCAACACTCAGTGAAGGAATCAGCAGCCAGAGGAGGAAGAGGACAGTGAGTGTGGGGTCCTGAAGGCCAAGGGAAGGGTGTGGGGAGGGAGAGGGAGGGAGGGAGGGACGGTCAGGTGTACCTGAGGTGGCAGGAGGACTGAGAATTGGCCCTCGGGCTAAGCACCCTGGAACTCATTGATTGGCACTGCAGTGGAATGAGGCGGGCAAAAACCAACAAAACTTGCTGCCAGCGAGTTCCTGCCGCCTCAGCACCCTTGCAGCCCAGGGTGGAACTGCCTGGTGGGTTTCCGAGACTGGAACTCTTTACCAGAGTAGAAAGCTCTGTCCTTCCCCCTCGGAGCGGCCGGTGGTTTCGAATGGCTGCCCTGGCTGTAACCACTAGGCCACAAGAGTTCCTGGAATGCAGGGGAGGAGTACAAATTGGACTGGAGAGGGTTTAGGAGCAAACTAAATGGGAGGCAGCAACCACAGGTGGGTCTTTGGAGAAGTTGGGCTGAAACGGGAAGGAAACTGAATAGAAAGAAATAGGGGTTCTCATCTCTAAGGTGGGAGAAGTTACAGCGGCTGTAGGCGGAAGGGAAAGGGCAGTAAATCCCAAACTCCCTGACATTGGGTCCATTCTGACTCACAGGGACCCTACAGAACACAGGAGAACTGCCCCTGTGGGTGTCCAAGGATGTAACCCTTTGCAGGAGTCAGTAAAATATCATCTATCACATGAGAAGTCGCTGGTGGTTTCAAACTGCTAACCTTGTGGTTAGCAGCCCAACACATAACACACTATGCCACTCGGGGTCTTTTAA
>NW_022104553.1:31279679-31292204 GCF_000313985.2 Echinops telfairi
CCCTGTGGTTTTCCAAGACTCTAACTCTTTATGGAAGCAGACAGCCCAGCCTTTCTCTAATAGAACTGCATGGTGGTTTCGAACTGCTGACGTTATGGTGAGTAGCCCAACGCACTTAAAAGGCCAATAAACCAAAAAGACCGAACTCACTGCTGCTGAGTAGCTGCCGACTCACAGCGATCTAGAACGGGGAGGAATCGCCCCTGTCACTCTTGTTTAGAAAACAAACTCGCTCCATCAAGTCAGTGCTTACAGTGACTCCCTGTGGGTGTCTGAGACTGAGACTGGAACTGGTTTGTTTTAAAAATCATTTAAAAAATAATAAATCATTTTATTGGGGTAAGACTGGAACTGTTTACAAGAGTAGAAAGCCCCGTCTTTCTTCCACAGACTGCTGGTGGTTTCAAAGCTCTGACCCTGCGGATCACAGCTCAACCCATAACCACTACACCACCTTTCTGAAAGTAGAAAGCCCCTTCCTTCTCTGGTGGAGCTGCCTGGTAGAGATGGGAGGGAGAGAGGGGGCGAGAGAGATAGATTAGTTGCCTGACGCCGGTGGGGAATTCTCAGGAGTGGAGTGGCGTAGGGCGTGTGGGGCAGGGCCTGTAGGTGTGCCTGTTGGTGTGGCGGGAAGTCCCTCTGAACTAGAGCTCACTGCCAGGGCGTAGAGGCGGACTCAGTTGCGGAGCCAAGCCCGGGTGGAAACGCTCCTTGGTTGTTTGCTTGGTGAAGGCCATGTGACCTTCTTGGACTGGCACATTATTTCCCTTTCTACAGCAGCTAGGACACTTTATTGATTTCTTGGAATTTATGTGTGTAAGTAGCTTACATTATCTAGGAATTTCATTGCAGGATGGGGAAATAATATTTCCAAACAATACAACATATTCTTAGTAAAAAAAATAAAATAAAGCAGCTAGGTGGGGAGGCGGGACGGGGGGTGGCAGGGCTGGAGTGGAGTGGGAGGATGAGTAAGTAGTCTGACTGGCCCTAGAACCTCATCGGCCATAGTTAGGTCCATTGAGGTTGACTAAATGCCAGGGGGAGTGGGGGGACTCGCTAACCCAGAGCCTCCTTTTGGTTCCATGTCCCCAATACCAAGACCAACCATCTGACCCACAAAACTCTCTCAGCCCCGCCCCGCCCTGCCCCTGTTTTCAGCTGTTACTGTGGCTCCTGATTTTTGGAGACCGCCGGTGATCTGGAGGAGAGGGCTCCCTCCGTGGGCTTTTTGGACGGTTTGCTGTCTGTAAACAGATGCTAGGTCTTTCTTTCGTGGTGCGACAGCCAGGAGACACCCAGAGGTTAGCAGTGCAACGCAGCTGGCGTCCTTTGTGCCACGGAGGAACCCTGGCTGGAGGCTCAAGGAGGGCCGTGGAAGAAAGGCCTGGTGACCTGCTTCTGCAAGGTGACGGCTTTGAAAACCCTGTGTATCAGTCCTGCTCTGTCCACGGGGGTCAGCGTGGACTGGCTAGCACCTGATGACAGGAGCTGGGGAACTCAAACATGCCGGGTGGGAGGAAATTCAGGCAAGCCCTTGGAGGAGGAGGAGGAGGAGGAGGAGGAGAACGAAGAGCTCATTATTAACATCGACGCTGTGTTATCTGTCTTGGAAGAAGTACAGCCAGAGTGCTCCTTAGAGGCAAGGATGGGTAGACTTTGTCTCATGAACTTCGGCGGCTCTGGTGTCCGGAGGGACCAGTTCCTGGAGAAGGACATCCTGCTGGGTAAAAGAGAGGGACAGAGAAGGAGAAGAAGGCCCTTAAGGAGATGGTGGATGGACACCACTGTGGCGGCCACCCTGGGCTCAAACCTGAGAACCACGGTGAGCATGGCGCAGGACCAGGAGTTGTTTGATCTGTTGTACATCGAGTCGCTATGAGTTGGAACCTGGCACCAACGTTTCCTGGAAGCAGGAGCCCGGGTGCGGTAGTTAAAGTGCTCGCCTGTGGCGGAGAGGTCGGCAGTTCTTATGCACCAGCTGCTTTGCTTGAGGGAGATTTGCAGTCTGCTTCCCCAGAGATTTATAGGACACTGGTGAAACACACAACTTTCCTCTGGTTCTTTCATGCTCTCTCCCTCACCACTCTCATGACCCCACTTCTACCTTACACATCTGGCTAGATCAGAGGATGTACACTGGTACAGATAAGAGCTCGGAGCACAGGGAATCCAGGACAGAGAAACCCCTCAGGACCAATAATGAGAGTAGTGATACCAGGAGGGTAAGGGAAGGTGGGGGGAGAAAGGGGGAACCGATCACAAGGATCTGCATATATCCCCCTCCCAGGGGGACGGACAACAGAAAAATGGGTGAAGGGAGACAGTGGTTAGTGTAAGACATGAGAAACAATAATAATTTATAAATTATCAAGGGTTCATAAGGGAGCGGGGAGCAGGAAGGAGGGGGGAAAAAGGAGCTGATACCAAGGGCTCAAGTAGAAAGCAAATGTTTTGAAAATGATGACGGCAACACATGTACAAATGTGCTTGGCACAATGGATGGATGGATGGATTGTGATAAGAGCTGTAAGAGCCCCCAATAGAATGACTTAAAAAAACAACAACCTAGTGCTGAAAATAAACATTAGCCATGATAAAACAACCAACAACAAAACCGAAGCCCTGTGCGGGAGGTGTCCTACTCTGTCCCATAGGGTGGCTATGAAACGAATGGACAGCCATGGGTTGCGTTGTGTTGTAGTTACTGAGGAGCCTTTGTTTAGCCACGGACCGAAGACAGGCTGTTTAAACCCACCCAGGGGTTCTGAGGGAGAGAAGACCTGATTTATTCCCATCGAGATTACCTGCTGCCATCGAGGTGATTTGGGCTCAGAGCAACCTCACGGAGGGTCTTTACAGGAGCAGACAGCCTTCTCTCCACCCCCACCCCCACAGAGTGGCTGATGGATTTGAACCGCCCACCTTGTGATTAGCAGCCCAATGCCTAACACACAGCACCACCAGGTAAAGACCTTCCTGTAAAGACCACAGCGTAGGACACCCTAGAAGGAGGTTCTACTCTGTCACAGGAGATCCTTGTAACTCCAGGCACGCAGCAACAGTTCATTGGGAGTTCACGGGTGGTGCTAACTGTAAGGTTGAGAGAGGAGATTCAATTTGGTCACAGGGCCAGGTGGGTTGCCGACAGCAAAGTTACCGCATATACTTGTGTAGAAGCTGAGTTTTCAGCACATGTTTTAAAAAAATCACTTCATTGGGGGTTCATACAACTCTTATCACAATCCATACATACATCAATTATGTCAAGCACATTTGTTGCCCTCATCACTCTCAAACTATTTGCTCTCCACTTAAGCCCTCGGTATCAGCTCCTCATTTTCGACCCCTCCCTCCCTGCCCCCCTCCCTTTCAGCACATTTTTAATGCAGTCTGTGTGGTAAAATTAGGTGCCTCGGCAGATATTCGGGGTCGGCTTATACTCAAGTATATATGGTAATTTCTGGGTGCAGATGGGCTAAGGCTATCAGGTGCATCAGCTCAAACTCAGGGCCTAGCAGCCTAATACACTGTACAGACAGGAGGAATGGGCTGGGCCCCTCTTGGGTGGAAACACAGGCTCAGGTCCTCTGGATCATCGGCATTGTGAGAGCTCCTTGTGATGTGATGTGATGTGATGATCATTTCCAGTTGTCGTGTTCGTGGTTTGCCGATTCCTCCGTGGTTGTCCCTGTCCTTGGTTTGCTGGTTTCTGACCAAGGCTCATTCTTTTCTGTGTGCACAGAACTTTTTTACAGGGTCAGCCTTGGGCTGGGCCCGGGGGGCAAACGTGGAGGGACTTTGGCTCCCCGCAGACTTGATTAAGCCTTACACCAACCGAAACATTGGACGTTCAAGCCTTCCCAGAGGGACCCTGGAAGAAAGGGCTGGTGGGATGGGCTGCTGCAGTCTCAGCCACTGAAATCCCGGTGGAGCACAGTTCTCTTCTGACGCGTGGGGTCGCCAGGAGTCACAATCAACTTGGCTGCCACTTGAAATGGTGCTTGAGGCATGATGCTCCCTTATCCTCCTAATGGCTCCGCATCAGAGAGGTGCAGTTACTCAGCCAGGGCCACACAGCAGGCAGCCTTCGAACCCTGAACTCCGGGACTGCAGAGCCAGGAAGGTCCAGGCTGACAAGGGGAAGGAAAGAGGGGAGGGGCCCCGGTGACAGTTGTCCCAGGGCGGGCATAAACAGGATGTGGTATTGGATGAAACCTTCCCCTGTGCCTGCCTCCCCACAGCCCTGGTCCCCACCCCTACAAGACAGCGGAACTGTGAACAGAAGAGGCCTCTGAACAGAAGAGCTATGGTCAGAGGGCCGGGGGTCGTGTGGGAAGGGCTGGGCTGGGAGGGGGCCTGGGTGAAGGCTGGGTGGGGGCTGGAGGCCACAAACAGGAAGGAGGGCTCAAGGAAGGCAAAGGGCCCGGCTGGGAAAGAGAGATGGCCGTTCCGGGTTTAGAGGCAGGCCAGCAGGTCCCTGGGGTCCTCAGCGTCTGCCAGGGAGCCTGTGGGGACTGACCTCAGACCCCACACTGCTCCCCAAGCTGGGTGCCGTGGGGAGGGACCCCTTTGCTGAACTTGCATGGAGGCATCATGGGGGCCAACGCGTCCTTATCCCCATTAGGGAATGGGGACACTGAGGTTTTGGGGGGGGCTGCGGCAAGGGCAGGGACGGAGGTCAGCTCAATTTCTCTGGGTTCCTCGGGCAGTCTGACTCCCTGGTGGTGTGCGAGGTGGACCCCGAGCTAAAGGAGAAGCTGAGGAAGTTCCGCTTCCGAAAGGAGACAGACAATGCGGCCATTATCAGTGAGTGACTGGGGCCCCCCCATAGGGTGGGGACAGGTAGGAAGGGCAGGCTGAGTCTAACCCCATCTCCCCTCCCCCCCCCAGTGAAGGTGGACAAGGACCGGCAGATGGTGGTATTGGAGGAAGAATTCCAGGTGAGGGCCAGGGGCAAACGGGGTTTTAAGAGGTCCAGTGACTGGGAGACCCAAGGGACTGGACCTGATCGGGAGAGCCCGGCATCTGGGGCCAGAAAGACCTGGAAGGCAAGAGACTTTGTCTGCCTGAGTCTCGGTTTCCTCCTTGTAAATGGGACTCATAATAATATCCACCTTGTCTGAGTTTATCATTTGACTGAGTGTCCAGCAAGGCCTAGCTCACATATAGCAATAAAGCAATGATGATCATAATTCCAATAGCAATCATTGATTGGCATTTGTGTGAGCTTCCAGGTAAGTTAACAAATGTTCTCGGAAACTGTGGGCCTCAGCGTCTTTATCTGTAGCAGGGGGGTGGCGGGGGACAAAGATAAGGCTGACGTCAGAGTGTTGCAGACCCATGGAGGCGGGGTGGGGGGTGGGTGGGATGGGGGGGCTGTCTGAGCAGCGGACGATGGGGATTGGCTAGAGCTGGGCTCCTGGGTCTGCTGAGAGGAAGCTTCGTGAGATGGTTACAATTTGCACCTTGATTTCTTTCTTTCTTTTTTTTTTTTTTGCACCTTGATTTCTATCTGAATTCTGTGCGCTCGTTTATGCAAGGCTGCTGGACTTCAGTTTCCTCATCAGAAAAATGGGGGCACATAATCCAGGATTAAAAACAGGGCTCTGGGGAGGTCCAGCGTGTTCGTCCAGGTGTGTTTCTCAGAGCAAATGTGCATTTCACCGCCCCGTGTTTTCTTGTCTCCTGTTTCTTGCTTCAGAACATTTCTCCAGAGGAGCTGAAACTGGAGTTGCCTGAGAGACAGCCCAGGTACCCTGTGGGAAGAGGGATGGACAGGCTGCGCATGGGTTTTATTCCTGAGCTCAGCATCTCTGCGGCCAAGCGTTCAGACCTGGGGGATTTCTTGTTGGTTTGCTAATATTTGATCGTAGATTTCTATGCAGATAGACACATAGGATGTTAGCGTATCGTTTGCTCTTTTTTTTTTTGGGGGGGGGGCACACTGTTTCTGGCCTTGTTCTCAAGGTTAAAGTTGCTTCCCTTTTCACTGGCATTGCGATACCTTTGAGCGTTCGGCCGCCTCTCCTGTGAACCCACGGGGGCCGGGTGCTTTCTGTTTGCCCACATGCTTCTCTGGAAACGGGTGTGTTTCTAGTTTCCATCTCGACTGGGGTCAATTCGGGGTTCCACTAGGGCTTGTAAAGGTGTCCTGGAGGCCGAGTTGGGGACGCATCGGGCGGCTAACTGCAAGGTCAGCAGTTCGAAACCACCAGCTGCTCTGTCAGAGAAAACCGGGGCTTTCTGTTCCTGCAAAGAGTCGCCATCTCGGAAACCCACAGGGACAGCTCTGTTTGGTCCGCTAGGGTCCCTGTGAGTCAGAATTGCTTCGATGGCAGTGAGTTTTTGTTTTTCTGCCTTTTGGAGAGGGTTCAAAGGAGCCCCGGCGACATCATGGTGGAGAGCTCAGCGGCTGACCAAGAGGTCAGGGGCTGGAATCCACCCCTCAGTGGCTCTGGGGACAACAGACCTGACAATCTGCTCCTGCCAACATTACGGCCCAGGAAACCCTTTGGGGAAGCTCTGTGCCGCCCTGTAGTTGCTGTGAGTCAAGATCCACTCTACGGCAAACAAGGGCGCCCCAGACAGGCTCTTGGAGGAGTTCCTGAGTGGCCCAGTGGATTACAAGTTTGCCTGCTAACTCCGAGGCCAATAGTTCGACTCCATCCATCCACTCTATGGGAGGAAGATGAGGCTTCCTACTGCTGTGAGGATTTACAGGTGCAAAATCCCAAAGCAGCAGTTCTGCTCTGTCCCCCAGGGTCGCTGTGCTCTGCTATGAGCCAGAATCGACCCGATGGCCGCGGGTCACACTCAGTGGCTAACTGAAAAGTCGGACGTTGGAGCCCGGAGGCACCGCCAAAGGCAGGTCTCGTGATCACTGCTGGAAAACCAGCCACGGAAGACCCTTCTGGAGCACCATCCTCCCCCGACACACGTGGGCTCACCAGGAGCCAGCGTCTCCTGGATGGCATGGGGTGTCTTTTCATTGCAGGCTTATTCGCCTCCACCCCAGGCTCTAAGCGAATCAAGTCAGCCAAGGACAGCTAGGGGGACACAGCCTGAATGTGTTCTCAGATTGACAGGGAACCAGTTAGTGCCAGCCTGGGTCTCCCGAGCAAGGTCAGTAGTTCAAAGCCACCAGCCCCTCCATGGGAGAAAGATGAGGCTGCTCTTCCCCTAAAGAGTTACAGCCTCAAACCCAGGAGGACAGTTGTGCTCCGTCCCTGTGGCTGTTAGGTGCCACCGAGTCGGTTCCAGTTCATGGGGAGCCTGTGCGCCCCGGAAGGAAACACTGGCCGGTGGTCCCGCCCGTCCTCACTCACCATTGTCCTCAGGTTTGAGCCCACGCTGCAGCCCCTGCGTCCATCCATCTCCTTGAGGCCCCTCCGCTCCTTCTCTGTCCCTCTCTTTGACCAAGCATGATGCCCTGCTCCAGGGACTGGTCTCTCCTGACAACATGTCCACCGTGCGTGAGACAAAGTCTGGCCGCCCTCGTCTCTGAGGAGTATTCAGGCCGCGCCTTTTCCAAGACAGACTTGTTTGTCCTTTTGACAGGGTCCATGGCACTTTCAATATTCTGCAGCCGCACTGCCGTTCAAATGCATCACTTCCTCCGTCTTCCCGGTTCCGTGTCTAACTTTCACGTGCATATGAGGCGGCGGGAAATGCCACGGCTCCACTCTGTCCCTAAGGAGCCCTGGTGGAGGAGTGGCTATGTTGCTGTGACCCGAAAGGTCAGTGATTTGAAGCCATCAGCCAGCTCCGAGGAGAAACCACGGAGATTCTACTCCTGTAAACAGTTACAGTCTCAGAAACTCACAGGGGCAGGTCTACCCTAGCTAGGGGCCTCTATGAGTTGGCATTGACTCCAGGGCGCCCTCCACCGAATGGAGCCTGCGGCACATTGAATCAAGCCTGTCCAGATGACCTAGAATCTTCTCCGAAACTCCGGGGCTTTGTGGGTAGCACGCACTCAGGGGGGCCCTCGCCCTAAGGGGTTCAACCTCTCCTGCTGCCTCCTTGTTGAATAGAAATCAGTTTATCTGTGCACAAGCCTGGTCAGTAAAGGCTGGTGGGACACAGCATGTACTGGGGGCCTGGAGTCCTGACTCACCTGAGGTGTCAGTCACTCGCTCCCCTCCCCGGCCAGTGACCACGCCTGCCCTCCCCAGGTTGGCTGGGTGGAGCGTGCACCCCTGAATGACAGGCCTCAGGGCTGCCTCCCCTCATCCCTCCTACCCCTGAGGGCCTGCCCACCCTGTGAGAATCCCCAGCCCCCAGAGAGTTCAACATCAGACAGCAAAGAAAAACCATCAGGACAGGTCAAAGGTTCCCTGCTGGCACAGCAGGCTAAGGTTGGGCTGCAAGCTGACTGCTTCTGTCAAGGTTTACAGCTTCCAAAACTGAGGTTACGCTGAGTTGGACTCCACTGGACGGCAGTGGGGAGCAGAGAGGCCTAGAGAGAGAGACTGCGGCGGCAAAGAAAAAGCCCCCGTTCCTGCTTTTTCCTGATCAAGAAGCCACACGTTATCCTTCTTCTAGCTGACCAGGCCCAGCCGGTGAGAGCTCGCCCTGCCCTCAGCCAGCTAAGAGTGGGGGCCAGGGCTGGACTGGGGCTGGTGCCTGCCCCGAATTTCTTGGCCTCCCATCTTTCCTCTACCCCTCAAACCTTGGCCAGTGACTTCACCACTGGGCACCCCAGTTTCCACCCCTAACCCCTGTAACACCCTTTGCGATGGGTGAGGGGTGGAAACTGGGGTGCAGAGTGGTGCTGCGATGAAGTGGATTCTGACTCAGAGCGACCCTATCAGACAGATTAGAATGGCTGCTTAGGGCTTCTGAGCCGGCTACTATCGGGGCAGACGGCCCCGTCTTTCTCCCATGGCTGGTGGATCTGAACTACCCATCTTTTGGTTAGCAGTCCATTGATGACCCCCACAGTGCCACCAGCGTTTATTCTTCTCATCTGTAGGACTCAGGTAATAAAGAAGCCAAAAAGCAAGCCACAGAAACCCACCTCCCTGCCACGGAGACAATCCTGACTCAAAGTGACCCTATCGGACAGGGTAGAACTGCCTCTTTGGGTTTCCAAGACAACAACTCCTCTTCTTTGTTTTAATGAAAAGATCATTTTATCGGGGGCACTTATAACTTTCATTACGATCCATACATCAGTTGAATCAGGCACGTGTGTACATATGTACAATGTCTTTTCTAGAAATTTACTTTCTATTGAGCCCTTGGGATCAGCTCCTCTTCCCCCACCACCCTGTGACCCCTTGAGAGGTGATAAATTATGATTATTTTCATCTCTCCCTACCCCCATGGTTTCTGTTGTTTTTTCCCCCTGGAGGGGTGTGTGTGGTTATGTGTCGATCATTGTGATCGGTTCCCTTTTCCTCCCCTCCCCTCCCCCCTTTCCCTCTACCCTTCTGGGATCAGTATTCCCATTCCTGTTCCTGGATTCCATGTGTCGTGAGTGCTTATCTCTTATCTCTACCTGCGCACATGTTCCAGTCTAGTCCAAAGTGAGAAGCAGCACTGGGGTCATGATGGGGGTGGGGTGGGGTGGAGGGGTGAGGAATCCTCAAGGAACCCAAGGAATATTGTGTGTTCCATCGGTGTTTGTACCCTGGTTGACTCATTCCTTCCCTTTGACCCCTCTGTGGGGGGATTGTTCCATTGTTTACAGATGGGCTTTGGGTCTCTGCTCCGAGCCCCCCTCATTCTCAAGATTATATTTTTGTTTGTTTGTTTGTCTGTTTGTTATGTGTCTTCTGGTGCCTGTTACCCAGTTCCAATGACACCTCACGATCGCACCAGCTGGTGTGCTGCTTCCACAAGACTACAACTCTTTAGAGGATGAGAAAGCCGCCTCTTTCTCCTGTGGAGAAGCTCATGGTTTTGAACTGCTGATCTTGCAATTAGCAGAACAACGTGTAACCGCTATGCCACCAGGCCTCCTTTGGATAACAATAGCACCCCCTTCCTAGGGTTTCAAATCCAAACCCACTGCCATTGAGTGGATTCAAACTCAGAGCCGCTCTGGAGGACAGAGTAGAGCTGTCCCTTGGCCGGCAAAGATGTCCATCTTTACAGGAACAGAGAGTTTGACTTTAGACTTCGGGCCTTGCAGCGAGTGGTCCCATGCGTGCCCCACTCCACCACCGGGGCTCCTGCTGTCGGGTTTTAGAGAGCGTCCACTAGCGGCTTGTGATGCCGATCATTACCTTTCAACCTTTTGCTGGGTCTGAGGGTGGCATCCTGGGCCCCGGGTGTCAGCCCCAGGCTGCCAGACTCAGCCAAGATTTCCGGGTTGTGTCTTGGATGGTGGGCGTTGGACCTGGGCTGCAGACCAGAGTCCTGAGTGGGAACCCCGTCTCGCTGGTGCAGGTTCGTGGTTTACAGCTACAAGTACGTGCACGGGGACGGCCGCGTGTCCTACCCCTTGTGCTTCATTTTCTCCAGCCCTGTGGGTAAGCTCCTGCTCCGTCGCTCCTGAGAAGGGCTGAGGTTCTGACTCCATGTGTGGGTGTGAGTGTGTGTGTGTGTGTGAGGGTCTGAGGATGACCATTTGAGAGTGTGTGACTGTATGCGCCAGGGTGGGTGCGGGGTGTCGAAAAGTCCATGGGAAAATTCTATTATCTTTTAATCCCGTTTGCCACCGGCTGTTTTGAAGCTCCCTTCCCCCACAGGTGTATGTGGATCAGAGTGCGTGTGTGTTGATGGGTGTCCGTCGTGTGTCAGTCTCTGTGGGTATGTGGCCGGCTTGTGCGTGGGTGTATGGAATATTGGGATTGCTAAGTGTGTGTGTGTGTGTGTGTGTGTGTGTGTGTGTGTGGCGGGAGGGCAGTTCTGTGGGGGTGGGGGCTCAGACTGTCACCCAGCCCACCCATCCCCCTCAGCCCCGAGACAGAGGCCCACCCACTCCCCTTTTTATGCAGAAAACCATGTCTGCGCCCTAAATTACCTCCAGGGATCCTTGGAATAATGTCCAGCCCCCACCTCCCCAGTTCTGGGGGTCACCTCCGGGGGGAACTCCGTCGAAGGGCTCCTGGGGGCCTCCCAGCATCCAGGTTCCTCTCCCCTGGCAGGTTGCAAGCCCGAGCAGCAGATGATGTACGCCGGCAGTAAGAACCGGCTCGTGCAGACCGCGGAGCTCACCAAGGTCTTGGGGCCGCGAGGAGGGGGTTTCGGGGTGGCGGGGAGCGGGGCTCCGGAGCCCATCCTGACGCTGAACCCCGACTTCCTGCCCAGGTGTTTGAAATCCGCACCACCGAGGACCTCACGGAGACCTGGCTTCAAGAGAAGTTGTCTTTCTTTCGCTGACCTCTGGGCTGGGGAGCGGAGCTCCGGCTATCTGAGCCCCCCCTTCCCCCTCTCCCCCTCCGAGAGTCGGGGACGCAGACCTCTGCCTTTGTAAGACCCTGAAGAAATTAAACGTGCCTCTGAGCGCCTCGGTGCAGGCGTTGGCTCGGAATTCTTTGTGGATCCCTCCTGCAGTACCCGGCTGCGGCCGGCAGAGGGCGAGCCGAGCCATGGAGCGGCGAGTGGAGCCGGGTCCCGGCCCAACGACGTGCACCTGCTTCTCGGAAGGGGCGGGCGGGGCAGGGCGAGGCGAGTAGCGTTTCCTAGGGGACCGGGGAAACCTGGAGGAATAGCTGAATCCGTGGACAGGTCCCGCCCAAGGGAGCAAGGACACCTAGGCTCCTGGTAGTAAAGCAGGCCTGTCCCCTGCGCCCTCCACCACTCTCCCCTACCGGGTTGCCCTTTTCCTGCCGAGCCCAGGCAGGAAGAGCTTCGCAGCAGAAAAGTTGTCGAAGGATGGAACGTGAACTGCTTCAGGGGCTGAGGGGTCGCTAGCAGTGGGTGGGTGGCTTGTGGGGTTAGGTAGGCCTGCGAGCTCAGGGATGGGAAAGGTGTAGAGGATCCACGACCCTCGGTGGACCCTCTAGAGAAGGTGTGTGGTGGAGGAGACAGGGTTAGGACACCCCAGCGCCTCCCCTCCTCAGAAAGATCCTTGTTTTTCCTGGCATCTGCTTACTTGACTCGGCCTATTTGTCTCTCTGTCTCTAAGTGACATTTATGGAGCACCCACGGTGTACCTGGGAATTCTGAGATGTCTCCCTCGTCAGAGAGATGAATTACCCATCTTTCTTTCTCTCCTTCTCCTTGTCTCTGACTGTTCCTCTCTCAGTCCCCAGATACAGGACATTGGGAACCCCCCTCACCCACACCCTTTTCCAGGTTCCCTGTAGAGAGGTGGCTGTTGCCATGGAAACAATGACACAGTGACCTTGGGCCCAGGCCGCCCCTCCCCCAGCCCTGTCTTTCCTGGGGAGGGCACACAATCCTAGCTCCAACACCACCCATTCCTTTCCAGCCACAGGACACCACCACCCCTCACTTCCCTACCCTGTCCCACCCCTTGTCCCCTTGTCCCCAATTAGGGCAAGCCTTGTGCATGAGGGCTTCAGGACTAAACATTGAGCTGTAAAGAAATCCCCTGTCATCCCCAGT
>NW_022104553.1:31292304-31297863 GCF_000313985.2 Echinops telfairi
GGGGATGCTCCTTTCCCATCTGAGGCCAGTTGGAGCCCCTCCCTCCCCATCTCTTAGACAGAGACGTCTCCTCTGTCTCTCCTTTGGATCCCAGCCCCAGACCCTGATGGCTGGAGATGGGAGAGGAGGAGGGCTGAGGATAGAAGGAAGGGGCATTCAATTAACAGGTCTAAGAACTCCTGGCCTGAGGAGGTCAGAAAAGCAAAGAGATTTGCCCAAGATCACACACTTACATAGTCATGTGAAGAATAATCACAGTTGTGGACTTGCTCTGTGTCAGGTACTGCTATAAGCACTTTACAAGGACTAATCTTTGCAATACTCCACGACAAAGAAGAAGGTACCATTAGTATACCCACTGTATAGATGAGGAAACTGAGGCATAGAAGTGAAAATAGACTCGCCCCTGTCTCCCAGATAGCAGTCCCTCTAGTTACAGCCCAAAGCTATAGTGTGGCCAATGGTTTCACTCTCTCTGAGGAAGGGACCAAATGCCCTGGGGTTCCGAACCCTCGTTCCCACCCCGACCCTCCCCCAAGTTGATCTGTTTGCTGCCACGGTTATGCTTGCTAACAATCCAATCAGAAAAAGGCATATAAAAGGATGTGCCCAATCAGAAACAAGGAATTTGGAAGGCCGGGCCCAATCAGAGGGCGATTCAGAGGGACCATCCAAGGCATAGGGGCTATGCCTACAGGGATTGTGGAAGAACCAATCAGAAAGGTCATGGAAGGACCAATCAGAAAGGTTAGAACCATGATGAGTCAGCACGAAGGGCGTGGCTGTAGAAACTGGAGACCACCTATGTCTTCCCAGTGGCCCCTCCACCCCGCCACTGCCCAGCCCTAAGTTCTCCATTCTAAACCTCATGCTTCCCTGGGGAACTTCTCCTTTTTGACCTTGAAAGGAGCCTTAGGAGGTGGGCTGTAGGCAGTTAGCACCCACCAGCCACTCTGAGAGAAAGATGTGACAGTTGGTCTTCCTAAAGATTGCCCTTGCTAGATGCTTTTGGGTCTGTTCCGACTCGTAGTGACCTTATGTGTGACAAGAGGAGACATGGCGCCATCCTGAGCCATCCGCAGAATTCTTGCTGTTTTTTGAGCCATTGTTGCAACCGCTGTGTCAACCCATCTCATTGAAAGGCTTCCTCTTTGTTTTGCTGACCCTCTATTTTACCGAGCAGGGTGTCCTTTGGCTTGAAAGCCCTAGGGAGGCCGTTTGGCTCTGTTCTGTTTATCCTGCCCCAGGCCCAAGAATTGATGCCTTTAGATTGTGGTGTTGGCCAAGAATACGGAATATTTGCCGGACCGCCAGGAAAAAGAACAAATCGGTCTTGGAAGAAGTACAGTCAGAATGCTACTTAGAAGTCAGGATGGAGAGACTTCATCGGCTGTACTTTGAAAATGTGATCAGGAAGGACCAGTCCCTGGAGTATATCATGCTTTGATGTCAAGGTCACCTTGAGTTGGAAACGACTCTCAATTGCGCCGAACAACAACACAACACGGAATCAACTAGAGGGTAACAGCAGGTGGCCTTGAAAGTGAGCAGGTCTTATGTGGGGGGTCTGAGGCTAGGAGGTCAGACCCCTTGGCTGGAGGGGCTGCTGGGGTTAGCTTTCAGGGTGGAGCCTAAAGTGGAGGGGAGGGGCCTAGGCTTGAGGGTGGGGTCTAGGCTGAGGAGCGCTGAACACTATGTTGTAGAGTTGTGTCCAAGGGGAAGGGTGGAGGGGAAAGGTAGGCTAAAAGGTGGGCCCTAGATTTGAGAACCCGTAAATCAACCAACCAACTAATCAACCAACCAACCAACCAACCAACCAGCCAACGAACTAAACTCAACCCACTGCCATCAAGTAGATTCTTGAACACAGTAGAGCTTCTTTGTAGCAATGGAGTAGCACTGTCCCAGGGGGTTTCAAAGGCTGTCAATCTTTATGGAAGCAGACTGCTCTCTCTTTCTGCCAAAGAGCGGATGGTCTGTTCCCACCCCGGACTATGACTGGAAGTGGCGTGCTTAACCACTTGCTCCACCAGGGCTCCCCTAGGTCCGATGCTCACACTCATTGCCATCCAGTCCATGCCAGGCGGACTCACGGTGACCCTCTAGGGCAAGGCAGAATGGCGCCTGTATGTTTCTGAGTGGGGGAGTTTTGAACTGCCGACCTTGGGGATCCCAGCCCAGCATGTAGCCCCGTAGGCCATCATGGCTCCAGTTTAGGATTTTTCACTTGGAGGTGGAGCCTAAGAAGAAGTGGGCGGGGCCAATGGTTGGAGGTGGGGTTTTGCTGAAGAACCTGCTGGACCAGAGCTTTCTGTTAGAAGGTCTGGGCCAGGGAAATCCGGACTTGATTCGTTGCTGTTGTTTTCCATGCCCATTCCTGTCCACCCCAGCCAGCCATGATAGGCATGCACTCTCTCCCTTCCCATGAGCCCAGGCTGCGGAATGTTTACTCCTGACTGCGGCCCTGCCAATGAGGTCGGGAGTAATTTTATTCCCTGCCTCTCCCCCCACCCACCCCAGGTATTCAAGTGACTGTTTACCTCTGGACACCCCCCCCCCTCAGGAGGCTCACATTTCAATGACTAGGCAATCAACAACAAACAAGAAAGACACGGGTCAACAAAAAGAGGGTGATTTCAGAGAGTGGTCAGTGCTCAGAGGTGATGGCGTAGGATGCAGAATGATATGCTGAGGCTCTTGTCTCGAGTTTCTTTTTAAGGGACCCTGGTGGGTGCCTGTGGTAGTTACATAATTTCATGTCAACTGGAAGACACGAAGTGTCGGGGTGCAGTCTAGCCTCTCCATCAGGTCACAGCCTGATGGTAACTCCTTGTGGGTGTGGCCTTCTCATAAAGAAGATCCTGGGAACCTCCCCCCTTCTGCCTTCACCCTCCTGCCTGTGAGCCACTCTGAAACCTGTGCCAGCCCTGTGATGCTTCCACTGCCATTTGAGCCACAAGACCTTCACCCACCAGCCTGGGATCTTCCTGCACTCTTGCATCATAACTTGTGGCTGCGTGAGTCTGAAGAGGGATTTATGGACTACTATTGGACTTAGGGACTTGATCTGGACTGGGCTGGGATGTTTTCCTGATACATAACTTCTTTTTTTTTTCCCCCCCTGATATATAACTTCTTGATATAAAGCTCTCTCTTACACATTGTGTAGTCTGGGCTGACTAGAGAAACAAATCCAGAGACACTCATATGTGTATAAGAGAGAGTTTTATATCCAAGAGTAATTGTATATTAAGAAAACCTCCCAGCCCAGTCCAGAATAAGTCCCTAAGTCTGATATTAGTCCATAAATCCCTCTTCAGACTCACACAGCCACAAGTAATGTTGCAAAATGCAGGAAGATCCCAGGCTGGTGGGTGGAAAGTCTTGTGGATCCAGTGGTGGTGGAAGCTTCTCAGCACGGCGTGGGTCTCCATGTTGCTCCTCTAGCTCCAGGGCTCCGACTGCCATCAGTATAGCTCCATCCTGCACTCCTGGCTGGCTAAGGCCTCTCTCTCTCTCTCTCTCTCTCTCTCTCTCTCTCTCCCTCTCCCACCCCCAACCTCTCTCTGAGACCTGGGTTGACCAGGTGGGGAGAGAGAGGGAGAGGGAGAGAGTAGAGCGACCGACCAGTGTGGGGTGGTGGTGCATGTGTGGCTTGTCAACAGGAATGTCTCAGAGAGTGTGTGTCCTTCCTCCAGGGAGGAAGACAGGAGTTCCCAGAATTCTCAGGAGAAGGCCATGCCCACACAGAGCCTCATTGGCTATGACCTGATTGACAGGCTAGACTCCACCCCTTCACTCAAGTTGAGAGGAGATGATGTAACTGCTACACACATATATGAGTGTCACTGGATTTGTTTCTGTAGCCAGCCCGGCCTAACACAGTGCCATAGTGGTCATACATTGGGCTACTACAAGGTCAGAAGTTTGAAGCCATCAGCCACTCTTTTTCTACTCCTGTAGACTTACAGTCTTGGAAACTCACAGGGTCAGTTCTACCCTGTCCTCTAGGGTCTCTGAGTTGGCATTGACTCTGAGTTGACATTGACTCAATGACAGGTTTTTTTTTCTTTTTAAAGAGACCTAGTTATGCAGTTGTTAAAGACTTTGACTCCTAATCAAAAGGTTGGTGGTTTGAACCCACAAGGCACTTCAGAGAAGAAAAATGAGGCAGTTTGCTTCTGTAATGATCACAGCCTAAAACCCCTGTGGGGGCAATGCTGCTTTGTTCTACAGGGTCTCTCTGAGTCATAATTCACTGAGAATTTTTTGGGGGGGGAGAGGAGAGATCTTTAGTCTCCTTTAATCCAGAAGAACCCTTCCCCTAACTCCCAACATTTATTGTAAAACATCTCAAATACACAGCAAAATGGAAATAAGCTGACAGCAAACACTCCCATACTCAACCCCATCACCAACATTCAACTAAACTCACTTGACTACCTTTCTACCCATCAATATCCCTTATTTTAAAACAATGGTATGTGGAAGTCATTAAGACATTTCCTTGGGGGGAGGGGGGGTCCACTGCTCTTCTGTTGGGATGGAAAAGGCAGGCTTCCCTGAGGAGATTTCATCGGAGTTAAGACCTCGGTGAAAAATGGAGCTAGTCATGAGAGGAGAAGACGAACTCTTAGGATCTGGGGGCTGGAATGAACAGGGCACATTGGATGGATCGAAAGGCATCGCCAAGGAACCAGAAGCCCTCCTTGAGGCTGGCAGACAAGAAACAGCGGGAGCGGGCAGAGATGGGGTCAAGAGCCCACAGGCCCAGTATATTCTGTGAGTGTGGCTGTCTCTTTGTCTGTCCACCTCTTTCCATCCTGGTGGTGTAGGAATTATGCCTTGGTCTGAGATCCTCAAAGTCAGAAGTTCGAAATCGCTAGCAGCTCCACAGGAGGAAGAGGAGGCTTTCTATTTCCGTAAAGAGTTAGTCTCAGAAGCTCACAGAGGCAGTTCTACCCTGCCCTACAGGGTCGCTACGAGGCAACATCAACCCAATGGCAGTGCGAGATCCTCTAGAGGCCAGCCCCACTCACATCCTCTTACCCATCCACCCTCCATCCTGCCCTGACATTGGCTCTCTGTGTGCAAGGGATGTCACTTCTCTCTGACTCCGATTTTCTCATCTGTTGAAAGGGGGGTCATGATAGGACCCTCTTATCGGGCAGTTGTGAAGAAGATGTCTGGGGACCACGTGTGGCACGCAGCAGTGATGTGTGTGTGTGTCTTTATTGCTCTTACTAGCACCTCTCCTCCACCTTCAACTTCCCCAACCTTAGATCTCAGGGCCCCAGCAAAGGCACCAGGTGGGGGTGACAATGAGATCTAAAGATGGGCTGGGCACTGGAGATCCCCTTGCAGAGGGGTCTCGGGGAGGAGATGAGCCAGTCAGGGTGTGATGTAGCAATGATGAAACATACAACTTTCCTCTGGTTCCTAAATGCTTCCTCCCCGCCCCCACTATCATGATACGAATTCTACCTTGCAAGTCTGGCTAGACCAGAGGATGTACACTGGTACAGATAGGAACTGGAAACACAGGGAATCCAGGGTGGA
>NW_022104553.1:31298996-31300204 GCF_000313985.2 Echinops telfairi
GAGAGAGAGAGAGAGAGAGAGAGAGAAAGAGAATGGAAACATGGAAGCGTCAGGGGAGGAGGGAGAAGTTAGATTTCCAAAGGGATGGGAAGATGTTGAATGGGCAATGGAAGAATTTGGGGGTCTTCCTTGGGGATAAAATAACTTGGGGGGGGTGCCTAGAAAGTGGAACATTGTTTGAAGTTCCTATTGGGTGCCAAGGGTGATTTGGGGTCCTTGAGGTGAAAGAACATGGCTGGGGTCCCCCAGAAGGAGTGGGATGCAGTGTGTGATTTGGGGTGGCTGCTGATGTGGTATGGTCCCCACCACGGGGCTTCCTTGAGCACTGGGAAATGGTTGGGGTCCACACTAGATGTTAGGTTATGTCCTTTTTCTCCCTGAGGGGGAGAGCATGGTCTAGCTCACTGCCATCAAGTCCCTCTGATCCAAATCTGCCCTGCAGGGCACAGTAGAACTGCTGCTCTACTGGATTTCTGAGACCGCCTTGGTGCAGTGGTGGCTTACATGTTGGGCTGCTAACCACAAGGTCAATAGTTTGAAACCAGCAGCCACTCTGAGGGAGAAAGAGGAGGCTTTCTCAGCCTGTACAGAGTTAGTCTTGGAAACCCCACAGGGGCCTGTTCTATTCTGCCTTTCAGGGACGCCATGATTTGGGATCATCTGGATGGCGGCGAGTTTGGGACAGTCTTTCCTTTCTCCACCCAAGCAGCAGCCCGTGGGTTTGAACTGCCAACCTGACCTTGCAGTTTGCAGCCCAATGCTTAAGGCCCAGTGCTACCAGGTTACCTGGTCGAGGTGTCCCCCTGAATGGGGTATGGCCTAAGGCCCCTGATGGGGTGAGCTCCTTGCATGCTGAGACCCAGTCTGGGCTCCCCCCTGTGCGTTTGGGGCATAGTGTGAGGTCCCTGGTGGGTGTGGACCTTAGTCTGGGGTCACCACCGAGTGTTGGGACATGATTTGTGGCCCTGGGTGGCAGCAGAACATGATCCGGGGACCCAAAGCAGGTAAGGTATGGGCTGAGGTCCCGGGGGTACATGGCCAAGGCCCGAAGTCTCTCCGTTGGGAGATCTGGGGTTTCTCGTGAGTCGGGGCGTGGCTTGGGAGGGGGGTCTCCTGGGAGGCCGGCAGAGCTGGGGGTGGGGCTGGGGAGTGGTCGAGGGCGGGCCAGCGGCGGCTCCGCAGTGGAGAGGGATCTGCAGCGGCCCCCC
>NW_022104553.1:31300591-31312561 GCF_000313985.2 Echinops telfairi
GCGCTGCAGCGGGCCCGGCGTGCGCTCGCGCGGCCCTGTGTGTGCCCGGCGCCGGCGTGTGCGGCGCTCTGCTTGTGTGGCCATCCGGGTGTGTGCTGGGCGTCCATCCGAGCCTGTGCGTCCGGCCGGGCGTCTGTGTCCACCCGAGCGGTTGCCCCTCCGGCTGCGTGTCTGGGGGGCTGTCGCGCACCCATCGGAGGGGCTGTGTGCAGGTGTGTGTGCGTGGGTTGTGTGCCCAGGTGTGGGCTCCCCACCCCCACCCCAGCGAGTGTGCGCGCGGCTAGCTGCCTCGGGTGTTTGTGTGCCGGTCGGATGTCCATCCCAGGGTCCGCGAAACCGGGTGTGCCCGCCCGCGTGTCCATCTGTGTGTGTGTGTGTGTGTGTGTGTGTGTGTGTGTGTCTGTGTCTGCGGGTTGTATGTCTCCAAGGGTGTGTGTCTGTGCTTCCACGTCGCAT
Organism: Echinops telfairi; assembly: GCF_000313985.2. Taxonomy (NCBI): domain Eukaryota; kingdom Metazoa; phylum Chordata; class Mammalia; order Afrosoricida; family Tenrecidae; genus Echinops; species Echinops telfairi. Next base: position 31,301,048 of record NW_022104553.1, read on the forward strand.
ACCCGGCCGCCGGTCGGGGGCTGGGGCTCTAGGCGTTGTGGCTCCAGGCCTCTGTGTAGGGGGAGGGGAGTTCGCCGCTCCCTCGGTCCATGTCAATGGTGGTGGTGGTGGGGTCCTCGGCAGTCCTTCGGGGAGACGGCCATGTCTTCCCCTTCCAGGTGGCTGGTGGTGGTGGGGGGTGCGGGATGGGTGGCCGGGAGGTGGCCAGATGGAGAGATGAGAGGCTGAGGTATGGACAGATGGACCCTGGAAGGGGGGTGGGGGGGCACAGACCAGTCCCTTTCCTATCCACCCCACCCCTCTCTCCCCACCAGCCAGATCCGCAGATGGGGCCAGAGTTGCCACCATCCAGATGGCCAGACCAGGGACCCTTGGGCTACTTGCTGTTGGGAGAGTGAGCTCCTTGGCTTGCAATGTGCTGGTGGACCCTGGGCCCTCTGAGAGTTGTTGACCTGCTGAACTCTGACCCCTGGTCCTGGCTGGGGCATGAGGGTGTGCTGGGAGGGCTGGTTGGAAGTAGGTGGGGCAGGGTGCCATGCTATGCCTATATGTCAGTGTGAACCCCAGCTTGTGTGGGGAGCCGGGACTGTGAGTCTTTGCTTCATGTGTATTTGTTAGCGTGTAAATTCCTGTTAAGGGTCTGGGCTGTGGTGGGGATGGGGCTCTGTGAGGAGGGGACCACTGTGGGTCGCTTTGTGGCCCTGTGCTTGTTGGCGTGTCTAGCCGCTTCGGTTGTCTGTGTACTGTGTGGTTCTGTCTACACGCATGAGACCGTGTGTGTGTGTGGATGCAGGCCTTGTATCAGTTTTGCAATTGTGCATTGCAGGCCTCGAAGTCATCTGAGGAGTGTGCACCTGTGTATCTTTGGGCACATGTGTACCTGCTATAGGTATGTGCCCCCGTGTAGTGGCACATGTGTGGTGGCACAAAGCAAAGTCGGCCCTGTGTGGCATGCGTGTGACCTGTGCTTGTGTGGAGGTGTGTCAGCCGTGAGAGTCTGTGTCTATGTATCAGTGTGGGTCTCTGGGGAGTGGGGGTGCATACATTGAAAGCGCGTGTCCGTGGCATGATACACACATAACTCGCCTGGGTCTCGGCCTGAGGTGGGACCCACTTCTGGGCCTAGGGGAGATGGGTCCCAGGCGGTGAGGCCTGGGGCCAGGCCTGGGACTGGGAGACAAGTGTGTTCACACCCCAGGCCAAGTGCCCATGGCGGGCACACCCAGACACCCAGCCATGGAGACTTGGGTGGGCCTACCCGTGTGGGTTCTGGCCTGTCCACATGTGTTGGGGTGGATATCTCTGAACCTTATCCAACTCCCTGTGCTGCTCAGGTCTTTGAACTTGGGGTGTGAGGTGGGCTGGGGCTCTGGCTCTGACACCGGGGCTGTCAAGGAAGAAGGGCAGGGGACCTCGGGCCAGGCCCAGCCTCCTGGGTTTGAGGAAGGAGGCAGTTGGTGGCCTGGGATTCTCCATATGAAGGACCCAGGCGGAAGCATTTGCTGTTGTTGGATGCCACCGACTGACCCCACCTCCTAGCGACCCTCTCTCCGCACAACAGAAGGAAACACCAGGACCGCTGGGGCGGGTCCTGCACCATCCCATCATAGCCATTATCCATAGTCACTGCATCAGTCCATCTCGATGAGGGCCTTCCTCTTTTTCGCTGGCTCTCTACCTGACCAACCACAATGGCCTTTGATTTCTTGGACCCGAGCAAGGATAGGACTGGGACCTGGACTCTTGGGTCTGAGGTGGGAGGTGGGGTCCCTGGCCTCCGGAGACCTCAGGCACACATGCCTGGAGTTTGGGGTGACCAGTTCTGAAGCCCAGACAGACCCCTAGATCTCTAGAGATGACTGCCCGGGTTCCCATGAGACTGTGCGGTGCAGCGTCAGGTGGGCTGAGGGGGGGGTGGTTCCTTGGCTGATAGCCCCCAAGGCTGGACTTCAAGCCCAGAAAGGTACCAGAAGGATGCTAACAGCATTGCTTTGTTCCTTTGCAGGTACTGGCCCAGGCCCTGACTCCCTGAAGAGAGGTGAGTGGGGGCAGCAGGCTCAGAGGGATGTGGGGGGACTGGGCTTGTTCTGCGCTGGCCAGAGGCCTGGAGTCCTGGCCGCATGTGGCTTGCAGTTTGAAGGAGGATATCACAGTGACCCAACAGCCAGGTGTTCCCTCCCTCTCTCCCTCTTCCTCCAGAGTGGGGTGGCTCGAAAGTCAGGGCAGTGGGCTTGACTAAGGGCTCCTTGTACGTTCAAGTCATGAAGGCTGAGAGGTGTGGTAGGGCAGATGGGGGTGTCCGGCTAGGAGACCTCTGATCTCTGACACGCACTGGAGGCTTTAGCGACTTGAGATGACCCCGCCCCTGAATTCGAGAGTTGAGTGGACAGGCTTTACCATTTTGTTCATGGGTGTGCCTGCCTGTGGGATCTCCCCGGAGTCGGGCCTGCTGGTGGCTGAGGGAGAGCCAGAGACCATGACCGCCAGAGTGTAACAGCTACACGCAGCCAGTGTTTGCTCAGCGAGCAGCTAGTCTGCGCCTGTCACACCGCCTTCACTTTGCCTCCAACAGCCCCATGGAGGTAGGCATTGGCGTCACCCCCATTTTACAGATGAGGACACTGAGACCCCAAGAGGGAAGCCCCTTGCCTTGCCTGTGGTCACATAGCAGGGAATTGGGAGGGTGGGGGGGAGGGTGAACTCAGGCTGCCTGGTCTAGTGCCCTTCAAATGGAATCTCTGTGGGAACAGGGACAGAGTCCGGCTTTCTCGGGAGTCTGGCTTGCAAGCCAGTGATTTTCTGTTCTACTGAGAGTCGTGTCCTGGAAGGAGTGAAGGCCGGATGAAGGGTGGAGATGCAGAGGTGGTGGGCTGCCCTGCCCTGCCTGCGGTTGGTCTTTTGCCCAGTGGCCATCTCACTGTTTCTCTTTGTGGGACACTGACGTTCCTGCCTTCCGTCCCTCCGTCATCTCTCTGCTTTTCCTTGTTTCTCTCTCTTTCTTTCTGCACTTTGTTCTGTCTTTCTTTGCCTGTCTCTTTATTTACTCTTCTTCCAAACTCTCTCTCTTTCTTTGAGTCTGTCTCTCTCTCTCTCTCTCTCTGCCTCTCCCCATCTCACTTCCCCACCCCCACTCCCTCCCCAACCTTGATCTCCCCTCCCATGTCCTCCATCCCCACTCCTTCTGGGCAAGAGTGAAGGGCAGGGGACAACCACTTCAGGCCTCAGCCCAAAGGACAGAGGCCCCGAAGGTGGGGCCAGCAGGGGCGGGGACCCGAGGTAGGATGGGGTGACAAGAGTTCCAGGGACGCCCCCTTCCCATCCATTCTTTCTTCACCCCCCTCCTCGCCCACCCTGTGTTGTGATGGGTGGTGACACGTCGTGGGCTGTAGCCGCCACAGGGGGAATCCCCACCGGAAGGTTTTGCCTGGAGCAGAGGCATGCGGGAGTGTGTGTGTGTGTGTGTGTGCGCGTGTGTGTGCAGGCATGTGTGGCTGTATCTGAGCACGTGAGGCCTTGCGTGTACCCCCACCCATCAGCTTGAGCAGGAGCGGCTGCCCCTTTGCTTAGCAGCGTAGCGTAGCAGTGCCAAGGGTGAATTCAGGCTCCCAGCAGGGCCTGCAGGAGGGAGGTGGGAGGCTCTGTGGGTGTTTCCTGGGCCCCTCCCACCTTCAGCTTCTCTCTGCCACTGCAGGAAGTGGGGGCACCCTAACATTTATCAAGTGCTTACTGTGTACCCAGCCTTGTGTTCCGTGGTTCCCAGGCAAGAGCTCACCGAATCCTCACCACAAGTCAGGGGAGATGGGACAGTCTGCAGGTCATGGTACAAATGACGACCAGCATGGGCGTGGGGATGGGTCCCAGAGCTGGCATGTTGTAAGCTGGAATCGGAACTGGGTCTGTCGGGCTCCTCAGCGCTCCATTTCAGAATGGCCCACAGTGCTGAGAGTGACACGGGATCGCATGCCTGAGCGCATGGGCAAGAGGCCGTGGCTGCCATGTTTATGAAGTCATGGGGTCCTTCCCGAGGTAAGACCTGTTTCTCTCTCCATTTGACAGATGAAGAAACCGAGATTCAGAGAGCTTCAGATACTCGCCCGAGGTCACGCGGCTAGTAAGTGTCAAGAATCCCAACCCTGGGCAGGTGGCTTTAAGGAATCCCGGGGACTCGCAGTGGTGAACAGTACAGCTGCCAGCCCAAGGGTGGGCGGTTCAAACCCAAGGAGGAAGATGCGGCCGTCTGCTTCCATAAAGAAACTCTATGACGAGAGTTCTACTCTGTCTTCTGGGGTTGCTGTGACTTGAAATCAAACTGGCAGCTACAGGGTTTTCTTGGGGGTGAGGGCAGGGGTTAGTACAGCAAGGAGCCAGGGCTTTCTACTCCAGTAAATTAGTCTCGGAAATCCACAGGGGGCAGTTCTACCCTGAGCCAGCATCCACTTGATGGCAGTGGGTATGAATTAAAAAAAAAAGTATGGCTTTGAAATCCAGGGTCTTAAAACCTTAGTCAACAGCCATTTCTCAGACTATCTTGTGGGTGCTGGAAGACCTAGGTGTTGCCTCTGGTGGCTGGTGCAGGGAGGGGTGGGGAAGGAAGCAGGGTGCTGGGGGTGGGGGAGCAGTAGCAGTGTACCAGCTAGCAGGGAAATAATGGTGATCTGTCGTGGCATAGTGGGTTATGCATAGGGCTGCTAACTGCAAGGTCAGAAGTTTGAAACCACCAGTGGCTCCCAGGGAGAAAGATGAGGCTTTGTACTCTCCTAAAAAAATGACAGTCTCAGAAGTTCACAGGAGGCAGCTCTGCTGTGCCTCTGAGGGTCCCTATGAGTAGAAGTAGACTATGGCAGCGAGTTGAACCACAGTGAACATGTTGGTTGATTTTTAGACCTGTCACTGGCCTGTGTGTCCCAGTCGTCAGGAGAGGAGGGGGATCCTAGCAGGGCATCCCAGTGGCCCCGCTGGGCCTGGGTAACCCTCCTCCTCGATTTCAGGTCTCTCCGCCCACTCCCCTCACCTGCCCACTGCACCATGGCCCCAGGCCCCTCCTCCTCGGCGCTCCTCTTGCCGCCACCGGCTGCGTTACCCTTCCTGCTGCTGCTCTGGGCAGGGGCCTCTCGAGGCCAGCCCTGCCCGGGCCGCTGCATCTGCCAGAACGTGGCGCCCACGCTGACCATGCTGTGTGCCAAGACGGGCTTGCTCTTCGTGCCGCCGGCCATCGACCGGCGCGTCGTGGAGCTGCGGCTCACGGACAACTTCATTGCGGCAGTCCGCCGCCGTGACTTCGCCAATATGACCAGCCTGGTGCACCTCACCCTCTCCCGGAACACCATCGGCCAGGTGGCGGCTGGCGCCTTCGCCGACCTTCGCGCCCTCCGTGCCCTGCACCTGGACAGCAACCGCCTAGCCGAGGTGCGTGGCGACCAGCTCCGCGGCCTGGGCAACCTCCGCCACCTGATCCTGGGCAACAACCAGATCCGCCGGGTCGAGTCGGCTGCCTTCGACGCCTTCCTGGCCACCGTGGAGGACCTGGATCTGTCGTACAATAACCTGGAGGCCCTGCCCTGGGAGGCGGTGGGCCAGATGGTGAACTTGAACACCCTCACGCTGGACCACAACCTCATCGACCACATAGCCGAGGGCACCTTCGTGCAGCTGCACAAACTGGTCCGCCTGGACATGACCTCCAACCGCCTCCATAAACTCCCGCCCGACGGGCTCTTCCTGCGCTCGCAGGGCGCTGGGCCCCGGCCGCCCACGCCCCTGGCCGTCAGCTTCGGCGGGAACCCGCTGCACTGCAATTGCGAGCTTCTGTGGCTGCGCCGGCTGACCAGGGAGGACGACCTGGAGACGTGCGCCACCCCGGAGCACCTGACCGATCGCTACTTCTGGTCCATCCCGGAGGAGGAGTTTCTGTGCGAGCCTCCGCTGATCACGCGGCAGGCCGGCGGCCGTGCCCTGGTGGTGGAGGGCCAGGCTGTCAGCCTGCGCTGCCGGGCGGTGGGGGACCCTGAGCCGGTGGTCCACTGGGTGGCCCCTGATGGACGACTGCTGGGGAACTCCAGCCGGACCCGGGTCCGGGGGGACGGGACGCTGGATGTCACCATCACCACCTTGCGGGACAGTGGCACGTTCACGTGCATCGCCTCCAACGCCGCTGGGGAGGCCACGGCGCCCGTGGAGGTGTGCGTGGTGCCGCTGCCCCTGATGGCACCCCCGCCGGCTGCTCCGCCCCCTCTCACGGAGCCCGGCTCCTCGGACATCGCCACGCCCGGCCGGCCTGGTGCCAATGACTCGGCCACGGAGCGCCGGCTGGTGGCCGCCGAGCTGACCTCAAACTCTGCGCTCATCCGCTGGCCAGCCCAGAGGCCCGTGCCTGGCATCCGCATGTACCAGGTGCAGTACAACAGCTCGGCCGACGACTCCCTCGTCTACAGGTGGGTGTGCGGGCCCAGGGGGCCTCCTTGCTCAGCCAGGGTCCCAGGGGGGGCGGGGCGTATAGACTTGTCCAGGGTCCTGATTCGTTCTATGGCCTCCTCTTCCTATTTCTAGCCCTCTCTCATTCATTCAGCCAATCCGCATGCCGCAATTACAGGAGCCAGACCAGGCTGGGCACTGGCGTGATTGTAATAGGAGGCGGGCCGATCCCTGCACTCATGGGTGTGTGGGCCTCCTCTATGCATGAAATTATATACAGAGAAAGCCCTCGTGGTGTAGTGGTTGTGCTCTGGGCTGCTCACCCCAAGGTCAGTAGTTTGAAACCACCAGCAGCTTTGTGGGAGAAAGAGGCGGCTTTCTACTCCCTTAAAGAGTTACGGTCTTGGAAACCCACAGGGGGCAGTTCTACCCTGTTTTACAGGGTTGCTATTGACTTGATAGTGTGTACATGTTCACACACACACACACACACACACACACACACACACACACACACACGCAGTCCCCAGGCTGTGAAGATACCACTTAAATATACCCACCACTACAAGCTCTTCCCTGAAAACCCTATCAGATTAAAAACTGCTCGTCTAAGCCCTCCACAGTCCGCCCCCTCAGATCTCAATACGGGTCTGAGTGGTTAAAAAAGGAGGAAAAGTACAACTGAAGTGGACTTGGAGTCTTTCATAACATACAAGTTCATTTCAAACATAAAAAAAAAAACCCTGCCTAGATAATGCTTTATAGTTGCATATGGGTGCAACGTTGTGATTTGCATAAAAATGATGATTACGGTGTTACTGTGCGAAGGGTGCTTTGGTGCATCTGGAAGTGTTTCTTCAATGATTTCAGTGCACAGACAGGTACACGATAGACTAAGACAAACCTTTGTCTTACAGTGCCTACCTGTTCTGATTTACATCTACATTTGACTTAAAGGCGGACTTAGGAGTGGAACTCATTCATAATCGGAGGGCTGCCTGTATTTGTTTATACGAATCAACCATAGATCAGCAACACTATACCAGCCCACTGATAGAGTGTAGAGACAGCAGACCATCTGAGAGATAGCTAAGTGATTGCCACCCTCCACTGCCTTAGAAGCTCCTGCCTTGGTGTGGACAGACCTGTGTGGGGTAGACAGCCACAAGCCACAGATGGGTTACATCCTCCCGTCCTCTCTTTCTCTTGCTTGTCTCTGTCCTCGCCCCTCGTCCCCTCACTTGTCACCGAGCTCCTGTGGGGACACAGAGAGACCGCAAGGACACCTAGTGCTCAGGTCCTCAGTGAGCTCAGAGCCCAGGAGCAGGAGGCACGGACAACAGGACCAAGTGGTACCTTGGCCTTGTTCGGACTCTAGACCAGCAGTTCTCAACCTGTGGGTCGTGACCCCTTTGGGGGTTGAACGACCCTTTCACAGGGGTCGCCCAGTTCATAACAGTGGCAACATGACAGTGATGAGGTAGCCAGGAAACTAATTTTCTGGTTGGGGGGTCACCACCACATGAGGAACTGTGTTGAAGGGTCACGCCATGAGGAAAGTGGAAAACCACTGCTGTCGATGAATGATTTTTTGAATATTGCTCTTGATCCCAGAGCTGGTACATGATGGGCATTTGCTAAATGGCGGCTGACAGGGTGGCCAGCTCTCCTCCTGGCCCCTGGCTGACAGTGTGGCCAGCTCTCCTCGCGGCCCCTGCCATCGCTATGCCTGCCGACTACTTCCTCCTGTGTGTGAGGTCACTTGGAGGGACACCTGAGGGGCCCAGCCTTCCCCTCACCTTTGGGAACAAGCCTGTCTCCTGGTTTCTGTCTCCACCTTTCCCAGTGCTTGCCTGGCACATAGTAGGCGCTTTCCCTGTGGTCAGTTGAATGAATAAATGCCTCTTTCCCTCCTCATCTCTGTCTTCCCTGTGTTGTCCCCCACCTGGAGCGTGGCCAGCTGGAAGCCAGCTCCTATGCTGGGCCCCGGGCCCACAGAGAGAGCCGAGACTCTGTACAGGAGGGCCAAACTTGAAACAAAACAAAACAAAAATGATGACAAGGGACCTCATCCCAAGGAATGCCATCTCATTTGATCTTCCTGACTCTGCTATGAGGTAGCGATAACTCTCCCCTGCCCTCCCCACACCCCTGCCATTTTACAGCTAGGGAAACTGAAGCTCTGGGGTGGAGCCCACTGCCCAAGGTCACACAGTAAGGAGCTGAGCACCAGCATCCCAGAGTTTACCCTCTCAACATGGAGCACACAGGTATTGAGCACCTACTGTTTGCCTGGCAGGGATAGAGTCGAGACAGCTAAACAGATGCTCTAAAGATTTCTCTGTGTCTGTAACTGTCCACCTCTTTCTCTTTCCCTCTCTCTGGGCACCTTGGCCACTGTAGAAGGTAGAGGAAGAGGGGCTGTTCACAGGTCCCCAGATGTAGGCAGATGTTGAAGGCCCCCTTCCCCGCTGGGCAGCAGACCCTGGGTCTCTGCCCTTCTCCTTAGGGCCACAGTTCCATCCTCTCATCCCTCCCTTGCAGATGCTTGTGCTATGGTACAGCAGGAGTTAACTTCCTCTGTGCTGCCATGGGTGGAGGTGACATCCAACCAGAAGCCTGCTCAGCTGCTTGCTTGGGCCTTGTGGCCAATTAGAGGCGCCAGGGCTCAAGCCTTCTTAAGGAGACCGCTTGTTTCTGTCCTTGAACAGAAAGGAGCCTTGAGCAATTGGTTCTTTGGGGGAAAGGGGCAAGCAGAATCTAAGGGATTCTGGGGGGCACATGAGGGAGAGGAAGAGGAAGACTGGGCTAGGGGAGGCAGGGATGGTTAAGGTGGGGCTCTGGACCTTCAAAATGGCAGGCAGGGGCAGAGTGGGAGGAGTGGGTGGGCTCTTACTTGAAGTCTTTCTGCTGGATCAGGAGCCCTGGTGGTGTAGTGGCTACAAGTTGGGCTGCTAACTGCAAGGTCAGCAGTTCAAAACCACCAGCTGCTCCGATGGAGACAGAGGAGGTTTTTTACTCTTGTGAAGAGTTACAGTTTTGGAAACCCACAGGGGCAGTTCTACCCTGCCCTATAGGACCGTTATGAGTGGGCATTGGCTCGATGACAGTGAGTTTGGTGGCTGCTTTTGGAGGGTGACTTGTGATGGCAGAGGAGCCTCCTGGAGGTCGGGGTACTGGGCGGGGACTTTAGGACTGGAAGGTGGAAGGTGGCCCAGCTGGAAGAGCAGGGAAGCTTCTGAGAGGTAAGAAAGCCTGTGGAGGTGGGGGTGTGGCTTTGAGAGGGGGTGGGGCTTGCTCTGCCCACTCCCTGTAGATGAGGGGGCAGTTTGTGTCAGGTGACCCACTAAGAAACACAGGCTGTTTTTCTTTCAGGAGAGGAAAGTGGGTGAGGTTGAATGCCGGGCTTGCAATGTGGTTTATTTAGATGGGACTAGACATAGCCACCTGGATTTGGGAGACAGTGTGCTAGGGATGTGCCGCAGAGAGGGGCAAGGCCTAGTGGTACTGGCCCTCCGGAGGGTGGGTCTTCTAGATAGGGAGCAGCAATTGGCAGCAGAGTGTAAGGTACGGGAAGTGTTACTGGCCACCGAGTGATGGGATGCCTGCTGACAATGATGAGATCATGACTGAGTGCCGGGCTTGGGAGCTGTTAACCCATTCAGTCCCCACACCATCTCTGCTGTCTGGAAAGGAACGCTCATTTTTCCCAACTGGGGGGAACCAAGGCAGGGAGATCCAAGAGACTTGCTGAAGGTCCGCGAGCCTAAGGGTAGAAGAGAGATTCTAAACCAGGCAGTCTGGCAGCCTTGTCACTTTTCTGCACTGTCCCTCGTTTGAAGGCAGTGGCCCTTCGAAGTGAAGGAACAAATGATTGGTGAAATGTCACCTGGGCGTGGATGAAACTTCTCTGGAAGCCTGGCTTGGGGAGTACGGAGTCAGTACGGAGACATGAGGGCCTGTTGTCTCACCAGGAATGGGACATGCAAAGAGTGGACATCGTCCTGGGTACAGCAGGGGACCTAACCCAAGTGGGCCACTGGGGTGTGGTGGGGGAGTGGCTTAGAGCACTGGCACCTTGCTAGATGGAGTGTGGAGAAACCAAACAAGACCATGGCACCTGAAGGAATGAAGTGAGATCCTTGGGGTGGGGCATGCAGACATGGGGGGCGTGACCTGTAGCAGCAGTCTCTTGAAGCATGGGAATTTGTAGATAAGGGAGCTTGGCAGCAGTCCTAGGAGGGGATCAGTTACTCTTGTGGGCAGGTCATACAACCAAAGGGTGCAGCCTATAGCATTGGTTCCTTACTGGCGCTAAATATATATACATAACCGGGAATGGCAGTTACCGCCCCAGTAGGTGGCAAGCCTGCAGCCCTAAATGAGAAGCAGATGAAAGGATCGTGTAGTAATGGTGCCAAAAGGTTGATAAGGGGCTTGAATGTTGTTTTTGTCCCAGCTAGCAGTCAGGCACAGGAACCCTGGTGGTGGCATAGTGGTTCCCCGGTGGGCTGCTAAGTGCCAGGTCAGCAGTTTGAAACCACCAGCCGGCTCAGCCTAGCAGTTACAGTCTCGGAAACTCACAGGACCAGATCTCCCCTGCCCTATAGGGTCGCTATGAGTTGGAATCTACTGGATGGCGGTGAGTTTGGTTTTGGAGTGGTCAGGCACCCCACGTCGTGGCTGCTGTGGGTGGGGCATGCAAATAAATAAGTGTGGTCCAGCTGGGGCTGACCTCGCCCTAATCCCCAGCCTCTTTCCACAGGATGATCCCGTCCACCAGCCAGACCTTCCTGGTGAATGATCTGGCGGCCGGCCGTGCCTACGACCTGTGCGTGCTGGCTGTCTATGATGATGGGGCCACGGCGCTGCCGGCCACGCGCGTGGTGGGCTGCGTGCAGTTCACCACCGCTGGGGACCCGGCACCCTGCCGCCCGCTGCGAGCCCATTTCCTCGGCGGCACCATGATCATCGCCATCGGGGGCGTCATCGTGGCCTCCGTCCTCGTCTTCATCGTCCTGCTCATGATCCGCTACAAGGTCTACGGCGACGGGGACGGCCGCCGCGTTAAGGGCACCTCCAGGTCGCCCCCGAGGGTCAGCC
>NW_022104553.1:31313819-31317262 GCF_000313985.2 Echinops telfairi
TGTCTGTCTTCTCTTCCTCCCTCCGCCCGCCTGCCCTTCTGTCCCAGTCTTGGGATCTCCGCTCCTCACTACACAGTCTCCCGGGCAGGGCCCACTGGAAGGACCAGACTCTTTCTCCCTCCTTCCCTCCTCGTTCACATACTAAATCCCCACGCGAACAAATTCCCAAACCAAATCCCTCTCCCCACCGGAGCCGGGACCCTCCGCCGCCGCAGAATTAAACTTTTTTCTGTGTCCCAGGCCGCTCTGCGTGACCTCTGTGTGTGTCTTGGGGGTTGGGGAAGGGTGACCTGGATTGCAACAGAATGAATGTGAGACAGAGGGAAGCCAGGGGCCAGGGAGACTCTCACACAGGCATCCATCTCAGAGAGAGATGGGAAAAAGAACAAAATAAAATGACCATAGCGAACACGGACCAGTTGCTTACTCTGTACCAAGCACATGCCCAACCCTTGTGTCTGAGAAAATTGTTTAGTCCCCACAGCAAGCCTAGAAGCCAGTACTGTGACTCTGGGGTCCAGGAAAGCTAAGTAACTTGCCTGAGGTTACACAGCTGGAAGGTGGCCAAACGGATTTAAAGGCAGTTTACTTGCAGCGCTGATGGTGTACACGTTGGGCTGTGATCTGAATGGTCAGCGTTGGAAGCCACCAACAGCCGTTCGGGGAGAAAGACTGGGTTTTCCACCCCCCTGGAAAAGTTACAGTCTCGGAAACCCACCAGGGTCGCTATGAGGCAGCATCGACTTAGTGGCATTGAGTTCGGTTTACCACGGCTTTTAAGGAGTTCTGGTGGAGTCCTGGATTGCACATTGGCCTGCTAGCGCCAAGCTCAGCAGTTTGAAACCACCAGCCACTCTGATGGAGAAAGACGAGGCTTTCGACTCCCGTAAGACGTTGCAATCTCGGAAACCCACCTAGGAGCAGTTCTGCCGTGCTCTGCAGGGTCACGATGAGTCAGCATCGAATGCAGGGCAGGGAGTGAACTTGGCTTTAAGGATCCTTGGTGCTGTAGCTCACCCGCTCACATAGAGATTGACTGTTGGAGCCCACCAGGGCTCCAAAGCAGAAAGAGGCCTGCAAAGATGGACAGCCTGGGAAGCCCCGTGGGGCTTTTCTCCTCGGCACCCGCTGGGCAGCAGGGGGTTGGTGTGAGCGAGCCTTCCGAGTTGACGCTCATCCGCTGCTGTTAACCAGGCATGGACTGTCTGCTTCGGGTGCAGCGAGGGTTGTCCTAAGCACTGGCTATGCTGTTGAGACCTGCCAACTACGAGGTCCATGGGCCCATTTTCCAGACAGGTACTTCTGAGCCCATGAGTGTGTTGCCCAGTGAAGACAGCTGAGCCGGTAGTTTGCCCTCTGCTCCTATTCCTCACCATCACTTTTGGGTCTGCACTGGGGATGACCTCTGTGACCGGAGCTGAATATTAGGGTATTCAGAGCCAGCTTGGTGGGGGAAGGGGAGAGGGAGGGCTCATCGCAGGCTCCAGACTCGGGGATCCTAGCTGGAGAAGGGGTCTTCTTGGGGCACAGAGGGTGGTGCGGTCATGGGAGTGTCTCCAGATGGCTGGTTGGGGTGGGGGCACCCCAGCCCTTGTGGGACTCCGCACTGGAAGCTCCTTCCTGATTCTGAGGAGGAAGGACGAAGGCTTCCTTGCCAGCCCAGGGCCCCCTGAGGCCCAGGGAAGAGCAGAGAAAGACAGAAATAGAAATGGAGAGCAAGCGGGAGGAGGCTGGATCTGGGCAGACAGGGTGGGAGGCAGCAAGGACAGAGGCAGGAGAATCGGCAGGCCAGGAGGCTCCCCCACCCGGTGGTCTCCACACGCCTCTTTCCGTCATCACGACTCTACCACTCTGGGGATGATGGAGGCTTTCCGCACCTGCGAGGCCCGGTGCTCACACACCATCGCTGACCCCCAGATCCGGCACAGGCAACCCGACACTCTTGATAGGAAGTAACTGGAGAAGCATGGGTGCTGTTGGGCCCTGCAGCAGGCATCCGGTGTGTAGACCCAGCTTCCGGACGAGACATCGAATCCCAGAGTTCCAGGAGTTTGCCTACGAGCTGACAGCCAGGAACCCACAGAGCCATGAGTAGGAAGTCGCCTTCCTCAACTCCTGCCCACCAGGCAGGTAATCCTCCGCAGGCACACTGCAGGAAGCAAAATAGACAAAATAAGGACAATCCTGCCCAGAGAGCTGAGAGCAAACAACCGAAAAGTGAGGGCAGAGTAAGCGCCCAGCTAAACATAAAAATAGGACGATGGGCAGGGAGTGGCTGGGAGGCCTGGACTCGTTTGAGGTCAGAGAATTTGAAGACGTCCGTCCATCCACTGTGGGAAGTGCCAAGGAAAAGCATCCCAAGCCAAACGCACAGAGTGTGCAAAAGCCCTGGGGCAGAGGCTTGCCGTGTGGCTGGACTGGAGAGGTGGTCGGGTGTGGGGCCAGGGAGGAGATGGGCGAGGTAAGTGTGTTCTGCACAGCCATGTGGGCAGAGAGGCTTGATTCGCAGAGCTGTGGGAAGCTAAAGGGAAGGTTTGCAGCAAGGGGAGAGAGGTGATCTGATTTCTGTGGAGAACCCAGCTTTGGGATTGATGGTTCTTCAGAAGCAGCAACTGCCCCTTGAGATCTTGGCACATGCCCATTTACATATTCAGGACCTTCAAGGCTCCTAGCCCAGCCCTTTGGAAGACACCCATTCACTTCCTTCCCTGGTAACGCAGGCCCTTCATCCAGAGGAAGAGCACTTATCAAGGACAATGAGTTGCTTGTTTCTCAAAATCAAGAGCTTCAGATCCCAGGGTCCACTGGGCGCCAGAGGGCTTAGTAGCACCTGAGAAGAATGTTTGAGCGTCTGCTTATCACCGCCTGGTCTTGTGCTGGGCATCGGAAACAGCAGTGACCAAGACAGCCCAGTCCCTGTCTTTCTGGAGTTCAGGACAGGCAGATGGTTCTGGGCTATTGGGCCGGGAGGGGACAGCACAGGCAGAAGGTAGGGGCTGGTGCAGGCAACTGTGGGAGCCCAGAGATGCTCTCTGATCCAGCCTGGAGGGTCTGGGAAGTTTATTGAGGCCTTCTGAAGACAAATAAGAGAAACTCTTATTAGACAGGAAAAGGAGGCATCTGTTGGCTCTGTTTGGGAAGGAAATAGAATTCAGGCTGAAGCTACAGGAACCAGGGCCTCAAGAGCTGGACCCCTGACTAAAACCAGCCAAAACTCACTCCCTACCCATCTCTCCTTTCTTTTGTCTCCGCTCAGATTCAATCCCTTCAGCTGCACGTGATGTGGAAATGGTCATTCATTGACAGACTCAGACCCAATCCTTCTAGCACCTTCACCCGGAGGCGAAATGGAGGCACCTCAAATCTTGAATTAAAAAAAAATTATATATATATATATATATGGAAGAGCTCTGATTGGCCAGATTGTGTGTGTGTGTGTGTGG
>NW_022104553.1:31317470-31319518 GCF_000313985.2 Echinops telfairi
CACTCCAGCATATATATATATATGGAAGAGCTCTGATTGGCCAGATTGTGTGTGTGTGTGTGTGTGTAGGGTGTCACATGATCACTCCAGCATATATATATGGAAGAGCTCTGATTGGCCAGATTGTGTGTGTGTGTGTGTGGAGGGTGTCACATGATCACTCCAGCATATATATATATATATATATGGAAGAACTCTGATTGGCCAGATTGTGTGTGTGTGTGTGTGTGTGGAGGGTGTCACATGATCACTCCAGTATATATGTAAGAGCTCTGATTGGCCAGATTGTGTGTGTGTGTGTGTGTGTGGAGGGTGTCACATGATCACTCCAGCATATATATATATGGAAGAGCTCTGATTGGCCAGATTGTGTGTGTGTGTGTGGAGGGTGTCACATGATCACTCCAGCACGGATTTATGACAATGAACTTTGTTTTTTGATTGGCCAGGTGGAGGTCATGTGGCCTGGGGGGGAGGGTTGTTAAAGGTTAGGATGAACAATATGGTATCAACTACATTTTTTTGTGAGTCAGCAAAGGTAGAATGGTAGTAATTTCACATATGGTTCAACCTGATACTCACTCACTCACTGTCATCCAGCTGTTTCTGACTCATAACAATTCTGCAGGCAGGGTAGAACTGCCCTAAGACTGCAACTCTTGGGAGTAGAAAGCCTCATCTTTCTCCTGAGGAGCAGCTGTTGGTTTTGAACTGCTAACCTCGTGGTTAGCTGCTCAACGTATATACCGCCGTGCCACTGGGGTTCCTCAACCCGATTCGTTACCAGGAAAAGTAGGCGGAAGAGCTTGAGGTGACATTAAGCTGAGACATAGGGTCTGGGTGGATACTAGCCAGGGGAAGACTTGGGGAGGTGGGGAGGGGATGGGGAGGGAGGGAGAGTAGTGGGACATGTCTCAAGCAGGGGGATGGTTACACAAAGGCTATTGTGAGGGAGGACGAAGGCAGCCATCACCGCTCTCTGGAGACAGAGTGCTTTGGTCAGGCCAGAATCTGATATCCAACCAAGTGAGGGCATAGGAATGGGGGTCAGTCTTCAAAGGGAAATTGAGACGTTGTTACCGGAAGTGGACAGTGGGCAGGACAATAAATGAGGCTCAAAATCCCTTCTCAAAGCAGAGATTTGCAACTTCATTTCTATGGCCACACCCAGAATGGAGGAGGGCCACAGGCCTACCCTCAGACGCGTCCTATAGAATTCATTTTTCTGCTTCGTAGAAAACTTGTGAGTTGGGTGAATCTGCGTAGAGCGGATCAGGGTTTCTAGTCGACAAAGCACAGGTGTGTTGTTTGAGCTCATTGATTGCAATCCCCACATCACCTGTCTCACTTCCTCTTGCATTCCTGTGTCCGGTCCTCTTTCTTCCTGAATCCTTCTGGACTTAGGCTTTGGGTAAATGATGCCCTTATGATTCAAATTTTTTAATGATTAAATATTAATTGAATACCCATTCGGGGTTTGGCGCTGGGAAGAGAGATGGGTTGAGGAGAATGCATTTGGCTACAAGAAAGAGAACACCCAATGATCATGCCTTGAGCGTGAAAGCCATTCAGGTAGCTGATGAAAACTCTGGAGTTCGCAGGTTCTGAGGCTTGATGGAATAGCTTTGGGTCTCACCAAGGGCCTGACCTTTGCCTTTCTGCTCCACCTTCCTCAGAATGGACGCTTTGGGCCTCATGGTCACAAGGCGGTTGCCAGAGCTCCAGCTCCCTCACCCTCACTTCAATGAACGAAGTCTGAGTAGACATTGATTTTGGGGCAGGGAGTCTTTGAGAGAAGTAGGGTGAAAGGAACAAGCAGAAAAAGGGTTCCTTTGTATCAGGGAAGAAAAAAGATCACGGCAAATCTAATAGAAAATAGAACATATAATCTATTACAACTATATAGGTACTATTACATCCATACACATATTGATATAATAGACTATATCTCATATACAATATGCATTCTCAAGCAACAAAGCCCACATGGAAGAAGCACACCAGCCTATGCAACCACGAGGTGTCGAAGGGATCAGGTATAAGAGATC
>NW_022104553.1:31321113-31324239 GCF_000313985.2 Echinops telfairi
AGCCCCTCCTGTGACATATGTCTCTACCTGTAATTAGTGGGCTGGCATGCCCCCAAAAGGTATATAAGCGTGAGTCAGCAATATAGAGTGCTCGGACTTCTCGACCTCTCTGACTCTCTCTGGCTCCCCTCTCTTCCCCCTCTCCCTTGTTCCCTTGTCCTCCTTCCCTTCCCCCTCTCTCCACATGGACCACCAAGCTGGACAGAGGTGAGCAATGCTACCATGTAATGTGTCTGACTGCATTATTGTAGTAGCTCTCATGCTCTCGATGACTTTAATATAATACTTATATATCTCAACCGTACAATTGTGCATTACTGAACCCAGAAATAGTATTACTGAACCAGTGAGTTCTAGTAGCTGGTGGGGCTGGCACCCCACTCCCCCCGCGCCAATTTGTAATTTAATACTACCATCAACCACCCAGAAACTTGAGAGGGTGGGCTACTCTTGGTCCTAAATGTCTTGCGACACCCCTCACAATGAATTGTGATGACCCGATGGCTGTCGCGCTGTCCCCACGCTCCACTGCCGCACAGCAAACCCAACCGAGTGCTAGCACACAGATCACACAGATCGTTCTCTGAAGCTTGGCTCGGGCGTGTGAGCAGGGACATCTGGAATGGCTGGTCTGCTCCCTGACGGCCTGGCCGGGAACCAGCTGGAGGCTCTGCACATGCACGCCTGGGACCTGGGCAGGAGCAACTCAGAGATGGGCTCAGCTGGGACCGCCAGCTGGAGTGGCTACAAGTGGCTTCTTCACGTGCTTGGGCTGGGAGGCTGAATTCCGAGAGAGGATGTCCCGAGAGGGTGTGCCAGGAGAGCTAGGTGAACGTGGCACCATCTATCCTTTTTCTTTTTTACTAATTTTATTGCGGCAAAACACAGCTAACCAAAAGATTGCCCAACCAGCCTTTTTTTTTAAGCGTGCAGTTCTGTAGCACGCATTTCACTCGCTGCGTTGTGATAGGATCACCACTCTGTTTCCAAAATTTCCCATCCCTCTTAGCAGGGTCTCAGTGCCCCCTAAAAAAGAAGCGCCCCCTTTCTCCTCCTATCCTCTATGCATTTGCTTGTTCCAGATATTTCACAATAAGGGAAGTCATGCGACCTTTGTCCTTTTTGGGGTCTGGTTTATTTCATTCTCAAGGTTCACCCATGTCACAACACAGGACTTCATTCTCTTTATGGCTGAAATTATTCCATTGTCTGGATATACCACGTGGTTTTAATCCGTTCACCTGTGGTTATGCACTCGGGGTGAACTTTCGTGACCTAATGTTGGCAGCTAAGCCACTTTCCTTCCACTGGGTTATATAGGCTGGAACAGTCGTAAGTCTGCCCAGAGTCAACATGAGGGCAGCTCTTGATGAGCGGAATGTCAAAGAATTTGTTGCCCTTTAGGGGGAAACCAAACTGGGATGTTTACCAGGGATGAGCTGGAGGTGTACGCAAACCATTTAATAATCACCATTGGCAAGTCAGAATGCCTGCTGTCCACACCCTGAAGAAGATCCTGCCCCACTGCCTGCCTGGCACGAGGGGTCAGCTCTTTCTGAATTGTGCCAAGGTGCCAGGGGAGGAGCGGCCCGGGCAGCAGTGGGGAAGTTACTCAGGAAGATCTTGGGAAATGGCTATTAAACGACCCAAACCCAAACCAAGCTCACAGCGACCCTAGAGGACAGGGTAGAGCTGCCTGGGTGGGTTTCTGAGACTATAACTCTTACGGGGCTAGAAACCCTCCTTTATCTCCCTTGGAGCAGCTGGTGGTTTCGAACTGCTGACCTTGTGGTTGGCAGCCCAATGTGTAGCCACGAGGCCATCAGGGCTCCTGTTTCAACATTGTAACCGCAGAAACAACGGCACCATTAGGGACCTATTGCCTAAGGGTTTGCAACCGTAGAGCCTCCAGCTTCCATGAAGTGTGCACAGAGGAAATTATCGAATGATAGCGCCAAATAAAATTGTGCTGAACACAATTTAAAAACAGTTGCACCAGTATCTGATAGAGAAGGGCCAGAAATTCAAGCGGGAATCAGGAAAAGATGTGGACTGAGGGATAGCATTGCTAATGGATCTTGACTGAAAGCAGAGAATATCAGAAAGATGTTTGCTTGTGTTTTATTGACTATGCAAAGGCATTAGACTGTGTAGATCATGAAAAAGTAAGGCTTATATTTTGAAGAAAGGGCATTCGGAACACTTGATTGTGCTCATGTGGAACCTGTATATAGACTGAGCCATTTAAACAGAACAGGAGATACTATGGTTTAAAATCAGGAAAGATGTGTGTCAGTGTTGTTTCTTTCACCATATTTATTAAATCTGTATATGGAACAAATAATCTGAGCAGCTGGCC
This sequence comes from Echinops telfairi, assembly GCF_000313985.2. Taxonomy (NCBI): domain Eukaryota; kingdom Metazoa; phylum Chordata; class Mammalia; order Afrosoricida; family Tenrecidae; genus Echinops; species Echinops telfairi. The sequence continues at coordinate 31,323,473 of NW_022104553.1, forward strand.
TTGAGGAGAGAGAACACAGCATGAGGATTGAGGATCAACCTGCAATATGCAGATAATACACCCTTGTTTCCTGCAATTGAAGAAGACTTCACATACTTGTTGACGGAGAATAAAGACTACAGCCTGCAGTCTGGATGACACCTCAAGTAAAGGAAATGATTCTCACAACTGGACCAATAAACAGCATGGGGTAAATGGAGAAGAGATGGCAGTGACCAATGGGTTTGTTTTATTTGGGTCCACAGCCCATGCCCCCAGAAGCAGTAGCTGAGAAATCAAATTTGCGTCGGGCACATTTGCTGCAGATGCCCTTTGGAAAGTGTTAAAAAGCAGAGCTGTCGCCTTGAGGACTTAGGTGTGTCGGACTCGAGTCGTGATGCTCTCAGTTGCCCCATATGCACGAACAAGACAGACCAAAGAAGCGTTGATGCTCCTGAATTACGATGCTGGTGAAGACCATTGACTAGACAAGGACTTCCAACAGAGTGAACGCATCTGTCTCGGAGACAGTCCAACCAGAAGGCTCCCTGGAACTGAGGAGGACGTCATGCTTGCGAAACCAGGGTCCGTGACAGAAAGGAGATGGAGTGACCCAGTGACTGCAATAATGGTCTCAAACATAGCAAGGTTTTTGTTTTTAGAATATTTTATTGGGGGCTCTTACAGCGCTTATCACCATCCATCCATCCATCCATCCATCCATCCATCCATCCATCCATTGTGTCCAGCACATTTGTACATTTGTTGCCATCATCATTCTCAAAACA
>NW_022104553.1:31324760-31326216 GCF_000313985.2 Echinops telfairi
ACTGCACCCTGACTGGTTTGTGTCTTCCCTGTGACCCTTCTGTAAGGGGATGTCCCATTGTCTACAGATGGCATAGCCAGGGTTTTGAGGATGCTGCTGAACCGGGCAGTGTTTCATTCTGCCGTGCGTGGGACCACTATGCGTCAGCATCGACTCAATGGTGCCCGACCATCACAACAGCTGAAGTCCATACGGGCTCTTTGGGTGGGACAAACGGTTAAGCATTGGACAACTACTAGGGCTTCCAATCACGCAGAAGCACCTTGGGAAAAACACCTGGAGATTTGCCTCTGAAAGGTCACAGCCTTGAACAGGTCTGTTCTTTTTAATAAATCATTTTATTGGGGGCTCTTACAGCTCTTATCACAATCCATACATCCATCGTCAAGCACATTTGTACATATGTGGCCATCATCCTTTCAAAAGATTGTCTTTCTATTTGAGCCCTTGGTATCAGCTCCTCACCCCCCACCCCTCTTTGGGACCCCTTGATAAATGATAATTATTTTTTCTTTCTCTTTTAAAAAACAGTTTAATTGACACTTGGTTCACATATCATACCATTCAATAGATCCACCATATCATGAAGGGCTGTACATACAATTTTGACCTCAATCAATTTTAGCAACTAGCACACTCGGTCTTACACACACACACACACACACACACACACACACACGGATTCACTGGTTACAGAAAGCTTCAGCTCCTCACAGCTTAGCTGTGCATAATGCACAGAAGTAGAAAAAGATATCTTTCTTATGGGTCACCGTCAAGGTTGCAGCTCTATAAATGTGGGGGTGGGAGGAGGAGGTTGGCACAGCATGAAATAAATGAAGACAGAGGGGGGCACTTGATGCATAAACAAAGTCTAGGTGGGATGGGGGAACTGAGGGCTCAGACACACTGGTCTCCACTGGCGACACATTTTAGGTCCCGTGTGAGCAGGCGGAAGAGGTTCAACGTGACTGAAGCTGCCAGGCAGCTTCGGGACTCTGTGTGTGTGTGTGTGTGTGTGTGTGTGTGTGTGTAGGGTGGGCAATGAGGCAGTTGTCTCCCACCATCGGCCTCCTCCCCGACTCAGGACCCTGGCTCCCCCCTCCCAGTCCCTCACCTTCTTCTCGGTCTCCTGGAGCCTGTGCAGCCAGCGGTGGAGGCGGCCCCGGGCCTGGGGCCCTGCTGTGGGCTGAGCTGGGGTCTGTGGGGAGGGAAGGGGTGGTGTGAGGCAGGGCCTGGTGGCACAGGGGTGGGTCCCGCAGGGCCAGAGCCCACAGAAGGGGCTTGGGCTCCCTGAGGACTCACACATGCCAGGAGTTCCGAGCGGATGTGGCTCAGGGTGTGAAGGGGCTGGTCCAGGAGAGTCCCCAGGGCTGACTTGTCCACAGTCTCTAGGACCTTCAGCGTCAGGGCCAGCTCAGCCTCCAAGGCCACAGGGCGCTCCCACACCTGAGGAGAG
>NW_022104553.1:31327071-31329303 GCF_000313985.2 Echinops telfairi
TTGCAGCCAGGTTGGCACAATGAACTCTAACGATCTCAGAGGTTAAAGGGAAAGTATGATGCACAGGTGGGAGCAGTAGATGCGAGAGGAGGTGATTGATGGTGGAAGACAATCAATGAATCATTGAAAGAAAGATGGCGGACACTGCAGTTGCCGTCCAGTCTTCCGAGACCCTGTCTGCCAACACCGTGTGAATGGCCTCCCCAAACCGCAACCCAGCCGCAGCCGGTGTCGTAGCCGCCGAAAAGGTGCTGAGCCCAGCGGGCGCAGCCCGGGGTTCCGTGGGCAAGAGGCTACAACAGGAGCTGATGACCCTCATGATGTCTGGCGACACAGGAATCTCTGCCTTCGCGGAATCGGACAACCTTTTCAGGTGGATAGGGACCATCCATGGAGCAGCTGGTACAGTCTATGAAGACCTGAGGTATAAGCTCTCCCTGGAGTCCCCCAGTGGCTACCCTGACAATGGACCACAGTGAAGTTCCTCACCCCCTGCTACCACCCCAACGTGGACACTCAGGGTAACCTCTGCCTGGACATCCTGAAGGACAAGTGGTCTGCCCTGTATGACGCCAGGACGAGTCTCCTCTCCATCCAGAGCCTGCTGGGAGAGCCCAACCACAGCCCTTTGAACACACATGCTGCCGGACTCTGGGAAAACCCCACAGCCTTTAAGCAATACCTGCAGGAAACCTACTCAAAGCAAGTCTCCAGCCAAGAGCCCTGACCCTCCCTGTCCTTGTGTTGTGTTGTCTTCTCTTCCTAGATGTCTGTCCTCCCCCCCTCCCCCCTTGATTTCTGTGTAGAACTCTGATCTTAAGCTGTGGTGTCATTTCTGTTTTGTTTGTTTTTTAACTTAAGTCTCCATTTGCACCCTTGTGATGATTATATTAAAGAACATTTGGGGTTGGTTTGGGGAAGAAAAAAAAAGAAAGATGGCAAAGGACACAGGCGTGAGCAGTGGTGAGGAAGGAGATGAGTTAAGAGGGACACAGTAGGCCAGTGTCAAGAGAAGACCTGGGAAGCTGAGCCAGTCAGGGGGCTTTGGTGAGGACAGACTAAGGACTGATGGGAGAGGAAAGGAGAGGAGAAAGGTGGGTAAGCGTTAGAGAAGAGGTGAGAGGGACAGGTGGGGAGGGGAGTGGGGACAGGCAGGGAGATGATAAGTCGGTTGCAGAAGAAGTGCGGGGTCAAAGGAGCAGCAGAGCAGTGACAAGGATGCGTGACGGATCAGGGGAGATCAGAGAGAGCCAAGAGATGGCCAAGGTGACCCACAACTCACCCTCAGCCTTGCTAGGTCCCAGGTGCTGGGGAAGATTTGGGAGCCGCAGCTCCATTTCTTGGACTTTCCTTGGAGAGCAGGGGCAGAGGCTAGTCCCCAGCAGAGAGACAGAGCTGGCACCTGGCTGGGGGGCAGAGGCTAGCCCCCAGCAGAGAGACAGAGCTGGCACTTGGCTGGGTGGGGGGCAGAGGCTAGCCCCCAGCAGAGAGACAGAGCTGGCACCTGGCTGGGCGACTGGGGGCTAGCCCGCAGCAGAAGCTGAGCGGTTAACCACCGCTGGAAGGTCAGAGGCTAGCCCACCACAGGAGGGATGGCAGAAGAGGTAGAGGTTGGCCCCCAAGAGGAAGGAGGGTGAAAGGCGAAGTAGGGAGACCACAGGAAGTAGGGAAGGCTCACCAATGCACCCTTGGTCCTTTCGAAGGTGTCCAGACTCCCTGGGGACAGGGATTTGAGTCTGCCCATGTGGCTGCCTCTCCTGGTGGTGGACAGTTTGGTTACAGGGACAGGGCTTGCTCCTGCCAAGCCAAGCACCATGGTCACCAACATAAGGACCCTTGTTGCAACCATGGCCAAATAAATCATTTCTGCCTCCCTGGCTGTGTGACTCTGCTTTTTAGCTGGGCTGGATGGGCACTCCTGGCTGACGTGTGTAAACAGAAAGCCAAAAGGCAATTGGAATCTCAGTGAAGACTGCAAAGGCATGAATGGGCGAGGCCAGATGCTTGTAGGTAGGGGTGGGGCCAGGTGAGCCCCAGCCAGAGCCTCGCAGAGAAGACAGAGAATCTGGAATGAAATCCCAGCCCATTCACTGACCTGGAGTTGATTCATTCATTCTCCCCATGAGCTTCCGAGACTGCAAATCTTTACAGAAAAGGAAAGTTTCATTTTCCTCCCATCAGTCCCAACAGGTAGCCTTGAGCTAGGCCAGTGGTTCTCAACCTGTGGGTCGC
>NW_022104553.1:31329403-31331642 GCF_000313985.2 Echinops telfairi
ACCCCTTTGGGGGTGAAATGACCCTTTCACAGGGGTGCCCTAAGACCATCAGAAAACACATCTTTCTGATGGTCTTAGGAACCGAGACACCGTTCCTCTATCTGTCTCCAGGAGGGTTTGCCCACATATGAGTGCTGGCGTGAAGACTCTTACCCATGCTACACCACGCTTCAAGACAAAATGTCATTGGTTTGTCATTAGAAATAAATAGTTCACAATAGATAACGACATATTGTTTTTGTGATTCATCATGATGCTTTAATGCTGTTCAATTTGTAACAATGAAAATACATCCCGTGATGACGAATCATCACAGTAGCAAAATGACAGTGTGACGTAGCAATGGAAATAATTTGATGGTTGGGGGTCACCACCACATGAGGAACTGTATGAAAGGGTCGCGGCATGAGGAAGGTTGAGAACCACTGGTCTAGGAAATCCCTGGTTGGTGACTCTGTTGATGTCCAGTCTTTGGGAAGCAGGTTGCCAGGCCTATCCTCGGAGGCAACTCGAGGTGGGTTCCAACCCCAAGCCTTTCAGCTCAAATAGAACTGGAGAATCTCCAGTTTAGGATTCCCGAGACAGCCTTCCCCTCTCTGATTTTGGGGAGCTGCGGACTGAAGCTGAGACAGGTGGAAGGACAGTGCTCTGGTCTGAAAACAAGGTTGGCGGTCTGGCTGTGTGGGCGAGGCTGCCTGAGTGGCAGTCAGCGGAGCTTTCCCCCTTGAGTTAGCATGTTCTACATACTAACTTATTTACATTCTCCTGACATCCTCACAAGGATCTATTGTTTATAACCATCCCCATTTTACAGGCGAGCTACATTCAATGAACTGAAAAGGGGTTCCTGTGGTTGAAAAGATGACATCAGTGGTTAAGGAGACAACTTCCCCAACACTTGTCTTTACTGAACTGTCGGTCTAACCTTCCTGTAAATCAGGCCACCCTGATTGACCAATGAAATGCTGACAGGCTTTGATCATAAATGGTATAAGCCTTGGATAAGTCAATCAAAACTAACCTTCTTTGTTGCTTCTTTTTCCCCTTTTTTTCTTTCCCCAACATAAATTCAGTCACTGCTGATACTCGACAAGTATACCATTCCACATGTGGCTTGGCACGACCGGATCCTTGAACCTCGCCTGAACAAACCTCATCTGGTAGGTCCGTTTCACGAGAGACTCCGTTTCTTTGGTGTCAGCAGTGGGATTCTGAAGGAGCCCCGGGCCACCCTCAAGGACTTCATAGGAACAGACGTAGGCCCCCATAAAGCTGTTAGAGCTTTCTGTCTCCCTGGTTGTCCAGCACGTTTCCTCTCAGATCCACCTCTGCTCTTTCTGTGTTTTGAGTTCTCTGGGTTTTACCCAGGACTCAAGACCACTGCTTCAGGCCCTCTTGACGGACTAGGTTTGTGTGGGTCTTTCTGCTATTTTCAGGTAAGATCCTGGGATCATGGGGATCCAAGGAATATCGACAACTCTAAATGGTCTTTGCAAATGGATGGAATAAACTAAAACCCACTTGGCACTGCTGTGCCCATGACCGAGTCCTGGCGGCATAGGGGTGGGCGGCCACCCGCGAAGCCAGCAGTTTAAACGAACCCGTCATTCCTCGAGAGAAAGAGAGGCTGTCTACTCTTGTAAAGATGAACAGTCTTGGAAAAAAACAAGGGCAGTTCTGCTCTGTCCTTTACGATTACTATGTGTTGGGATTGATTTGATGGTAGTGAAGGTTTTTTTTCTTTCTTTCTAACTGATGGCCAGTATGAAGAAGGGTAAACATGGCATGACATCAAACCTTGTCAAACTTCCCTGGGAGAGAGAAGACCAGTATCCACACAGCACTGTCTGCTCGGCTGTGTTTACAAAGTCATTGATGGCCACCCGATGTATCATGATGATGGCTTTACTAGGGAAGTCAGAGGCTACAATTTAGGATCGGGATCAACTCAGGCATCAAAGGAATGACTCAGGATAAAGCTCTTCAGTCTGGGAAGTCTTTTGTCTGGTTGTTGCTGCGCTGGTAGGCAGAGCTTTCTCTTGGTTCTTTTTTTAAATCGTTTTATCAGGGCCTCATACAACTCTTATCACAATCCATGCATACATCAACTGTGTAAAGCACATTTGTACATTCATTGCCCTCATCATTCTCAAAACATCCTCTCCACTTAAGCCCACTGCATCAGGTCCTCATTTTTCCCCTCCCTCCCCGCTCCCTCCTCCCTCATGAGCCCTTGATA
>NW_022104553.1:31332421-31333858 GCF_000313985.2 Echinops telfairi
CTCATAGATCTATTTCCCCATCCTCATATAAATATATTTGCATATGTACATGTCTTTATCTAGACCTCTATAAATGCCCTTTGCCTCCTAGCTCTTTCCTCTCTTTCCCTTGACTTTCCTCCTGTCCCACTATCATGCTCAGACTCCACCAGGGTTTCAGTGATTCCTCTTTGGTTCTTTCTTTAAAAAAAAAAAATTATTGGGGACTCTTATAGATAGCATAACAATCCATAAATCAATTATATCAAGCAAACTTGTACATATGTTGCCATCATCCTTTTCAAAACATTGTCTTTCTACTTGAGCCCTTATTATCCGCTTTTCTTTTTACCCTCCCTCCCCTCCCCTCCCAGGCTCATGAACCCTTGATAAATGATATATTATTCTTTTTTTTATATCTTACACTGTTCGCTGTATCCCTTCACCATGTTTCTGTGATTTGCCCCCCTTGGGGGGTGGTAGGTGGTTATACATCCATCACTGCTACCAGCTCCCTCTTTCTCTCCCTCCCCTCATGGTATCGCTATTTTCATTGCGATTTATCTGTCCCAGCTTCCATGTGTTGAAAGTTCTTATGTACATACTCTGTTCTAGAAGGATTTGCGAGGTCAAACTGGAGTCATGATAGTGGGGGGTTGGGGAGAAAACATTAAGGACTAGAGGAATGTTGTGTGTTTCGCTGATGCTATACAGCACCCTGGCTGAATCGCCTTTCCTTGTGACCCTTCTGTGAGGGGATGTCCAGTTGTCTACCGATGGGCTTTGGATCTCCACTCTGACCCCCCCTTCACATTGATATAATTGTTTGTTTTTGATCTTCCGATACCTGGGCTCATCGACACCTCGTGATTGCATAGGCTGGTGTGCGTCTTCCATGTGGGCTTTGTTGCTTTTCTGCTAGATGGCCGTCTTTCTTGGTTCTGGGCCTGGATTTTGCCTTGCAGGCAAGTGTCACAGAGCTCTCTTAGCTCAGCTGGTAAGGACCCGGAGTCACCCCATGTGAGGGGAAGTCAGATACTTGCTGCCAGACTGCTACCTCATCCCACCATGGGAGTGGGCCTGCTCCCTGCTGCTGGAGACAATGGACTACTTCTCTCTGAAGCTTGGGACCATTAGCTTGGTTCCTGTAGGAGAGGTTTGCACCCTACTGATAATGGTTCCTAAGGAGACTCAGAGACCACCCCCTAGACCACCCTCTCATTACTGGGTACCCTATAGTGTAGCCCCTCCCTGTGACGTATGTCTCTACCTGTAATTAGTGGGCTGGCATGACCTCAAAAGTTATATAGGCGTGGGTCAGCAATATAGGCGGCTCAGATTCAGACCTCTCGGACTCTGACCTCCCTGACTCTCTTCCCCCTCTCCCTTGTTCCCATACCCTCCTTCCCTTCCCCCTCTCTCCACGTGGACCACCAAGCTGGGCTGAGGTGAGCAATG
>NW_022104553.1:31335009-31342800 GCF_000313985.2 Echinops telfairi
AAATGAGGACCTAATGCTGGGGGCTTAAGTGGAGAGGAAATGTTTTGAGAATGATGAGGGCGATGAATGTACAAATGTGCTCTACACAATTGATGTATGTATGGATTGTGATAAGAGTTGTATGAGCCCCTAAGAAAACGATTAAAAATAAAAAAGACTTCATTTCACAAACTTTGGACGTGCTGTCAGGAGAGACCCCTCCCCGGGAAAGGACATCATGCTTGGTAGAGTAGACGGGCAGAGAAAGAGAGGATGCCCTTGACCCAGTGGCTGCAGGAATGGGCGCTGGCATACAGTTGTGAGAAAGGCGCCAGGCCAGAGGCTCTCGTTCCGCTACGTACAGGTTGTCTGAGTCGGAACCCTCTCAGCGGTCTCCAACGACGACCAGACCGGTGTCTGAAATTGGGTGGGGGACCCTCCACGTTAAACAAGATAAAAAACTTCCCAAACCTGTTGCTGCTGAGTTGGTTGCCCTTCATACGACCCTCCAAAATGGAGTGGAATTGCCGCATAGACTTTCCGAGGCTCGAAATTTTGATGGAAGCCAAATGGCCCCATCTTTCTCCTGTGGAGCACCTGGTAAGTTCAAAGCAACCACCTTCCAGATCACGGCTGGGCACCTAACTCCCATTCTACCAAAGCTCCTCTAAAAAGACAACCCCAACCAAACACTGCCATGGAGGCAAGACTGACTCATAGGGACCCTATAGGACAGGGTAGAACTATCCCTGTGAATTTCCAAGACTGGAACTGTTTATAGGAGTAGAAAGTCCCTTCTGTCTCCTGTGGAGCGGCTAGTGGTTTCGAACTGCCAGCCTGGCAGGTGCAGCCCAATACTATGCCACCAGGGCTCCTCAACTGCACAGTAAAGAATCATGAACAAGCACTCTCTAACGCACACATGTTTTATAAAGCCTGAAGCTAAAAAGCAGAACGAGGCACACCTGAAATTGCAGGGATGCCTGTTTCCACCAATACTCAGAGACTGGAGGTTACATTGATATCAGACATTTGGGACGAGAATCTTCAAAGGACTGAAGTTAGATCCAAAATATATGGAAAAGGATAAATGCTTGGATAACCATTTAGAAGATCAAAACTACCTTTATTTTAATAGTTACGTTTTGCTAGGCTTAAAAGAATTTTTTAGTTTGTACCAATGGATAGTCAATTGAGTCAAAGGATATCCATTATAATTCACATTTATATGTTTTTAAAAAAATTTTAAATTCCACGGAAGCACACACATAGACACACAAGGGGACTTCAAAAACTCATGGCAAGATTTAATTATCTTCCAATTCCATTTGCCCACAAACTTTTGCAGTCTCTGTGTACACACACTGAGATAGTTTATTGTGCCAGCCTGGCCAATAAGCACAAGTGGGATTAACTGAAGGGCAGAGAGATAAATGGCTTGGTGAATCTCACCTTTCTTGTCTCTCGCTCTGTGAGCTCTGTGATCATCGGACCAGTGTGCGGCTGCTTTGCTTGTCCTGTCCCTCAATTTAAAGGCTACACTGCCTGTGGGATGCCTAGCCTGTGGACTGTGTCGCTGTAAGTTGAGGTCCCTTTAAGACTTCTCTGGAGCTGGGGACTGGCGGTTGGTGACCTGCCTTGTGATTGGCTGCTGTGCTGACATAGCCTAGCTCTCTCTATAAATAGAGGAAGATCTGGCAGCAGACTAGACTTGAAGGACTGCTAGTCTCTCAACTTTCTCTCATGGACGTGAGTTGCACTGAGCCATTTGTAGTGCTTTATAATTTAACTGTTTATTTCTTGTATTATATATTTATCTGTATGTGATTCAACAGTTCATTTCTTGCTATATATCTAATTATCTTTATAAATAAATATATTAAATTATCAGCAATTTGGTTTTATCTCTCTATAGAACCCTGTTTAACACACACACATACACACACACACGTAGGGGCTTCAAAAAGTTTGTGGACAAATGGAATGGAAAGATAATGAAAATTTTCCATGAACTTAATATATATCTATTTGGGCTTGCTAATAAATGTTTCATTTTTGCCACATCAGAAAGTTGTATGATAAGAGAAATGTGATAAAGACTGAAAGCTTTATAAAAGGGAATTTTATTTGATATAATCAATATTTTTATCTATCAAGGCTAAAGTTTCATGGGTTAATTGATGAGGTTTTAAAGAGCTTTTGTATGAAAGCGTATATAAAAAATTCGGTTTCTCTGTTATAGTGACAAGTTTTTCTTTAATTACTGAACTAAAAGTGATAGAAGGTTAACAGGTATGTTAAAAGGCTAAGATCTGTGTCTCATTAAATAATCTGAGTTTGTCATGTTCTTTTGAAAATCAATCTTTATGGTTTTTAAAAAATAGCTAAGATTAAAACAAAATGTTTTTTTTGGTCATTTTTTGGTTAAGCAGCTGTCTAAGCTTAACTATGAGAAGCTCCTGACAACTTTGAAACTTTAGGAAAACCCACGAAAGTTTTGTTTCTGGCTTTGCAATAGCAAAATCTTAAAAAAAAAAGAAAAAAGGTTCATGTGGGATTCCCATGACATGTGTTGTCAAATCCAGAGATAGATCTAATTTGGCAGGGGGGTGGGGTGGGGGAGCTAAAGATATGTGACCGTTAATAGCTCTTATGTTTTGCCTGATATTAGACAAGATTTAAAAATTGCTAACTAGGTCAGAGTTTTATCTGGGAATTTGCATGGTTTACCTGTGGAGCTTTACTAATATTCAGATGTTTGGACACTTCTTAATCTTGTTAAATCAGTCGTGCTGTCATGTCTCAAAATTATTGTGTTATACTTGAAGTTCTTTGAAAATAGAAGTAATCGTTATGTTTGGAGATAGTTTGTCTAAGTTTTTTATTAACTTCATTTTGCTTTGTATTATTTTACAATGTATCTTCATCAGGTTTTGGGTTACTGAATTAACTTGTAAATCAACGAACTGTGTCCATTTTAAAGGTTTTTTCATCTTCAAATAATTTTTACTTCGCTGACTCCCTTAGAGTGCTTGACCTGGGTATTTCAACCCAAAACATGCTGCACTGGAAACAAGGGCCGTGCCAAGTGTTGTTGTCCACCTGCTGTGCAGCTAAGCTGGGGCTGGGGGGTGGGGGTGTTTGAACCTTGGGTTTATATCTCACAACACAAGCAGTCCCTCCGTTCACCAGGATTGCAAGACTGACTGTTGACATCAAGATAAAATTTTCCACAGGGCACCCAGAAGCACCTAGATATAAACCGCTTTCCCAAGACCGATGGAGCAAGTAATCCAATAGACTTTGAAATTAAAAACAAAACCGGTTGAGGGGAGGAGACGAGCCAGTCAGGGTGCAGGGTAGCAACGATGAAACATATAACTTTCCTCTAGTTCCTAAATGCTCCCCCCTCTACCCCCCACTATCATGATCCCAATTCTACCTTACAAATCTGGTTAGACCAGAGGATGTACACTGGTACAGAGAGCAACTGGAAACACGGGGAATCCAGGACAGACGACTCCTTCAGGACCAGGTGTGAAAGGGGCTGGAGGGTAAAGGGAATATGGGGTAGAAGGGGGGGACCGATTACAAGAATCTAGGTATTGCCTTCTCCCTGGGGGAGGGACAGCAGAGGGGAGGGGGATGTTGGACAGTGTAATTTATGACAAAACTATAATAAGTTGTGAATTATGAAGGGTTCATGGTGGGGGAGGGCGGGGGGAAAATGAGCAACTGATATTAAGGGCTGATGTTTTGAGAATGATGAGGGCAGCGAATGTACATATGTGCTTGACACAGTGGATGTATGTATGGATTGTGACGAGAATTGTACGAGCCCCCAACAAAATAATAATAATAAAAAAAGAAATGAAAAACAAAACCAAAAAATTATCCTTTAAAAAAATTATCTTTTGATAATGAACGAATGGATGATGTCTGTCTTCTTAGACGAGGGTAAGTTCAAAAAGTTACTGCTACGGTACCAGCTCATACATGCATGGCTTATTCCGAATAAAATGTGCTCAAACATGTTTCTGCAATCACTGGACGACCGTAGACACGTTTTCTCAGTAATTCCAAGTCATGATTTGTCACCTGTCTCAAACTATGGCAAGAACACTGACTCCACCGCTGAGGGTGTACAAGCTCACAGAAGCCTCTCAACTTCTTAGTGATGGTGGTGCTCGATAACAGAATTGTTTTAGATTTCATTCTGATCCAACCAGAAGGCATCTGGGTGGTAGCCAACACTTCTGTGCTCCACTGGACAAGCCGACAAGGTGTAGCCCAGACGCCACACTAAGCACACTACTGGCTCACCAGGTAGAATTTCATTTCAACTGGGAATTGGATCTATTTAACTGGCTCCCTGCTGTTACAGGGTCTTGGGTGTTGGGTGTGCTTTTTGGACCCAAGTAGAATGTAATTACGATATTGTTTTCTGTGGATTGATCAAATGTTTTGCAAATCATTTTCAGGTTGTTTATAGTCAATCTACCAAGCTTCATTCCCTCCACAGAATCATGCTGCTAGAAGAAATTGCTTTTTGTCTTTGGTAGTATATTCAAGACCTGGAGTCTTGGCTCACTTGACTCAGCTGATGACATTTCTTAAATACACTGCTGCTCTATTAATCAACAAATCACCGCGCTGCCTCTTAGTTAACGCTGTCCAGAGCTTTAACTATAGCAGGGCGAAGATCTGGAAATGAGAAGTCATTGTCAGACATTGTCCACTGAAAGTCCAATAGAGGAAAGCACCCAAAGAGGCAAATTGAGATGCCAGCAACTTGCTCAAAGGCCATGTTAGCTGCCATTGAGTTGATGCCGACTGATAGCGACTCTGTAGGACCGGGTAGAACTGCCCCTGGGAGGGTCCCAGACTTTCACTGCTAACAGGAATAGAAAGTCCTTTCTTTCTCTCTCCAAGCACCTGGTGGCTTCAAATTGCTAACCTTGCAGATCACAGCCCGACACGTCGCCACTACACCAGGGCTCCTCTTGATGAGAAAACCAATACCAAATCCACTGCCATTGAGTCCATTCTGACTTACGAGACCCTAGAGGGCCGGGTCTAACTGTCCCTGTGAGTTTCCAAGATTGTGAGACGTTACGGCAGTAGAGCTGGCTGATGGATTCGAACTGTTGACCCTGCAGATCACTGCCCAGCACATAACCACTGTGCCACCAGGCTTTGCTGTCTTGATCGGAAGGGGGAGGTTATTTTAATTTAAGTGAAAATAAAAATGCGGTTGTAAGGTTGATAAAATAGTGTGACGGTCAAGGGAACACGACCTTGAAGACTCAGGGTTAGGACATTTTAGCCGAGGTTTCCTGGAAATCAGCCCACCACATTGACCGATGAGATTGACAGCACTTTCCCCTTTATTGACCAGTGAAATCCTGACAATGTTTCAATAGTAAACTGTATAGGCCAATCAGAAGCAAGTTTCTTTGCATCTGTAAAAATTGCTCTGCTGCTATTCGGCAGGAGCGCCTTTCCACTAGGGGTTTGTTGCTATTTGATTCTCAAAGTCCTGTCTGAATAAACTTCATCTTATAAGTTAATTTTATTATTGATTCTGTTTGTTTGTTTTTTTGTTTTCTTTTTTTTTACTGGGACACAGTAAGGCAAAGTGGATTGCTGTAGGTCCCAAACCACAAAGTCTGACTCCCCTGGAGTGCCTGGTGGTTTTGAACAACGGACCTTGCAGTTAGCAGCCAAACCCAGCTGTGTCACCACTATGCCACCAGGGCGATGAAGGCCCCCCCATCTGGTTCATGGCTGAGCTCGGGTCTGTCATGCATTTACTAATTTTATAAGTGACCGAGGTCTAATATGGGAACTCCACAGAGTTAGAGGCGCCCAACTCTGCTTTCTGTCCTCCAGGGTGGCCTGGAAGGGGTGGAGAACTCCCCAGTCTCTGGCAGTGAGAGAACTGGCTGTGGCTGGCAGGGTCCTCTGCGGAGAAGGTGGAGAAGGAGGCTTCCAGAGTCAGTCTGAGTCTCGGTTCACCTGTCACCATCACCCCCTGCGGTCATAATAATTGGGTAGCAGGTCGGAAATGGCTTTGATGGGCAAGCACTTCATACTTTTCATTCCTTTATTTCTTTCTCTGGCCTAAGGTGTCGAAAGTTATTAATCAGATCCCTCAGATCATAACACAGCATCCATCACAATTGGTTCATGAAAGACCCTCTAAGGCATTTCCCCCCACGTCCCCTGTTACCCTCCCTCCACCCTACCCCCAGCCACCCACTCCAGTGCTCTTGCTATATAGCTGAAAGGTGTGTTTTTAGCATTTTAGTGATTTTGCATGTTTCCAATATACACAAACGCTATCAATTTCACTAATGTTTTCTTTTTTCTTCTAACTTAACCTTCTGTTTCTGAGCTCTCTTTCCAGGTAACCGCATGCACGTTGAGTTCGCAGCTCTGAACTGTAGCTTGTATCCCCGGTGAACACACAATACTTTTACTTCTTGCTCCCCCAAGGAGGCTTTCTCCAGCCCCCATTGCCACCTTGCTCTCACAGGACCTTGCTACGACAGGTGTCCAACGGGATGTGTCAACTTGGCTAGGTTCTGGGGCACAGTTGGTCTAGACGCCGCTATGGTGATATTTAAATACCATTAGAAGTGAGGAACACTTATAAGCCATTAACTTTAAGTAAAGCAGATCACCTTCCATCATAAGGGTGGGCTTTGCCCAGTTGAAGGCCTTGAGAGAAAAACAAAACAAAACAGAGCTTTCTTGTTATTAATTAGTTTATTTTAACAGTTTTATGAGCACTTCATCCACACGTCATACAATTAAAAAATTCAGCCATATCAAGGCGAGTTGTACAGTGACCACCACACTCAATTCTAGAACGTGTTCTTCTTCCTTGTACTCATTGTTACTCGCGTCCTTGTTTTCTAATTGTGGAAAAAATATACACAACAAAGCGCTCTCCAATTCCACAACTTCTGCATGTAGAATTCGGTGCCACTGATTAGACTCTTCATATCGTACGGCCACTATTGAGATCCTTTTCTGAAGTACTCCATCCTCGTCCCCATAAACTCCTTGCCCCCTAAGCAACAACGCTTTCTCCTTCGTTCATGGTACCATTGGTCAAGTTTGGTTTCTTTTTATTCAAGGTGTTTGCTGGATATTAAAATCCACATATCATACACATCCGTGGTTGAATCGCTTTTTAAAAGAGTTGCATATACATCATCACAATCAGTTCTAGTACTCCCCCCGCAAAAAAAACCCTGAGCTTTCTGGAGGAAAGAAGGGATGATGTCTTGGGGTTGTAACATAGACTTCCTAATGCCTGTCCTGCCCTAAGGAGTTTGGATCTACCAGCCTCCACCATCTCATGAACTACTTCTTTAAAACGTTTGTTTCTCTTTGGAGCCAGGGCTTGGTGCCCCAACAGAATGGACTGGGAAACACTCCTAATGGCCAACAAACAGTCCTTGAACTAACTACAAGCTTTTCTTCCTTGTTGTGTTTTTTTGTCATTGGTTTGTTGTTGTTTTATTGTATATTGTTGTTTGGTTTTGCTCTGTCTTGTTTTTGTGCATGTCATTATCTCCACAGATCTGTCTAAATAAGATAGGCTGGATGAACGATCTGGAGAAGAAAAACAATGGGGCTGACAGTTTTGTTTCGGGGAGACATGGGAGAGGGTGAGGTGGGGGGAAAGGTAGTGGTGTTAACAAACCCAGGGACAAGAGGACAACAAGTGATCCAAATCGGTGGTGAGGAGGGTGTAGGAGGCCTGGTAGGGCGTGATCAAGGGTAATGTAACCAAGAGGA
>NW_022104553.1:31344066-31358342 GCF_000313985.2 Echinops telfairi
ACCAGTGGTGTGAGTGGCTATACTGGGAGGGTAGAGGTAGGGTGGTTTGGAAAGGGGGAACCTATTACAAGGATCTATATATAACCTCCTCCCAGGGGGATGGACAACAGAAAAGTGGGTGAAGGGAGACATCGGACAGGGCAAGATACGATAAAATAGTAATTTGTAAATTATCAAGGGTTTATGAGGGAGGGGGGAGTGGAGAGGGAGGGGAAAAATGAGGAACTGATGCCAGGGGCTTGGGTGGAGAGCAGATGTTTTGAGAATGATGAGGGCAATGAATGTACAAATGTGCTTGACACAATTGATGTGTGTATGGATTGTGATGAGTTGTATGAGCCCCTAATAAAACGATTTAAAACAAACCAACAAAACCTTTGTCTCTATCTCCCTAATCTCTGTTTTCCTCTGTCTGTCCCCTCGGTTCTTGTTTCTCTGGAGAACCTTGAGGAATACAATGCTCCACCGGCTCCCTTCAGCCACCTTCTATGTGCTTCCCTGGAGATGTGCCGGGCAGCATCTCTCGCTCTGAACGCATCCCACCTCATTCACCCAGTGTTATCTTGTCTTGTCTGCCTCTCTGATGTCTTTCTCCTGTCTGCACACAGAACAGACAGCAAGGGGCAGGACGAATCCCTCCAGGGGAAGCCCTCAATCAAAGAAGATCACAAGCCCCCCCCACCCCCACCGCCCGAGGGAGTCAATTCTGAGCTACATGCTGCAAAATTCTGACTACTGCCGCAGGCAGGTGTTTTCAGGAGCCATCCTTTCAGTGCCACTGAGACTCAAGTGAGGCAAGCGAGGTGCCCAGCAGGCCTCCTTGAAGGAGGCCCTCTCTCAAGCTGGGACCAGTGCAGACCCTAAGAGTGAGCACCTCCTTCAATGTTGCACCTTTGGGTGCTTTATTTGTCTCACCGTTAGTCTAGACCTTGCACTTTTTATTGTCTTTTTCCTCTTTCAATCTCACTTCCCCTCCTCACTTGGGTCTTCCCAGGGACATCTCTCAAACAAGCCACCTGTTAGCCTTGCCTCTACAGGCCCTGGTCAAGCAGAGGTTAAGTACTTCAGAGGTTAAGTATTTCAGAAAAGGATCTCAATAATGGCTGCTAATGAGAATTTGGTGGTTCGGACCCACCCGCTGCTTCCTGGGAGGAAGATGTGGCAGTGTGCTTCTGTAAGCTTTTACAGCTTTGGGAGTCCTATGGGGGTGATTCGACTCTGTCCCGTAGGGTTGCGATAATCTCAACAGACGACGTGGCAATGGGTTGGATTATCCTTGGCTCATGAGCTGTGATTTTTGGAAAATTCAAACTAAGGTATAGACTCAGGAGCAGGATTGCTGGACTATATCTTATAGGCCAGTGTATGTCTTATATTATCTACTAGGAGTGTTCAATACACCTTTCTGAGATATGTCTTGTGCACTCTCTGATACGATAATATGATCATTGCTAGCCAAAGGGAGGCTGCTGAACACTTAAAATCTAGCTAGCGATTGTGATAAGAGATGGAAGAGTCCCCAAGAAAAGTAAGGAAAACAATTCCAACTCTTTTTTTTTTTTTTTTAATTAAATTTTTTTTTAACATTTTATTAGGGGCTCATACAACTGTTATCCCAATCCATACACACATCAATTGGGTAAAGCGCATTTGTACATCGTTTCTCAAAACATTTTCTCTCCATTTAAACCCCCAACATTAGGTCCTCATTTTTCCCCTCCCTCCCCGCTCCCCCCTCCCGCATGAGCCCTTGATAGTTTATAAATGGGTATTTTGTCATATCTTGCCCTGTCCGACGTCTCCCTTCATCCACTTTTTGGTTGTCTGTCCCCCAGGGAGGAGGTCACACACAGTTCCATGTAATCGGTTCCCAATTCCAACTCTTATTGCAAGGTTTCAATAAAAAATCTGACTAGCACAACAGAGGAACGACAATGTGATTTTCCTTAATTTTAATTAAAATAGTGACACTATTTAATGGTGGCTATCATGCTGGACAGTGCAGTCCCAGATGCTCATCGATTGTCCTCCTCAAGAGCCACGCCTGCTAGCCCTCCCTTCAGATGGCGTGAGAGTTCCTGGATTGTCACAGTCGTGTGACGGCCTCAACACCTGGGTTTGGTTTAGATGATGAGATCTTGGGCCTTGGGTCTCAGGTTCATGCATAGTAGCTAACACTTTGGAGATCATGAGAGGAGAGGAGTGGGGTTTCCAGGCAAAAGACATGTAAATAGTTTGTGGCCAGCGGGTAGACTGTTGCAGTTAAAAAAGAAGAAGCAAAACCATGTATTAAAATGCTTTGACTATTAAAAAAATAAAAATAAATAAAATACTTTGACTTCCTCTCTTCTCCCCAAAGAGAAGTGAATCTGTCCCCTTCCTTTGAATGTAGACTGACTTTAGTGACCACAGATACTGAGCGAGTGTAACCACAGATACTGAGCGAGTTACACGGTAATTCAGGCAAAGGTCAGGCAGCTTCTGCTTGGTCCTTTGAGCTTGTCACTCTGGAAGAGGCCAAACTTCTTGCTATGCGAGAAGTCTATCCTGATACCTTTATATTCTCCCTCTCACTAGTTCCATTCAACCACCAGCCATGTGAGCGACCCATTGTGTCAGTACAGGTAGACTAGAGAAAGCAATCCAGGGAGACTCAGATGGGTATAAGACAGAGGTTTATATACAAGAGCAATTGAATATTGATGAAACATCCCAGCCCAGTCCAGATCAAGTCCCTAAGTCCGATATTAGCCCATATATCTGATACCAATCTATAAAGTCCTTTTCAGACTCATGAAACACATGCAGGAAGATCACAGGCTAGTGGGTGGGGAGTCTTGTGGATCCAGTGGTGTTGTAAGCATCTCAGTGCTGGAGGGGGTCTCCACATGGCTCTTCCAGCTCCCAGATTCTGGGTAGCTTCATGTGGCTTCTCATTAAAAATGTCTCGAAGGGAGTGAACAGAGAGAGTCTCCCAACTCCAAGGAGGAAATACAGGAGTTCCCAGAATCCTCAGGAGAAGGCCATGGCCACACAGAGGCCTCATTGGCTATACAATGATTGACAGGCTAGACTCCACCTCTTCATGCATAATTCTCTCAAATTGACTACAGATCACATAACTACCACATCCATTTTGGATATCCAGCTCAATTCTTGGATCCCCAAACTGTGGTTGGGGTCTAGTACCTCCAGTTCCTAGCTCAGCAAGGACCTATATAGGCCCCATGCCTTCTGGGGCCCCGAGAACAAAATAATTATCCATGGACACAGATATGCATACATATGTGATCTCTCATTTTATCTACACTTGGGCTGTATGTGTGTTTCTTGTTGCAATTACTGTGGAACACATTACCCAAAACTAAAAGAAAAAAAAGTTGTGATTTGGTCTCTGCACAGTTGTCGGCCCTCGGGTGGCGTGACCCAGCCCAGGGTTGTCCGGTCAACACCAAGACTGCACTGGGTTTACCCGACAAGGATTTCAAGGTAACCATGACAACAGTGCTTCAACAAGCGATTCTCAACACTCTTGGAACATTAACAAAAAGGAAGGCTCGGCGAAGAAATAGAAAATATAAAGAATCGAATGGAAACTTCAGAACTGAAAGGAGGGAATAATGGAAGTAAAACCCACTGGAAGGGTTAAAGGGCAGAATGGACAAAGGGGAAAAACATCTCTACATTTGAAGAGAGAGCAATAGAAATGATCCATTCTGAGTAACAGTGAAAATAGATTGATGGCTGAACACAAGAGAGAGTAAACGAAAAGAAAAATGAAAAGTACCTGTTGGGCCTTTTGAAGAACGACAATAAAGAAAATCTAGCATTCCCATCATCAAAGTTCCAGAAGGTCAGAAAGAGGGTGGGTCTAAAAAATATTTTAAGACATATTGGCTAAAAATGTCCTGAACTTGCCAAAGTACATCAACCTACGGACTCATGAAGCAGAGCGAACTCCACACAGATCAAGTGCAAGTAAAGCCTCCCCCAGGCCCATCATAAATGTTACAACTTGAATGGTGTCTGGCACACATATGTGCTGCGATTCCTAACCCCTAGAGTACTTACAATCCCATTTGGAAATGGACTTTATTTGGTATGCTGATAAGGCAGTATTAATAGAGAGTGCGTTGTGAGTCAGCTTATTTTTAAATACAAAAGGAAAGGGCGCAAACAAGCCCAGATAGGTAGTGAGCGTTAGCACAGCACCTGGCATCTTCCAGGGACCAAGAAACATGCCAGGACCTTTCCCCAGTCAACACAGAGAGAAACCTTTCTGAATTCAGACTTCTCGCCTCCTAAATGGTGAAGAAATAGATTCCCGTTTATGGCATTCCTGTTAGAGCAGCTGCCACGTGATAAATGATCGACTATGGCCCCTCCACTCCATTTTGTTATGTAAACCCTAGCTTCGATGCTGTGGTCACGGTCCATTTTGGACTGAGTTATTCCGTAGGCTAATGAGGCCGGTCAGGGTGGGGTGTGTCTTGAGTTGATGCTTTGTAAGAGGGTATGACTCAAGTGACCATGGTGCGTTTTCTCAGGGGCTTGGTCTCTGTCCAATGTATAGGAATACTTTGACAAAGTTGGCTCTCTTTCCTGGCAACTGCACTTGGCTTGTCTTTGCATGACTAATGGTTCTTGGGACTTGGACCCGCAGCTTATCAGCTGACCAAATTCACCAGCTGTGTGAGCCAACGACCTCTGTTTGACCTGTCAATTTGGGTGCATCAGCCCCTGCAACCATATGACTGGAGAGAAGCCGCCAGATTGACTTCTGACTCATGGATTGGAGACTTACCAGCCTCCACAGCTACACAAGCAGTTTTCTTGATGGCTTGTGAGTTCTGTGAGACATTGCACAAATTTCAGAACCCCAAACAGGAAGGACAGGAGTCTGGACTGAGGACAGGAGTAGTCATGGTTATCAGAGACGATGGTATAGGTATAGCAGTCTGGAAAAGGTAGACCTTCGGGGGGAACATTTTTTAAAAATATGGAACGCTTCACAAATTTGCATGTCATCCTTGCACAGGGGCCATGCTAATCTTCTCCGTATCGTTCCAATTTTAGTCTATGTGCTGCCGAAGCGAGCACTAGGAGAAAATTTTCTTTAAATCATTTTATTGGGGACTCATACAACTCGTATCACAATCCATCCTTCCATCCATTGTGTCAAGCACATCTGTACAGTTGTTGCCATCATCATCCTCAAAACATTTGCTTTCTACTCCTTTGGGAAATTTTTAACCTCCACCCAATAGGGACCAGCCTTGTGCTGATCCTTCTAAAAGAAATTAGTTACGCAGCCACACTAAATAACAAAATTATACTTCTGAAATAATCAATATAAATAATCCCACTTCTGAAAACTAAGGACAAGGAAAGCATTTTGAGAAACAAGACAGAAACAGAGAGAAATGGTGCATGACCTTTTACAGGTGTGGGAGTTGCCTAATCTGGTGTCAATTGAAGGATGAAGAGTGGAGGGGTGGAGTCTAGGCTGTCAACCTGGAGATAGCCAATGAGACTTCTCCCGAGAATTCTGGGAAATCTGGTACTTCCTCCTTGGAGGCAGAAGACACTTCTCTCTCTTTCTGCTACTCCCTGGGAGACATTGCAGAAGGCAAGCCACATGGATGCAACCAGACCTTGGAAGCCGGAGAAGCCACGGAGAGACCCCTGCCAGCGCTGAGATGCTTACAATGCTACTGGACCCAAAGACTTACTACCCACTCACTGGTTTGTGATCATCCTGCATTTGGCTTCATTGCATATGTTTCGTGAGTCTGAAGAGGATTTTATAGATTGATATTGGACATATGGGTTAATATTGGACTTATGGACTTGATCTGGACTGGGCTGGGATGTTTTCTCCATGTTCAATTGCTCTTGTATATAAACTTCCTTCTTATACACATATGTGCATCCATGGATTTGTTTCTCTAGTCTACCCAGACTGACACACAGGTGAACAATGATTTGATGGATAGCAACTTTCTCTTAAGAAATTCTGGAGACCAGTAAAAAGTGGTACATTTTTCAAGTGTGGAAGGAAAAGAGCTGTTGAAGTAGTCATTTTTATGCAGTAAAAACATACTTCTAGGTGGATTTGTGACCAGCGTACCGACCGTAATGAAGGGTTGAATGAAACTCTAGAAGAGAAAGGCGATGACAACGAGAGGAAGTCTGAAAGACTAGGGATGAATGAAGATCTATGGATGAATGCAAACAGGCAAATGTAATAGACCAGCTTTCGCTCGAGTTTTTGAAACAATGTTCGATGTTTGAACGCAAAACTATAATGCTGTCTTTTCTTTGTTTAATGTTATTTTCAAAGTACGTATTTAAGACATTTACAAAGCACAAAGGATGAAAGGACACAAATAACGATGATACACTTCACTTGAAGTGACAAAATGCCAATGATAGTAGATAGTTGATTCATTATATATATATATAGCTGCTCCTAGTGCAACCTCTAAACATCTCTACAAAGACATGTACTAAAAAACACCATATCCGATTTTTAAAAATGATTGAGTAATTTACAAGAAGTAGGAACAAGGAAATAGAAGAATGAAAATGAAACCAAAATGCCAGAATTAAATTCTAACTTTTCAATAATGATGCTAAATGTAACTAGTTTCTGCACAACAAATAAGAGACAGAGGTTGGCAGAATAAGTAAAAAAATGTCTAAAGGAAACACTTTTCAAATATAACTACACAACACCAAAAGCAAACAAACCTCCTAGCCACTGAGTCTGATTCATGGCCACCCTATAGGACAGGGCAGGACTGCCCCTGGGGGGTTCTGAGACTATACGTTTTTATGGGAGTAGAAAGCCCCTTTTTTCTCCTGCAGAGCAGCTGGTGGTTTCGAACTGCTGACCTCAAAGTTCACAACCCAATGTGTAACCCACTACACCACCAGGTCTCTTATCAAACTATGTAGGTAAGTTAAAAGTAAATATGGGGAAGAAGATACAATCAAAAGAATGCTGGAGTGGCTATACAAATGTCAGACAAATTAGACTAGAAAATTACTAAAGAAAATGACCAGAAGTGAGAGGAGCACTACACAGTCTTTTTAAAAAAGTCAATTCATCAAGAGATATAACAATCTTATGTTTTTGTGCATCAAGTAACGGAGTTTCAAGGGTAAGTACAAAAGTCTGGCTACAATATCTTAGAAACCTTTATTAAACAAAGATATAAAAAGGTGAAGCTATTGTTTCTCAACTCCTCCTCCATCTAGGTCTCTAAGCTTCAGAAGGCGGGGTTTCCTTCTTGACTGGTTGATTCACCCTCTGTCACAATGGCAGTTTGGGCACCTCCCCAACCCCACACTCACTGCTGATGCGTGGATCCTGACTCATGGAAACACTATAGGGCAGAGCAAAATCCCGCCCCGCCCAAAAGGTTTTTGAGGCTATAAAGCCTCATCTTTCTCCCACAGAGTGCCTGGTAATTTCAAACAGCTGAAAAAAGTTGAGTTGATCTAATTTTATAAGAATTTACAGTCTGAACCAGCATCCGATTCACAACAAAAAGTGAAAAATAACGGAAAAAGATTTCCAGCCCAGAAAACCCTACATAAGGTCGCTATGAATTGGAATCTATTAGATGGCAGTAGCTTACTTTTGGCTTGTGTAGTTGAGTACCTTGACACTCCTCTCAAAATGACTACGCAGAAAACCAGCAAGGACATGTAGAGAAGAATAACACTGGCAACTGACAGGTTCTAATGACATTTTCAGAATAGCGGTGAAATGCATATTTTTCTCAGTAAAAGGAAATACAGGAAAGAACCAGGAGGCAAAGGGCATTTATAGAGGTCTAAATATGACATGTACATATGCAAATATATTTATATATCATGATGGGGAAATAGATCTATGTGCATATATTTATAGGTTTAGTATTAAGGTAGCAGATGGACATTGGGCCTCTACTCAAGTGCTCCCTCAATGCAAGAACACTTTGTTCTATTAAACTGGCATTCTATAATGCTCACCTTCCCGACATGATCACTGAAGACAAAGCGGGTGCATAAGCAAATGTGGTGAAGAAAGCTGATGGTGCCCGACTATCAAAAGATACAGTGTCTGGGGTCTTAAAGGCTTGAAGGTAAGCAAGTGGCCATCGAGCTCAGAAGCAACAAAGCCCACATGGAAGAAGCACAGCCTGTGTGATGACGAGGTGTCAATAGGATCAGGTATCAGGCATCAAAGAACAAAAAAATCACATCATTGTGAATGAGGGGGTGTGTAGAGTGGGGACTCAAAGCCCATCTGTAGGCAACTGGAGATCCCCTACGGGAGGGTTGCAGGGAGGAGACAAGCCAGTCAGGGTGCAGTGTAGCAACGATGAAACATACATCTTTCCTCTAGTTCCTAAATGCGTCCTCCCCACTATCATGATCCCCATTCTACCTTACAAATCTGGGTAGACCAGAGCATGTACACTGGTACCTATAGGAACTGGAAACACAGGGAATCCAGGACAGATGAACTCTTCAGGACCAGTAGTGAGAGTGGCGATACCGGGAGGGTGGAGGGAAGGTGGGGTAGAAAGGGGGAACTGATGACAAGGATCTACATATAACCTCTTTCCTGGGGGATGGACAACAGAAAAGTGGGTGAAGGGAGGCGTTGGACAGTGTAAGACATGAAAAAAAAAATTATAAGTTACCAAGGGTTCATGAGGGATGGAGGGTGGGGAAGGAGGGGAAAAATGAGCTGATACCAAGGGCTCAAGTAGAAAGCAAATGTTTTGAGAATGATGATGGCAACAAATGTACAAATGTGCTTGACACAATGGATGGATGGATGGATTGTGATAAGAGTTGTATGAGCCCCCAATAAAATGATTTAAAAAAAGGAAAAAAGAAATACATATTTTTCTCAAATGCACATGGAAAATCTAACAAGGCAGTCCATGCCCTGGGTTCTAAAATAAACTTCAAAAGAGTTAAGTAAATTAAAACAACAAAGAATGTGCCCTTTGATCACAATGCCATAAAACTAGAAGTCAGTAGCAGAAAAACTCCACACGGAACTCACTGCCATTGAGTCGATGCTGACTCATGGCGACCCTGTAGGACAGAGTAGAACTCTGAGCCTGTCGGTTCCTGAGCCTGTGGTTCTTGATGGGACTAAAGCCTTGTCTTTCTCACGGGAATGATGGGGGTTTTGGACTGCTGATGGGTGAGCAGCCAGCGCACAACCACGACATCCCAGGGGTCCAACAACAGACAGATCACCAGAAAGCTCCAGATCTATACTCTGAAGCAATCATGATTCAAAAGAGAGAAATAGAAAGCACATCAAACCGAATGAAGATGGAAAACAATATAGGAAAATGCATGGGCCAAAGCCGTGCTTAGAGGGAAATGTATAGCACTAAAATGCCTATCTTGGAGAGGATAAAATAAGAAAGAAAGCTCTTAAATTCTTAACCATCCACCTCAAGAAACTAGAAAAGGAAGAACAAAAATGAGCCCAACGCTGTGAGACAAGAAGAAATGATAAAGGTAGTAGAAACCAATGGAATAGAAAAAATAATAAAGTGACAAAATAAGAGTCAGATTCTTTGAGATGATCACTACAGTTGATAAACTTTTAGCAAGACTGAAAAAGAAAAATAGGAGACAAATGAGGGGGTGTCCCCTCCCCCAAATGGAATTTTTTTCAAAGTGATGTATTTAATTTTTTTTTTACAAGACAACCTTATCAACTTCAAAGTACTCTCTCCATTACACTTAATACATGTATCAAATCAGCAATTCCATTCTTGGAAACATTTTTCAAACTCTTCTGTTTGGATGGCTGACCGCATCTCCCTTGCTTTTTTCTTCACCTCTTCTACTCCAAATCAATGTCGTTTCATGTCCCTCTTCATTTGTGGAAACAAAAAGAAGTCATGTATGGTGAGTTCAGGTGAGTAAGGTGTGTGGGGCAAGAGATGCATGCTGTTTTTTGCCAAAAACTGACATATTGAGATGGCAGGTGCATTGTCATGGTGGCAAAGCCAGTCCCCCATCTGCCACAAATCAGGCCTTTTTTATCACACACTGTTATGCCATCTATTCAGAACCTCTCAATAGAAGGCTTGATTAACAGTCTGACCGGGTGGAACAAACAACTCCAAATGCACCGAGTCAACATTTTTCGTCTGTTCGAGAAGTTGACAGACATTCAGAATAAGTTTTGTCGTCAATTGATTTTTCACCTTTTTTGAAATGAGAAAACCACTTGGACGCTGCAGTGTCCCCCAGGGTGCAGTCTTTGTAAGCTGTGTTCAACATCACAGCAGTTTCTGCAGCATTTTTCCCAAGCAGGAAACAAAATTTCACAACTGTATGCTGTTCTCTTAAATCCGCCATCACAAAAAATGAGGTTTTAGCAAAACTGCTTTTCGAAAAAGTTCACTGCGACCAGAGAGAACCTTCCCAGATGACACCACTGGGTGCACTAATGCAGAGGGAATTGCCTGCTGCTTGCCTAGCAGGAAACATGCACTACAAAAGCTCCACCCAGCAGAGCTTTTTACCTTTTTTGTGGATACCCACCCCATAAATGTCCAAATACTAGGCAACCAAGAACAATCACTGTAGACTCCATAGACCCTGACAGGATAACAAAAGACTACTTTGAGTAAATCAACAATTCTATGTACAAACATTCAACAATGTAGATAAAATGAACGCAAAACTGACAAACTCTCCAAGTTCACAACAATTGAAATAGGTCAAGAGGGTGTCCAGTTAGAATCACTTGCCCGGCGCTCCTGTTGTTAGACCAGAAAACTAAAAGACAGGCATGGGAAGCAAGCCCGGGGAGAAAGCCATGGACAGATGGTTCCAGAGGGAAT
This sequence comes from Echinops telfairi, assembly GCF_000313985.2. Classification (NCBI taxonomy): domain Eukaryota; kingdom Metazoa; phylum Chordata; class Mammalia; order Afrosoricida; family Tenrecidae; genus Echinops; species Echinops telfairi. Next base: position 31,354,947 of record NW_022104553.1, read on the forward strand.
TGATGGGGGGAAAAAGGTGGGGTGGGTGGGGGAAGGAAGTGGTGAGGAAACAAGACCATAGGCAGGGGAACAACCAGAGAATTAACATCAACACCGAGGAGGATGTAGAGTTCCTGGGTGTTGGAGCAACAGCAATCTAGCTGAGAGGAATGACTAAGAGGCAAAAGAAGGGCGAGTGTGGTGGTGGGGTGGGAGGAAGGTAAAAGAAAACAGAGGAAAGATCTAGGAAGCAAAGCAAAGAGGTATAAACATAGGTGTAACCATATACAAATATATTAATTCACAAAAATCGAGGCATTGGCCTATGTACATGTATTTTTATGGCAGTACACGGAGGTAGTGGACAGACTTTGGGCCTCTGCTCATACCCTCCCTTAAATACTCTGTTCTGACAACCTGGCATCCTGTGATGCTCACCCACCTGACATGATTGCTGAAGACAAAATGGGTGCATAAGCAGATGTGGCGAAGAAAGCTGGTGGTGCCCAGCTAGCAAAAGATATAACATCTGGGTTCTTAAGGGCTTGAAGTTAAACAAGGAACCATCTAGCAGAGAAGCAACAAAGCCCACATGGAAGAAGCACACCAGCCTGTGTGATCATGAGATGTCGATGCGATCAAGTAACATGCATCAGAAGACCCAAAACAAAACCAAAAAATATATATTGTTGAGATTGAGGGGGTTGGAGCAGACACCCCAAACCTATCTGTAGACAATAGAACATCCTCTCACAGAAGGGTCACAAGGAAGGGATGAGTCAAACATGGGTAAAGGGAGGCAGCAGTTGATATAAGATATGAAAATAATAATTTATAATTTATCAAGGAGTCACAGGATGGGAGGGAGGGAGAAAAGAGGAGCTGATACAAGGGCTATATAAATAGAAAGTAAATGTTTAGAAAATGATGATGGCAACGTTGACACAATGGATGTATGTATGGATTGTGATAAGAGTTGTATGAGCCCCCAATAAAATGATCTTAAAATAAAAAAAAATGATTATACGCTAAAATAAATAAATAATAAATGACTAAAATTATTTTTTAAAAAGAAATAGGTAATAGGAACAGTGTGTCAGTTCCATAATCTCCTGTCGACTTGAGCACAGGGGTGGAGTCTAGCCTGGTCACAGCCAATGAGGCCTCTGTGTGGGCGTGGCCTTCTCTTGAGGATTCTGGGAACTCCTGTCTTCCTCCCAGGAGGCAGGACACACACTCTCTCTCTGTGAGACATTCCTGTTGACAAGCCACATAGAGCTACACGGATGGAGCCAGAGCCCTGGAGCTGGAGGAGCCACGTGGAGACCCTCGCCAACGCTGAGATGCTTCTACCACCACTGGATCCACAAGACTTTCTATCCACTGGCCTGTGATCTTCCTGCATTCAGTGTCATTGCATGTGTTGCGTGAATCTGAAGAGGGATTTATAGACTGGTATCGGACATATGGGCTAATATTGGACTTAGGGACTTGATCTGGACTGGGCAGGTATGTTTTCTTAATATACAATTACTTTTTTTTTTTTTTACAATTACTTTTTATATAAAACTTTTTCTTATACACATGAGTGTCTATGAATTTGTTTCTCTAGTCAACCCAGACTCACACAAACAGTCTTATAACTATCAAAAATATTCCATCTATGAAAGCTTCTAAATGGAGACTTCTTGGCCCAGATGTTCAATGTAGAATCACAACTCACATTTAAAAGGGAATCAATGCCAATTCCACACAACTGGCTACACAGCCAACTCCAGCATGCAGAACAAGAGGTATCACTTCCCCAAGGATTTTGTGGGAAATCAAACTCGAAGCATTCCAAATCAAAGATCTAAACCCACTGCCACTGGGTCCACTCCCACGCAGAGCAGCCCTATAAAAATCAAGCAAACTCACTGCCCCACAGGGTGTCCAAGCTGCACATCTTACAAAAACAGATGCCACACCTTTGTCCTGGGGAGTGGCTGATCGGCTCATGCTTGGCACTTTTTTGGGGACACACTTTTTGGTTAGCAGTTGAACATTGTAAACTCTGTCCCATCAGGGCTCCCTAAACCAAAGACAATAAAATAAATGGATAGGAAAAAAGAGAAGGAAGCTATAAGTACACTGTACACACACACACACACAAAGAGAAAGAGAGACATTTAGAAAATGAGCAAATTGTACTTGGCAATACTATATGTATACAAATGTACACCCTGAGCAAGTGGGGTTTATTCCAGGAAGGTCCAGTATTTGAATAGCTACCAGTGGAATGAATCTGCCTAACAGGCTGAAGAGGAACCACACAATTGTATAAAGAATGCTTTAAAAACATTGGACAAAATCCATCATCCACTCTTGATCCAAAAAAAATCACAGGGAACTAGTTGATGGAGCCATGTCCTGTTATCCCTGCAGGGTCGGCTCGCCACCGCTGCCATAGAGCAAGCATCGTAATAAGAGAGCCTTACGAATTTGTTGCTTTCTCAGTGCATCCAAAAGTTGGGTTTATACTACGTTTTTGTTCAGTGCGATTGAGTTGGTTCTGATCCATAGCGACCTAAAGCACAACAGAAGGAAACACTGCCCCATCCTGGGCCGTCCTCACGATTGGGTGCCAAAGCACCATTAAAAGTTGGAAATGTCCTGAGAATTACCAAAGTGACCCAGAGGTATTATGCATTCGTTCTAGCATCCAGTCAATGACTGCTGAGGCTGTGAGGCGACATCGAGTCAGTTCTGACCCGTAGCAACAGGAGGAAGCACTGCCTGGTCCAGAGCCATCCTTACAATTGTTCGGATGTTTGGGTTCGTTGTCGCAGCTACTGGGTCAATCCATCTCTTTGAGGGTTGTATTAGGCTAGATAGACTAGAGAAACAAAATTCATCAACACTCAGATTTTATAAGAGAGAGTTTAAAAATATATATTTTATTGAGGGCTCGTACAATTCTTATCACAGTCCATACATACATCCATTGTGTCAAGCACATATGTACATTTGTTGCCCTCATCAATCTCAAAACATTTGCCCTCTACTTTAGCCCTTCATATCATTTGCTCATTTTCCCCCTCCCTCCCTACTCCCCGCTCCCTCATGAGCCCTTCATAATTCATAAATTACTATAGTTTTGTCATGTTACACTGTCCGACTTTATATAAAGCGTAAGTGTACATTAAGAAAGCATCCCAACCCAGTGCTGTCCAAGCCCATAGGTCCGACATTAGCCCATATGTCTGACACCGATCTGCAAAGTCCTCCTCCATCTCACAAAACACGCACAATGATGCCGACTGCAGGAGGAAAGCCGAATCAGTGAGCTTGTAAGCATCTCAGCGCCGGCAGGGTCTCCACGCGGCTGCTCCAGCACCCAGGGCTGCATCAGGGTAGGTCCATGTGGCTTCTCCTCAG
>NW_022104553.1:31359713-31370068 GCF_000313985.2 Echinops telfairi
AGACCCCTCTGCAAGGGGATCTCCAGTGGCCTACTAATGGGCTTTGGGTCTCCACTCCGCACTCTATCATTCACTATGGTAATATTTTTTGTTCTGATGATGCCTGATCCCTGATCCCTTCAACACCTCACATCACGATGTTTTATGTTCAATTTGTAACCATGAAAATACATCCTCCTTATCAGATATTTACATGACGATTCATCACAGTAGCAAAATGACAGTGATGAAGTAGCAATGAAAATAATTTGACGGTTGGGGTCACCACCACAGGAGGAACTGTATGAAAGTTCTCGCGGCATTAGGAAGGTGGAGAGCCACTGTTTTAAAGAGATCTTGTCTAGCAGGTTTACCCAATGCCACGCATCATTTGATTTCTTGACTTCTGCTTCCGTGAGCCTTTGTTTGTGGGTCCAAGAACGATGCATTCATTGACAACCTCAACCATCTCTTCCCTTATCGTAATATTACCTATTGGCCAAGTGGTGAAGGTTCTGGGTTTTCTTTACATTGAGTTAAAGTCTCTATCAAAGGCTGCAATCCTTCATCGTCATCAAGTCCTTCACGCCCTCCTCACTTTCAGCAAGCAAAGTTGTATCACCTGTGGATAGCAGGTTGTGATTTAAATGCCTTCCTCCAATCCTGAAGCCCCATTCCTCCTCACCTAGTTCAGCTTCTCTGATTACGTGCCCAGCATACAGACTTGAGTAAGCGTGGGGGGAGAACACACACCGTTCCCAATTTTAAACTGTGCAGCATGTCTTTGTTCCATCAGAATGATTGACTCTCTGTCTATGTACAGGCTCTCGACAACACAGTGAAGTGTTCTGCAATCCCTGTTTTCTCAAGGCAATCCCTAGTTTGTTATGATCCACACCGGAGAGCACCTTTGCGACAGAAGAAAAATAAATACTTGATTGCTCGCATAAAGTGTTATAAGTGACTTTCGTACCTACCAATGTTACCCACTAAACTAGCAGACTACTGTGTAGTGTAAACCTAACTTTTAGATGCACCGAGAAGCCAAAACATTTGTGTGGCTTTCTGGATCGTGATATTTGCTTTATTGCGGTGGCTGGAACCTGGCTTGACGGCGAGCATGGACTGTTGGAAAAATAGATTTGCTCGATGCAGGTTTGCCACAAACCTTCACTTTATTAGGGGGAGGAGAAAAGAAAAAAGCAATATCTCTGAAGCCCAACAAAATAAGGTATGCCCATTGAAGGAAATGTCCTCAGCCCAGTAAATAACACATCAGGAAAGCCTTCCGCTAACCTCATACTACCTGATGAAATACGGAATCCTTTCCTAACTGCCATCAGGAGCAGGGCAATAATGCCCAATCCCACCACTGTAACACTGACCTGGAAGTCCTAGCCTGTGCCACAAGGTCAAAAATAAAATTAAAGGTATAGAGATGTGGAAGGAAAAATAAAAGCCAGTTCTCTATTCCCAGATGGCACAAGTGTTTATGTTGTGAGGCACCCACCAGAAGCCCTCACTGGGTTTCGCAAGGCCAACACACAGGTCAGTTCTCTTTTCTTCTACTAGCAATCCACGCTTGGAAACCAGAACGAGAGCTAGAAGGCCATTCACCACTGCTTTGAAGAAGGAGAAAGACTCCGGGGTTTATCTTACAAAACTTGAGTGGGATGTGGATGTAAAAAACTATACAACTGTAAAGGAAATCGGATATCTCAAGAAAGCGACAAACAGACTATGATGTTTGTGGATTTGAATGCTCAGTAGAGATGGCAATTCTCCCCAGGCTGATCTCAAGTTCAGAGTATTATTATTGTTAGTATCTATGTAGACAAAATTTGTTAGTCCGGATTTACTAGAGAAACAAATCCAGAGACACTCATATATGTATGAAAGAAAGAGCTTTATATCAAAGAATAATTGTATATTAAGAAAAGATCACTCACTCTCTCACACACACTCACTCTAACTCACTCACTCACTCACTCACTCACTCACTCACTCTCTTACTCACTCACTCACTCACTCTTTCACTCACTCTCTCACTCACTCACTCACTCTCTCACTCTCTTACTCACTCTCTTACTCTCTTACTCACTCTCTCACACTCTCACTCTCTCTCATTCACTGACTCACTGACTGACTCACTCTCTCACTCACTCATTCACTCTCTTACTCTCTTACTCATTCACACTCGTTCTCTCTCACTCACTCACACACTTTCTCACTCACTCTAACTCACTCACTCTCTTACTCACTCACTCACTCACTCTCTCACACACTCACTCATTCACTCACTCACTCTCTCACTGACTCACTGACTCACTGACTCATTCACTCTCTCTCACTCTCTCACTCTAACTCACTCTCTTACTCACTCACTCACTCACTCACTCTCTAAGAAAAAAGAAAAGAGGAAAAGATCCAGATCCAGTTCATAAGTCCAACATTAGCCCATTAGTCTGATACTAGCCCCTAGATCCCTCTTCAGACTCACATAGCACATGCAATGATGCAAAGTGCAGGAAGAAGGCCAGGGGGCACAATGTCTTGTGGATCCAGTGGCGGTGGAAGCATCACAGGGCTGGCGCAGGTCTCCACTGCATGCCTTGCTCAGGTCTCAGCAAGTCTCTGCATGGCTTGTCAACAGGAAGAAGGCAGAGAGCGAGAGAGGAAGGCCACACCCACCAGGAGGCATCATCAGGCTGTGACCTGACAGGCTAGACTCCGCCCCTATCCTTACCTACCAAGTAGACATAACATTATGTAACTACCACACAACGATCTGAAACCTTTTGTGGAAAGGCAAAGGAACTAGACTAGCTAAAAGAGTGTGGAAAGAGAAGACTCATGCTGGAGGAATCACGCTGCCTGATTTTAAGACTCGTAGATGTCTTGTTTTTATGATGTAAACTACAGGTGGTGTGGTGGTTACCGTTGGGGCTGCGATCTACAAGGCCAGCCATTCGAAACCACCAGCCAGTCTGAGAGAGCAAGAGGGAGCTTTCTACTTTCATAAAGAGCTACAGTCTCAGAAACTCACAGGGGCAGTTCTACCCTGTGCGAAAGGGTCGCTGTGAGTCAGCATGAAGTCGATGGGTGTGAGAGAGGCGGGAGACAGTAATGAAGACAGTGCGGATCAACACGGAGCCATGGAAGACAATGGAGAACCCAGATACAGAACCATCCACCCATTGGGGACCAAAGTGAATGGTTGGCACATTTGCAAATGCAATTTAATAAAGGAGGGTTAATCTTGTCAACCCGTGGTGCTGGCCCAGACGAGTATCAGTTCCTCAAACCTCGCATCTACGCAAACGTTAACTCGAGATGGACCATGAAAGGTCATATAAAACTTTTAAACACTTTTAGAAGAGAAAACAGGAGAGAATCTTCACAATGCAGGGCCAGGCAGAAAGTTCATTGACATGACAGTTAAAACAGGTGCAAGAGAAAAAATAAACAGGAGCGAGCCCTAGCTGCTGGGCCTGCCAAATTTGTTCTCTCCTTCTGGTCCCGAGACCATGGAGGCCAGGGCTACAAACGTGCTGCGCCAGGCCCACGGTCCGGCCAGGAAGCACCCGAGTTTGGGTGCTCTCTCTGAGTTTCTGGGAGCTGGGGGTCCTGGAGCAGCATTGCACGTCATGCGTCTGGTGTTGTTTAACCCAGGTGTCGGCTGGAACAGAAAGAACTAGCCCGAGCCACGGAATAAACCGGGTCCCCATGAACAATGTAAGTGCTTCCCAGTGAATACAAATGAGAGCAGACCAGAGCAAGAAGTCTCTGGTTTCTCAGTGAAGTATTTCCCCATAAAGCTGCATAGATGGGTGGCCTTCCAGAAGTTATCCACGGAATCTGAGTATTGTTAGTCCCTAAATGCACAAAATCAAGTTGTCGTGTGGTGTTGGGGTTTGCACTGAAAAATAAACACCTGAAACTTGGGGAAAAACAGAAAACAGCAAGCAAAGAAAGAGCATACATTTAATTTAATTCATCAAAATGTAAATTGTGCTCCAGGAAACAAACAAACAAACGCTGTTAATGAATGAAAAGGCAAGTCGCTGGGAGAGATTGGGTGCATCACAAAGCCACCGGTATCTGCAATTGACAAAGAGCGCCCCGAATTCAACAGGAGAACAAACCGTCCAATGAGAAAATGGGCAAAAGACTTCAACAGGCACCTCATTAGCACAGAGAGACAAATGCTCATCAAACACCTGACCGCGTGTTCAAAGATCAATACTAGCCAGGAAGGGAACACAAACTACAGTCAAAATGAGAGACCCGTGCCTGCCTGCTAGAATGGCGGACTACACTGAGAGGACCACTCGCTGGTGAAGATAGAGACCCGTCCGCTCCGCTCACCTATGGCTGGTGGGAATGGAAGAGTACAGCCACGCTTTCTGAAAAAGCTAAACACATGCTTATCCCATGACTCAGCAATCACGCACCTCAACATGAACTCCTAGAAATAAAAACTTACATTGACTTAAAAAAAATGGATATAAACATTAAGAGCCATTTTAGTTGAAAGATAACCAACCCACAATACCCTTCAATGGTGATTGGGTCAAGTTTGGTATATCCATACCAGGGATTATTGCTCATCAATTTCTTAAAAAAAAAAAAAAAAAAAAGGAACTGCTGATCCACACGAACATCTGGAGGGATCTGCAAGGCATTATGTCACTGAAAACGGCATTCTCGAAAGGTAACACTATATGATTCCATTTATATAACATTCTTGAAATGGCAAAATTACAGAGTTGGAGAACAGATTAGTGGTTGTCAAAGGGCTGCTGCTCTCGGGAGGAGCTTTGTGGTGACAGAAGAGTTTTGCATTTTGATACATGGGGTAAAATACCACACAGTTATACACAAAGACATTAAACAAGAAATGCGTGCATGCAAAAACTGTTGGAATCAGAGTAAGATGTGCAGTTCAGTTACAGATGCCGTGCGGATCACCGTTCCTCCGTGTCGCGGGTGCATCAGTTCTGGGTCGTGCGAGGGTCCTGGAGCTGTGGAAGCCCCTGAGCAAGGCCCCAACAGTGAACCCTGGGCTGCTAACCTAAAAGGGAGAAGCCACGGGCTACTAACCCTAAGAGGTGGGCTTTTTTTAAAAACCCACCACAGAAGAACTGATGCATTTGAATGACGGCGTTGGCCTACGGTGTGGTGGCCCCTCCCCTGACTTCTCTCTTCCCTCGTGTGATCCTCTCTGCTTTCATTCACCCAAGCCCCCACCTTTCTCTCTTCTAACCCATTGCTTTATCTTCCCACCCTTACTCCCCACCCCTTGGGAGCCTCCAAAGTCCGTCCCCTTTGGTAGGAAAGTCTTGGTCTTGGCTTTTATCCTCCTAGGAATGGTCTCATTCAAGAGTTATCCTTTTGCGATTGACCAACTTCATTCAGCATGAGGTTCTCCAGGTCTACCCATGTCACGAGGGGCTGAGCGGTTACATCATTGTTTCCCAGGCATGCACAGTATCCCATTGTGTGCCTGTCTCCAAGTTTGTTTGTTTGTTTGTTTGTTTAAATACATGGCTCCACCGATGGGCATTCGGGCTGTTTGCTTCCAGCTTGTGGTTGTTGTGACCAGGGCTGGGATGAGCATGGCAGTGCAGATGTCTGTTTGCGCTGCGGCTCTTCGTTCTTTAGGATGGAGGCCCAGCTGTGGCCTTGCTGTCTCCATGAACTTTCCATTCCCAGTTGTGTGAGGTAGCACCAAATCACTTTCCATAATGGTTGTACAAAAATAATTCTTCTTGATGTTTGTCTTCTCTAAGAGTGGTCTCAGATAATATTTGTCTTTATGGGGTTGACTAACTTCTCCCAGCATCTCTCCCACATTTGTCCACACCACGAGATGTTTGACAGTTTCATCATCATCATTATTATTATTATTATTTTTTATTCTTCAGCCAAGACAGCAGAAGAGATGATTTATTGTGCACATTACATCGAGCCACAACTGAGGACAGAGCGAGTCCGGAATGTCTGAGGTCGGGGCAAAGGAGCAAAGCCGGACTGGTTGGGTGTTGAGCAAGGGGCCGGGTCTCTGGCGATCGAAGGACGACGGAAGTTTCAGATGCGAAGACGGTGGGTGGCACGCAGTCAACAGCTTGTAAAGTTTCATCATTATTATTTAAGGATGCGTACTATTCCACTGTACGTACCAAACTTTGCTTATCCATTCTTCCACCTAAGGGCATTTATTTGTTTCCATCTTCTTGCTATTATGAATAGCAAGGAGGATTTTTTCCCCCAGTGTTGAACCTGCATACCTGATGTAAGACCCACTCAACGGGTCTGCAACCATCATAGGTGTGCGTAGGTCTGCTTGTCTTGTGTTCCTTATTTCGTTAGGGTATATACCAAGTAGAGAGATGGCTGGGGTATCTGGCATTTCGATGCCCATTTGTTTGAGAAATTGTCATACTGTTTTACCAAATGCAGCAAGGATAACCCTGATGCTAAAAATAAGCATTACCAGAGCAGAACAACAGATTCCCTCATTGGACTGCAATCTGAAAGGGCAGCAGTTGGTAACTACCAGCCACTCATCGGTCTTGGAAACTCACAGGGGCAGTTCTACCCTGTCCTAAAGGGTCGCTATGAATCAGCATCAATTGGATGACAGTGAGTTTATTTACTTATTTATTTTGCAACCCCCCACAGGATAGGGTAGAACTGCCAGTGTAAGTTTCTGAGATTGTAAGTCTTTCCGGGAGTAGAAAGCTTTGTCTTTTCCTATGGAGCTGCTGGCAGTTTCGAACCGCTGGCCTTGCAGATCACAGCCCAATTGGTAACCATACACCACTAGCGCTCCCTTATGAACATAGATATAAAAGTTGTCAACAAATTCTACCTAATAGAATTCAACAAAACATTCAGAAATACATCACCATCCAGTGGGTCTTACATTAGGTATGCAAGAATGGTTCAACCTTGTGGGGGAACATCCTATGAATGTACTCCACCATATGACCAATAGATGCAGAAAAGACAGTTGACAAAAGCCAACATCCTTTGTTGAGCAAACACTCAGTGAAATAGGAATTTAGCCTTTTCTCCTTCCCCATCCAGCCCTTTCAGACAGCCATTGTTAACCCACAGCTTTCTCTCTACCCTAACATCTCATGGCGAGTCACGCTCATAGTAATGTTATTGGTTTTACAAAAGTGGCATCAATCACACCATGCACATGTTCTTGCTACTTGCTTTTCTCGCTTAGCAATGCTGGGCAGAGTTTCGATTAGTTTGTCCAGGTGAGTCTGTAAAAGCACAGGTACTCACTGCCATTGAGTGGCTCCACTGCCTAGTGAACCTAGAAAGCAGGGCAGAACTGTTCCATTGGGGTTCCGTGACTGTAAACCTCCGTGGGAGTAGGTAATCTCGTCTTTCTCCCTGGGAGTGGCTGGTGGGTTCAAACCACTGACCTTGTGGTTAGCAGCCCAATGCTTAACCAACTATGCTACCAGGTGGGAGTGGATGGAGCCAAATGAGGGAATCACAGTGGACTCTGAGCCCTGTTATCACCAGCTGCTTCCCTTGTCCATGCCCTCCCAGCCAAGCCACTTTGGACTCTCTGTTGGGCTACTAGGATCCCCAGTGACAGCCTAGGTGGTTGTGGTGGAAGAGGAGGGAGGGGAAGAGGAGTGAAGAAGGGGGAAGGGGAGGAGGGAGAAAGAAGAGAAGAGGGAGTAGGAGTAGGAGGAGGAGGTGGAGGAAGAAGAAGAGGAGGAGGAGGAAGAAGAAGAGGAGGAGAAGGAGGGGGAGGAAGACTTGGAAATCCTGGCATGCTGAAAGGCATCGGGTCCCCATAGACGCACTGCAGAATGTTGTCTTTGCTTCTCATGCACCTGTGCTTCAAGTCCCCTTCACCTGCTTCCTCCATTTCACTCCCCTTTTGTCCCTCACACGGACCCATCCTTTAACCCATGACTTTAACCTATGACTTCCATCCTTTAACCCATGACTTCCTCACTTATGGCAACAGATCCCAGGCTTTGGGTCCCGTGGGCAGGTGGAAGTCATGACCTTTCTAAGAATCCATCCATCCATTCTTTCCCCAAATACGAGTGAGTCAAGGAGGACCAGTCTACTCTTGTGAGCTGTCAGGAGGCCGTGGGACTGGGTGCAGTGGATGGGTGGGAGGAGCACCTGATTGTCAGAGAAACCAGCCTCTAACAACTGAGGGGTCCATAGGTGAAATTGTACGGCTATAATATATAAAGATCATAGTAAAGTCACAGAGGATAAGAGAGAAGATAAAATAAAGGAGTTAGACACATTTTATGGTAGCAGGCTCACCTCAGCCCCTCTTGGTGGTTCACGTGGAGGTGGGAGAAGAGAGAGGGAGTCTTTACTGTCTTGGGATATTTATAGGTAGCCATAAGTTGCGCATATTCAGGAGTTACATACGTCACAAGGTGGGTGTAACTACAGTAAAGTCCCTGAGCTCACAGGTGAGGAAACCCAACACCTACATTAGGGGAAGGCATGAGGGGGGATGGGTGGTGCAGTGGGAGGAGATAACAAGAATGTCTGCTTCTATAAGAATCAACCATGCGCTCACTCACTTTAAGGCAGCATAGCTGTTGAGGGAGAATCTGTGGGAGTGATACATTTAAAAAAATCATTTTATTGGGGGGCTCGTACAACTTTTATCACAATCCATCCATCCATCCATCCATCCATTGTGTCAAGCACATTTGTACATTTGTTGCCCTCATCATTCTCAAAACAGTTGCTTTCTACTGGAGCCCTTGGCATCAGTTCCTCATTTTTTCCCCCTCCCTCCCCATGTGGGAGTGATATTTAAAGCAGGGTAATGCACTTGGACTTTATCTCTAACTTACCAAAGTTGTATCTTTCCTACCATGGAATATTAGCTTTCCAGATTCCCTCTGTGATAAGTTAGGGACTATAGTCCTGGTCATATTTCCTCAGTGCTAGTTTTCCACACCTAGTGATGAGAGCTTGCAGCCACCACGGTCTTGTGCTCCTATCTCAGCGGTTCTCCACCTGCCTAGTGCCACGACCCTTTCATACAGTTCCTCATGTTGTGGTGACCCCAACCATCAACTTATTTTCGTTGCTGCTTCATCACTGTCATTTTGCTACTGTGATGAATATCTGATATGCGGATGTATTTTCATGGTTACTAATTGAACATCACTAAATCATCGCAATGAATCACGAAAACAATATGTCATTATCTATTGTGAAATATTTCTTTCTAATGACAAATCAATGAAATTTTGTCTTGAAGCATGGTGTAGCATGGGCAACAGTCTTCACGCCGCCGGGTAATCATAGGTGGGCATATCTGCATGTGGGCAGACCCACCTGGAGACGGATAGAGGAGCAGTGTTTCAGTTCCTAAGACCTTCAGAAGGATGTGTTTTCCGATGGTCTTAGGTAACCCCTGTGAAAGGGTCATGACCAGTGGGTTGAGAACCGCTGTCCTATCTGTTGGAGGATAGACAGAAGGGGAAGGACAGGGTAGGGCCATGAGATGGAGGAAGGAGTGGAGAGAGTGGATGGGCAGTGGATGAGGTAGTGGGTGGGGGCTGGGCAGACAGACCGTGGATGGAAGGACCTTGATCAAGAGAGAGAGCTTGGCTTCCTCCAGCCTTGCCACTCTGCTCTGCCGGCGAGGAAGGGTGACCTTCTCCTTCTCACTCTGCACGACTCTGTGTTCACCCTTTGATTGTTAGCTGGATCTCTGTTTCCAGGGCGTTGCTACTGTCTGCATCCCCACGCCAGTCTTTCTTAGACCTTTGTAGGGAGATCTGGCTAGCTCCCGAGGGCCCCCATGGCCATGCAGTTTCAGCCTTGTGCAGCGGTTCTCAGTCCTGGTTGCACATTTAGAAGTCCCTGCGGAGCCAACAACAGCCAATGCAGTCAACGTTTATTAGGTGCACCTTCCACGCCAGGCTCTGTGAAACCTGGGCCACTGCACCGTCTTCCAGTTGAATTTTGGCTTATGGTGACCTGCCAGGGTTTCTGAGATGGTCAGTCTCGCTGGTGCAGACCAGCTCCTTTTTTCTCCAGCAGAGCAGCTGGTGGGCTTGAACCCTTGACGGTGCAGTTAGCAATCCAAGCTCTGCTTCACAGCACCAGCAGAGTCCCTCGCACCAGGCTCCGGCGCATTCGATCCACACTCCAGACTTTGGTGACATGTACTACGATTACGCTCCAGTTACAGATGAGGAAACAGGGCTCCCAAGACAATGGACCATTTCCTCCAAATCTCAGTTCCTAATGGGCCAAGTTGGGTTTGAGCCCATCGCTTCTCCGTCACAAGAACCACCTGGGTGTCTGCTTTAAAGGTACAGCTCTGATTGGGCGAGTCTAGGATGGGC
>NW_022104553.1:31370168-31376537 GCF_000313985.2 Echinops telfairi
CTTTCTAACGCTCTCCCAGGCCAGGCCAGAACTGTGGCTCTCTGGATCCTTTGTAAAGCCAGCGTTGCCATCACTGCATGTTAGTCCCTCTTGGTCCAGGTCAGTGGTTCTTGTAGTGTGGTCCTTGGACCAGCGCCCCAGCCTCACCCAGGGAACGCATCTGATGTGCCGACTCAGAAATTCTGGGGAGATTACCCAGACATCTATGTTTTTTGTGAATGAATTCTCTAACGAATTCTGATGCCTGTTGAAGTTTGAGCACCAACGTTGCTCTTTCTAGTGCTACTGCTGCTTCTTTTACTTTTGTTCAACGATCATTTTATTGGGGGCTCTTACAACCCTTGCTACAATCCATCCATCCACTGTATCAGACATGTTTGTACATACATTGCCATCGTTCTTTTCTAGACATCTACTTTCTACTGAGCCCCTGGGATCGGCTCCTCTTTTTTACCCCTCCCTTCTCCTCCACCCTCGTGGCCCCTTGATAGATTATAGAGTGTTGTTATATTCATATCTCACACCAACCGCTATCTCCCTTCCCCTCTGGTTTCTGACATTTTGTTCTAACAAAATGGCATTTTGTGACGTTCACCCTGCCCCTCCCCCCAAAGACACTATCGCTGAAGACAAAATGGGTGCATAAGCAAAGGTGGTGAAGACAGCGGAGATGGTGCGCGGCTATTAAAAAATAAGCACACTGGGTAACAGCCATCAGAAAATTCATAACAAACAACAAACCGACAAAAATACATTGGTGAGAATGAGGGGTGGGTCAGAGCAGAGGCCCAAATCCCATTTGTAGACAATGGAACATCCCCCCAAAAGAGGGCTCGCAGGGAAGGGATGAGTCAATCAGGGTGCAGTAGTGCACCGATGGATCACACAATATACCTCTGGTTCCTTGAGGCTTCCTCACCCCCCACTATTATGACCCCAGTGCTGCTTCCCACTCTGGACCGGACTGGAGCACATACGTAGGTATAGACAAGAGATAAAGCTCATGCCGCAAGGAACCCAGGAACAGGTGGGAATGGCGATACCAAAAGGGTAGGGGGAAGGGGGGAGAGGGGAAAAGGGGGTACTGATGGCAACGAATGGCACTTTCCCAGTGCTTCTTGCAAGGTTGTGGAAATCTCTGAAAAGTCCAGAGGGGAAAATCCCAGCTGATGTAAGGAAACCAGACACACATACCTGCGTTTGGAATCTGCCGCCAGGGGCGGGGCAGGGCAGGGGAAGCCCAGGGCAGCATGAATGAGAGGCTGAACTTGAAAGAGAAACTGAAAGGAGGCTAGAGCCGGAAGCCTGTGAGTCAGGGAGAGGATTGATCCCTGAGTTGGCAAATTCTTGAAGCCCCTTGGGTTGGTGAGAGGAAGGTACCACAGGTCATTTCCAGTTTCTGGGGATGGAGAGGGTGCAAAGTAAGGAGACAGGTGTGCTTGAAGACATGGGGAGCGTGGTGGAAACTCCTGATAATCTTATGGGGTATATGGAGAGTTTGGGGCTCCCAGAAAGATGATGTGTTTGAAAAACCCCATAATACATCATCTACCCAAGTGGTTCTCAACCTTCCTCATGCCGCGACCCTTTCATACAGTTCCTCAGGCTGTGGTGACCCCCCAACCAGAAAATTATTTTCCTTGCTACTTCATCACTGTCATTTTGCTACTGTTATGAGTCTGGCGACCCCTGTGAAAGGGTTGTTTGACCCCCAAAGGGGTCACGACCCACAGGTTGAGAACCGCTGACCTACCCCATACTGAATACGTGTAATACATCTCCATCCCCTAATAGCTAATGACAACAGTTGCCATTTGCAAGTACTAACTGTGCTTTAGAACACGTGTTCCGTGCGTTCTGATCCGGGTCATTCAGACGTGGGAAGACCTTCTTCTGTTTTCCGATGATGAAACCAGTAAGTCATCCTCGATTCCCCTTCCCTACCCCCTAACACCGTCCACTTTCAGTGAATCAACACATCCTGTTGGCTGCACTTTCCCTGTGTTTCCACACCCGTCCACTTCTCATGTCCTCTATCCCGGTCCTGTCCAGGGTCACCTCTCGCTTGGACTCCCATCACATCCGCCCCCTCTAGGGTCTCCCAGACCCCACCCGCCCCAGCCTGTTTCGAACACACAGCTAAAGGGCTCTCCCTCCCCTGATGGCTCCCATTTCCTTCTTTCTTTTTTAAACATTTTATTAGGGGCTCATACAACTGTTTTCCTTCTTTCTTTTTTAAACATTTTATTAGGGGCTCATACAACTGTTATCGCAATCCATACACACATCAATTGTGTAAAGCGCATCTGTACATCATTCTCAAAACATTTTCTCTCCACTTAAACCCCCGACATTAGGTCCTCATTTTTCCCCTCCCTCCCCACTCCCCTCTCCCTCATGAGCCCTTGATAGTTTATAAATTGGTATTTTGTCATATCTTGCCCTGTCCGACGTCTCCCATTTCATCCCATTTCATTCCAAATCAAAACCTACCTCCCTGCCCTGCTTCAAGAATTCTCTGTGACCTTCCCATGAGTGGGTTCTCACTCCCTAGAAGTGACGAGGGCTTGACAGTGCTGGAGCCTGGAGGTGCTGTGGGCACAAAGAACCAACACGCCTGTTTGGGAAGAAATACAGCCAAGAATGTTCCTGCAACGTGAGGAGGGTGAGACTTGATCTCGTGAACTCGGGATGCGTTCTCAGGAAGGACCAGTCCTGCCCGGCAGGAGCACACCAGGCTTGGTGAAGAAGAGCATCAGAGACACATAGGAAGACCCCCCACAGGGTCTGGATCGACGGCGGCCGCAACCGTGGGCTCAGAGGTGGTGAGGATGTCGCAGGACCGGGCAGGGCTTCATCCTGGTGGTCACTAGGAGTTGGAAGTGACTGGATGCCACCTACCAACCACAGCGTTAGCGAGACATCCTTCACATACCACCTAATTCATCCATTTCAAGTGGAGAGGCGATTCCACTTGAATGGCTGGATGTATTCCCAGGAACGTATACATTTCAGAACGTTTGCATTAGAATTCCATACCCTTCAGCCGTCACCTGCCTTTTCCTCCCAGCTCCTCCCCCGACTGGGTTCTACGCCATCACTCATCTGCTCTCTTCCTCCTGTGGATTTACTCATTTTGGACGTTTTGTATCAATGGCATCGTACCATATGAGGGGGCTTCAAACAGTTGGTAGAAAAGCACTTTCAATTCCATTTATCCCCCATGAAAATGCTGAAGCTTCCCACGTACAGGGCTTTGTACATTTGACTTCCTTCATGTGCGGGAGTTTCCCTGGCTGTTGTTGCTGGAGATGAACTTGTACGGCACTAGGGAAGCCAAGGTCAGCTCCATTTCCCTTCCCTCCTTTCATGGCGACTGGGACCAGTGCTTCCATCTGCAGGGTGAGGAGTCGGGAGGGTTTGGAAGACTGGGACCCTTCTCTCTCTCTTCAACCAGACAAACTTTATGTATTTGCTTATATATGCTTATTTATTTCCCCCTTTTGTTTGTGGTATATAACACGCACAAAGAAAAACACATTCGTGTAGTTGCCCATCTCATCTCATCAACTCAGTGACGGTATCCCATTAACCCCGGGAGAGTTAGTTTTTTTGTGCCAACATGGCACCCGTAAGAAGACATGGGGGGAGTCTAGACTGCCAATTAGCCCGATGGTCCCTCCCGATGGGCATTGTCTTCTCATCAGGAGGATCCTGGGAACTTCCTTTCTCTCTCTGCCTTCGCCTTCCTGTTGACAAGCCAGTGTGAGCCATGCTGAGACCTGTGAGAGCCCCGAGATGCATCCGCTGCGGTTGGATCCATGGGAATTTGCAGCCACCGGCCAGTGATCGTCCTGCATTCAGCATCCTTGCTTGTGACTGCGTGAGTTTGAAGAGGGACTGATGGACTAGTATCAGACCAATGGACTTGATCTGGACTGGGCTAAGATGTTTCATTGATATAGAATTACCTCTTGATATAAAGCCCTCTCTTACGCCTATATGAGTATCACTGGAATTTGTTTCTCTAGTCAACCTGGCCTAATTCGCCCCCCCCCCTTTTTTCTCTTTCCCTACCCTTCCTCCCTCCTAACATTTTTGTCCCTTCCCTCTCCCCACCTCTCCCCGCCCCCTCCCCAACCCAGCCTCATTCCTTTTAAGTTGCCGAATAGTATTGCACTATCGGACCTCTGCGAGTCACACGGACTTGATGGCAGGGAGTTTGTGGGAATACTGCACGGTGCTTCCCCACTGTCATCAGTTGATGGACAGTTGGGTTGTTGCCATTCGGGTTCCCATGAATAATGATGCTACATAGTTTTGTATGGACACGTGTTCATTCCTCTTGGAATGATGGTCCACTCTTGAACCCTAGCGCATGTGGGTGTCTCTGATTGGTGGACGCATGCCATGTGTCTAGGTGCAAAGTTGTCTAGGAGTCTGAGTTCTTTGACTTCTACCTCAAGAAGGATGGCTCTCACCATACAGATAAAGGAGCCCCGGTGGCGTAGAGGGTTATGTGTTGGGCCACTAACCACAAGGTCAGCAGTTTGAAACCACCAGCTGCTCTGCAGGTGGAAGATGAGGTGGTCTACGCTGGTGAAATGTACAGTCTCAGCCCCCCACGGGGCGGTTCTACGGTTCTACTCTTTCCTATCGACTCACTATGAGTCAGAATCCATTTGATGATGAGTTGAGCCACCAAGCTGCTCAGTCTGGCCAGTAGAGGGTGTTATAGGGACACTGGGAAAGAAAGGGGCTTTCTTCCGGGAACCACAGTGACTCTGGTGCCAGTTGAGTGTGCTCTTCTCTCCACTGTGTGGTCCTGTGTGGTCGAACCAGGGACCCTCTGCTGCAGCTGCCCCAGCCTTTGGCCTCCCTGTGCTTTCTCCAGGTCTGCACTTGAGAAACAGCACACCTTTGGGACTCTCAGACAGGGCAGGCCCATGTCCCTGTGCACCCAATTCCATATGTGTGTGCACTAAGGACTCCTAGGGGCTGATTGCCTAGTGAGTTAGTTACGGTCCCGTTTTTACCCCACGCCACTCACTGGGAGCTGCCTGGCCCAAGTCACACACAGAAGTGTGCTGGCCTTCAGCAGAGGATGCCCTCTGGAGCTCTCAGTTTCAGTAGCACCCTTGGCAGCCCCCCAACTCTCTGTACCCCCACCAGCCTTGGCTTGTCTGGACCCAGAGCATGGTCTCTGCTGTCCTGGTGACCGTGGACCAACTCTGGACAAGCAACTCAGCCAACATCTCTCCCACCGAGTAGGGGGAAGCTTGAACCTTGTTTCCGAGTGTATCAGCGCCCTCAGTCCTCAAAACTCACCACCATCGGATTGATTCAGTCGACGCAGAGTGATCGTATGCGTAGAACTCCCCCTGTGGGTTTCCGAGACTGTACACCTTCCCGGGAGAAGCCTCGTTTTTCTTCCCCAGTGGTTTCGAACTGCCGCCCTTGTGGTTAGCAACCCAATGGGTGACCCACCACATACCACCGAGACTTCCTCCCAAGGCCCTAGGAGACCCCTTAGGGGTGTTTGTCCATCCGTACAGCTCTTCTATTGTTGCTTCACCATTCTATCTCGCTTCTCCTGCTCACGTGGGAGCCCTGGTGGTGCCATGGTTACGAGATGGCTGCTAACCATGAGATCAACAGGGTGACACCCCCAGCCTTTGAGTGTGAGAGAAAGAGGAGGCTTTCTACTCTCATAATGAGTCACCATTGAGGAGACCCAAAGGGGCAGTTCGCCCCTGTCCTCCAGCCTGGCCATGAGTCCAATGGACGGGCTGGCAGGGAGCTCGGCTTGGGTTTCCTGCCCCAGTGCTCTGCGCTCTTGCTCTCCTGCTTGGACCCGGAAGGACACAGCCATCAGGATGGGCTGGGCAGACACACCTAACCATGGACATGGGTCTCTCCCTAGAGATACAACCACAGGACACTTGAACATCCACTTCCCACGGCGATGTGCACTTCCCTGGGATGTTTGCATGGCTTGCTCCTCATTCCCTTCTCCGTGCCCCTGTTGAAATGAATGAACCAGGACTCTGTCCCTGGACCCCGCTGGATGTTCCTCCGCAGCGCGAGTCACTCAATGCCCTTGTTTCTTTGCTCGTTGTTGCTCCCCTCGCTGGACGGAAGACTCTAGGAGCCAGGAACCCTATCAATCTTGGTTGACGTTGAATCTCCTAGAACACAGAACCACGGCTGGCACACCGTAATTGCTCACTAAGTACAGTGAACCCTCGCCACTTCGCGCTTCGACTTCCGCGGCTTCACTCTATCGCGGTTTTTGTGTAACAGCGCATGCTCTGTCATGACTGCCACTGATTGGCTCATACTGTACATGCTTGATGCCATAAATAATAT
>NW_022104553.1:31377610-31382059 GCF_000313985.2 Echinops telfairi
ATATTTGATTTACAAATAAGGAATCCTACTTCGCGGAATTTCATTTATCACGGTAGGGTCTAGAACCGATTAACCGCGATAAACGAGGGTTCACTGTATATCCATCTCAGTTCTTCAGGGCTGCCATAGCAGAAATACCACAAGAAGGTGACTTTAACAGACACACGGTTATTTTCTCACAGGGTAGGAGGTGAGAAGTCTGAATTCAGGTTTGCTCGCTCTCTGGGCTCTGGAGGAAATCCTGGTCTCTTCTGAGCTTCAGCGCCCAGGGAATCTTCATGTGACTTCTTGTCTCTCTTCCCCCATCCCCAACTCCTTCCTCTGCTTCTGTTATGTTTTGTAGAGGATGGACTCAAAACGCACCCTACACGAATCCTGACTCATTAACTTAGCTAGATCCCTCATCCCCCAATGTGGAAGGTTTAGAAGCTAGGATGAATAACAGGGGGAGGCGATTTGATCCATACCATTACTCCGAGCGAGCTATGCCATCCCAACCTCAATTCCAACAACAGTCTTTTCGGAACTGGAAAAACTGTATTTGGGAAGGAAAGAGGCCTAAAGAGAAAGAGGAATATTGAAGAAGAGCAACAAAGCAAGAGACACCCCCCCCCCCCACACACACACCTCAACACAGTCTACAACCACAGTAATCAAAACGGCCTTGTACTGGCTGAAGGAGAGACGCATTGACCAGTGGAGTCGAGAATGGAGAAGCCAGAAAGAAACGCATGCACTTAGGAACAACGGAGTTTTGACAAAGGGTCAGCGTCCACACGGTGGGAAAGGAATCGTTTGTTCCACAAACGGTGTTGGCCAAATTGGACCACCACACACAGACAAATGAAACAGGGCCCTCTCTCACAGCCTACACAAAAACCAACTGAAACATGGACCAACGGCCTACATGTTAGAACTGAACCGAACAGGAGGCGCAAACCTGTGGGACCTGCTTAAGAAAAGAAAAAGATGCTCAAACTCAACTATAAATGCATGAGCAGCAGAAGGCAAACTTGAGACCGAGGCAGCGTAAACAGCCAATGTTATGCTCCTGAAAGACTTTATCCAAAGCATAGCTACACACCCTGTAGACTGGGGGGACCGTCTTCAGGAACCGCGTCTTTGACTGGGGTTTCTATCTAAAAGGCACCCAAAATGTCAGCTGATCAACAAAAAGACAACGCAATTAAAAAATGGGCAAACGACATCAAAAGACACTTCATCAAAGAGGGCATTGAGGCAGCCAACACACCTGTGAAAAGAAAGAAAGGGGTGCATGATCATTCGTCATGAGAGATGCAAATCAAAGCTGCGAGGAAGTGCCATCCTGTCCAGCCTGGTTTGGGACGGACCATGACTAGGATCTGCTAAAAGCTGATTCCCAGGAAGTGGGATCAGGTGTACCTTCTTACCAGCACGGCCCCCAGCACTCTCTGTTTCTCCTCTGGGTTTGATAAGTCACTGCAAGGTGTGCACACAGCTCACAGACAACACTTAAACCCAGTGATTTCTGAAGGAAGTAACGGGCTATAACTTGAGATCCGGACCGGGAAGCATGTAGGGCAGGGTGGCTCTCTCAGCTCCTCTTGGCCACCCAGGTCCCCTTTTGGCCACTGTGTGAGTCTGGGTAGACTAGAGAAACACACTCATAGACACTCATATGTGCGTAAGAAAGAGCTTTATATAATTGTATATTGTATATTAAGAAAACATCCCAGCTCAGTCCAGATCATCCTTAAATATGATATTAGCCCACATGTCCGATACCAATCTATAAATTCCTCTTCATGCAACACATGCAATGATGCCGAGTACAGGCCAGAGGGTGGAAAGTCTTGTGGATCCAGTGGTGGTGGAAGCATCTCAGCCCTGGCAGGGGTCTCTATGTGGCTTCTCCAGCTCCAGGGCTCTGGTCCCATCAGCTTAGCTCCACATATCTTGTCAGCAGGAAGACCAAGCAGGGAGTGTGGGTCTGGCTTCCAGTGAGCTATTTATCTCCTTGGCACCTCCAAATGAGGCCATGAAGCGCGACCTGAGAGGCTAGACTCCACCCTTTTGCAAGTTGACAGGAGATTATGTAACTGCCACAGCCACCATAGGAAAGTGTCCTATTGGCTCTGCCATCTGTCACTCTGCTGGAGACCTCCGTCTGGGCCTCCTTGTCATCAGCTCCACGGCTGGGTCACCTTCCAGGTCTGCTGCTTACTTCAAGGTTAGAGCCTTTCATCCAAGTTCAGAGGTTCTTTGTCATCTTTCCCCTGCTTCTTCTCTCTTTTCTCCCGTCTGCTTCTTTTTGTCTCCGGTTCGAAAAAATCTGTGGGGTTGGCTGCATAGATCCATAAACTCCTCATTCATTTCAAGTCATGGCCCTCCTACCAGGGCCACCAACTGACCAATCCCCTTTCATGGTCATAGATGTATCTGTATGGTCGATGGTAGTCACTTCATTTGCGTAGTGCATTGACCAATTCCTTCCAGGGGCATCCCTGCCGCAGGCAGGCTGCAGCCAGGACCAGATAAACAAAGCGTCACACCACAAATTGCTTCTAGCTTACCAAGAAACAGCGATGAACTTGATCAAAAGCAACTAACTCTCTAGGATAGAAAAATAGGCCCAGGTAACTCCTCCGGTGTTAAGGGGAAAATCTCTCAAGCTGTTTTCCAGAAGAACCAAGCAAGAGGCCACGTCAAGGGATCGCGACCCAGCTGAGCATGAAGAACTCCATTTTTTGTTTTCCAGGGCCTTCGACCCTCTAGCAGGTAGCCCTCTTCCCCCCTCCTTCCCCTCCCCGCTTTCCTGACAGACCTTGACTCTCTGGAGTCTGGAGACTTCTCTGGACTCTCTGCCCAATTAGCAAGAAAGGCAAACGATCCTGTTAGACCTTGAACTATTGCCTGCAGCTGTGCTATTCCCTCTAGCTCCCCTGCCCCCACCCCCACCCCCTACTGCGTGAGCATCCCTCCCCTTCAACCGGGCCTCTACTTTGAACTAGAAAAATCCCATAGTTTCTTTGTCCTGGGTCAGAGTGGTTTTCAGGGTGATAGCCCCCTCTTGAACCAGATGTTGATAAAGGCTTTAATGATTAAAAAGTGGTGTGGAATGTTCCAGCCTGGAGCTGAAACAAAGGAGAATCCATTGTGTCAACAGCAGTGCTACACAAACAATGTCAGGAGTTATGCTCTTCTTTCTGTACTGAGACAGTTGTTTCTTGTCAGCATCTTCCTCCTCTTCCACTAGGTAACACATCCAGCCTGCAACGTTCTGAACCATGATGTGCTTCCGATATACTTCTGCATTGAATTCCTTGCTTCCTGAGTCAGCCAGGGAATCACCTTTACCATTGAGTGATCGCCATCCACAGGCCCCTTGTGGTAGTTACATAATCTGATGTCAACTTGCGAAGGGGTGGAGTCTAGCCTGTCAATCAGGTCGCAGCTTGATGACCTCATTTGGAGGCGGGACACACACACTCTCCCTGTGAGACATTCCTGGCTGACAAGACAGATGGAGCTACCTAGAGCCCTGGAGCCGGAGGAGCCACTGGAGACCCCTGCCAGCGCTCAGATGTTTCCACTGCTACTGGATCAAAAAGACGTTTCACCCAGTGGCCTGCCTGTGATCTTCCTGCAGTTGGCATCATTGCATGTGTTGCGTGAGTCTGATGAGGAATTTATAGACTGGTGTCAGACATACGGGCTAATATCAGACTTATGGACTTGATCTGTACCGGGCTAGGATGTTTTCTTAATATACAATTGCTATCTGATATAAAGTTCTCTCTTACGCATTTATGATTGTCTCTGGATTTGTTTCTCTAGTCAACCCTGGCCCACACACCCCTTCAGAGCCCCAGACACTATTTTCCATGGTAGTTCTAGCAAGGCCAGCATCCAGAGAGCAGGTGAAGGCACCAGGTTGACCATCAGTGCTTTCTGTGCTGTGTTCTTCTCCAAGTACTTCCACTTGGTCTTCATAGAGCTTATCCAAGCTAAATCTATTAAGCAGCCTGTGGGCCAGCACCAGCTGCAGCATAATTGGTCAGGCCAACTTTCAGAACATACTTGGGGAGTTTGTGAGCCTAAAAGCTGCACCGGCAATCATATACAGGTATAAGCAACCTGGCAGAGGACATCCCTGTTGGTTACCTGAACTGCCATCCTGCATTCAGGTGTGTTGTACTTGTTTTCATCTGGGAGTACCAATTGTTTTCTAATACAGTGCTCTGTTTTGCCCTCTCATTGTCTTTTAAATTTCACTTGGCTTCTCTTACAGTGGGTCTTGCTCTCTCTCTCTCTCTTTTTTTTTTTTTTGGTATAGATTCTATTTTTATTTTTTGTTTGTTTTTTAAAACATTTTATTAGGGGCTCATACGACTGTTATCGCAATCCGTACACCCAGCAATTGTGTAAAGCGCATTTGTACATCATTCTCAAAACATTTTCTCTCCA
>NW_022104553.1:31383587-31385215 GCF_000313985.2 Echinops telfairi
ACCAAGAAAGAAAAGCTTGTGTTTTCCAGTCTAGCCTGTTGGGGCACCACGCCCTGTCTCCAATGTCCACCCTCATCATTCCATGTTCCCCTCCCCTGCTGTTCCACTGTACTCCCCCAGTGCCTTGCCTCGGCGTGGCGGGGTCAGATCAGGTGCAATTCCTACACTGTGTCACTGGTGTTGTCCCCCGTGGGGCCATGGGTCAGTGGGGGGTGTCTTGCTCTTGACAACTTTAACCAACTGCATCGTGGGGAACAAGGAGTTGCACCTGAGGCTGGCCACAGACCCACAGAGCTGGCAGCTCCGCAGGGAGTGAGGGGGGCGGGGATGGTGAGTAACAATATGCTATTTAATATGCACTCTATTTACAAGTTTACCCAGCTATACCCTAAGTAGATCGACTCATTAAAGTGCTGCTTCTTTTCCCTGTCCCAAATCTGGGTCCTAATTCCATCAAGGGAGGTGCATTGCCTTTCGATGTTCATACCAAGGCTCCTTCCTCTGCAGTGATGTTTCAGCGTTTTTTACCTACCTGCCCTCACGATCTCGAGACTTTTGAAGCGTCCAAGTGGATTTTTTTGTAGCAGATTTCTGCTTGGATTTGTTTGATTGTTTTCTCATCATTAAAAAAACCAAACCCAACCACTCCTTTGTGTGAATTGTTTGAAGGTTTCTGAGCAAATCCGTTTTCCATTCACCAAGTCATACACCTTTTGCTGCCTGCCATGACCGCCATCCCACAATGTAACGTGCCTCCTGTGGTTTCCCGTTTCCATGTCTCCTGTTCGAACCCTTCCTGCCTTCTGAATTTGGTCTTTGGGCAAATGCTGCCCTTTTGATCTCAAATGTTGATTATTCCAAGGAGCGAGTGTAATTGTTCACTTTATGGATTTTTCTGTTGTCTGTCTGAAGATTGAGTCAGTGGGGTGAGTTCAGCTCTAAGCCTGGACGGTGATGAAGGGCCATTATCTTGGGGCTTCCAACAGCCTCTGGCTAACCAATAAGCCTGGTCTTTAAAAAAAAAAGATTTTAAATTTTGTTCCACATTTTTCTCCCACTTTATCTAAGATCTCCTGAGGTGATCCATCTCAGAGAGTTGACATGCAGCCAGGCACCATCTAGCTCCTCCGGTCTCTGGGTGGTGCAGGCTGAGGTTGTTCCTTAATCCATTGGGTTCGATTTTCATTGTGTCTTTGATGTTCTTCACCTTTCTTGACTCCTGATACGTGGAGACCCACGTTTGCACCTTGGATGGCTGGTTTCAAGCTTCTAAGACCCGTCACTAGGCACCAAAGTAGAGCGTTGTCCTTGCGGACTCTGTTAGGCCACCTGACCTTGGTGTCTGGTGTCCAGTGATCATAACTTAAAATCAAATAACACACCATGGACGAGAGTGACTCGTCACACTTGCGCCTCCCTCAGAGCATCACATCAGCGGGAACATGCTGTCAGCTGGTGCCCTCGATGGGGATATGAAGTTTCATGACCGGGTTGAGGTGAAGTCTGCAAGACTTTGCTTTTGTAATAACTTCTGTCCTCTTTTTTTTTTTTTTAATCTTTTTTCTTTTGTTTCTTTCCGATCTTTTTTTGTTTTGTTTTGTTTTGTTTTTTATTTTATTTTATTTATT
>NW_022104553.1:31385585-31387497 GCF_000313985.2 Echinops telfairi
CCCATTCTCCCTTTACCCTCCCTGTTTTGCCACTCACACCACTGGTCCTATAGGGCTCATCCGTCCTGGATTCCCTGTATTTTCAGTTCCTATCTGCACCAGTGTACCTCCTCTGGTCTAGCCAGACTTCCTCAACTTCTGTCCTCTTTTGCCATTTGCCGCCAGTCATTTGAGGATGATATTGGAGACTGTGGGAATGTTCTAGTCCCCAGAACACCGCACCCAAAGGCTTTAGCATCCATTGATTATCCCAGTCAAAATCACTGATTACATTGGTGGTTATAAAATGCCCTACTGATGTTGGAACACCAACTGTGGTTCAGGGTAAAGGAAACAAAACAAATCGAGGGCTCTGGTGTTCTTCAACAAACCCTTTGAGTCTGACTCATAGCGACCTTACCGGGCAGAGGGGAACTGCTCCCGGGTCTCCAAGGCTGTAGAAGGAGGCTGCCACCTCGTTCTCCGGCAGAGCAGCTGGTGAGGCTGAACCACGCAGCTTCTGGTGAGTAGTCGAGCGCCTTTACCACGGCAGCCCCAGATGAAACCCACTTCCCCCCTAGTTGACTCCAACTCATCGCCACCCTATATGGGGTTTCCGAGGCACTGCATCTTCACAGGAGTGCCTGGTGGCTTGTGGTTTGCCGTTCAGCGGGTACCTGACATGCCACCAAGGCTCCCCTGCTGTCACCAGCTCCTCATTCCCTTACAACACGGTAGAAATAAGTTTCTCTTGCCTTTCCCTTAAAATCTCTTTGTAGCTCAATCTCCCCCGCCCTCAGAGCCTATTTGTTTGTTTATCTGTTGCCTCCCTCCCTCCCTCCGGTTGACCTTTCTCTCTCCTTGTTCAGAATTCCTGAGAAAGATGATCAGGAGCCCCCAGGGTCCTAGTGTTTGCAGAAAACCATTAACAGCTGATGCTTTCAGGACCATGGACAGGCAGTGATAACGCTAATGATGATGGTGATCATCATAGCTAACGCACTGAGCATTTATGTGCCAAGGATTGTTCTAAGTGATTTCTATGTACGAGCTAATTAATTTTATGCTCTCAACAACCTTTTGAGGCAGGTGTTATTCTATTCTTATTTCACAGGAGAGGGAGGCTCAGAGAGGTTAGGTGACTTGATTCAAGGAGGTCGCACGAGTAAGGAGTAAGATCTATATCTTGCACCCTGTAGTCTTAGCCCAGGTGATCCATCTGGCTTCTCAACTCTAACAAAGGGGCTCGGCAAACAGCCTTCGAAGCAGCTGAGAGGTGTCTTGCAATTTGTATCAATCAGGGTTCACACGAGCTGTGCTGAACAGGGAGGGATTTAACGACGAGAATCCATCATCTCTGGAGAAGGCGCTAGGCTTGGCCTCCAGAAAAGACTCTTAAGACAATGCTGCGGAACAGAGGAGCTGGCTGCATCGCCTCCACTGTAACCAATCCCCAAAGCAGACCCATTGCCAGTGAGTTGATTCAGGTCCCTAAACAACTGTAGGGAGCAGAACAGAATGGTCCATACAGACGGTGTCCAAGGCGATGCATCTTTTAAAAAATCATTTTATTAGGGGCTCATACAACTCATCAAAATCCATACATACATCAATTGTGTAAAGCACATTTGTACATGCATTGCCCTCATCATTCTCAAAACATTTGCTCTCCACATAAGCCCCTGGCATCAGCTCCTCATTTTTCTCCTCCCTCCCCACTCCCCCCTCCCTCATGAACCCTTGATAATTTATAAATTTTTATTTTGTCATATCTCGCCCTGTCCGACGTCTCCCTTCACCCACTTTTCTGTTGTCCGTCCCACAGGGAGGAGGTCACATGTAGATCCTTGTAATCGGTTCACCCCTTCCAAACCACCCTCCCTCTACACTTTCAGTATCGCCACTCACTCCACTGGTCCTGAAGGGATCATCC
>NW_022104553.1:31388113-31389792 GCF_000313985.2 Echinops telfairi
GATAACTGATCCCTTTGGCACCTCGTGATCACACAGGCTGGTGTGCTTCTTCCATGTGGGCTTTGCTGCTTCTGAGCTAGATGGCTGCTTATTTACCTTCAAGCAAGACGATGCATCTTTACAGAAGCAGACTGACAGTCTTCTCTGGTGGGGTGGTGGGGGAGGGTCAACGTTCGAGCACTTCACCATGATACCACCAGGGCTCCACCCGCCACAGCGCAGAAGTGGGAATTTAGGAAGTCACTGTGGGCCTCTTGAATTAGGAGCAAACCTCTTGGACTGATTATGTACAGCCGCAGCCCCTAAGCGCACCTCCTGTGCTCTGTGGTTGTGAGGCTGCACACTCGCGAGCTACATTTTCCCCAGATCTGTGTTAGGTTCCGCGGAGGAGAGGAGGGACTCTCTTCTGACATTGAGCGAAGATTGGCAAGAGTCCAGCAGCAGTGTGTCACAGTTGGGGTTCCTGAAAACAGCATCTCCAACCAAGATGAGCAGAGAGGGCATTCGGGAATCAACACTGTGGCAAGGAAGAGAGGGATGCAGGATTGGGCAGAGGGAACGCTGACTGATGATGTAACCCCAATGAAGCGGTCCCCAGCCTTACGACAGCTCGGGAGCTGGGGCGATCCTGCAGAGTTGTATCAGAGTTGGGGCGAGGAAACTGGATCTTTCTGCCTCTGTGCTTATCTGGCAGTGGACTCAGGCTGTCCCCGGAAAGAGGTGTGAATTTAGGCAAAACTGTTTTCTTCCCCTCTGGCAATCCCTAAAGGGAGCTGGCAGCAAAAGCCATGTTGAAGCAATGCTTTCAGGCCGAGGGAAAGCAATATTTGATTCCTAAAGGGAATCGGTTCCAGATTTGTACAGAAATCCCAGCACTAGCTTCTCTGTATGCTGTGAGATGGGCCACCAGCTGATGTGCAGTGTACTGCAAGCCAAGAGCTAGCTATGGAGAACTAGCCTCGGGGGGCACGGGGAGGTGGGGGGGGGTGAGAATCAGCTGCCCATGTCTCCACTCCAGAGGCTGGCCTCTGGTGCAGGGGACTTCCTCCCTTCAGACTGGGAGCAGGGGCAGCTGCAGGGCATGGTTAGAGAGCCCAGCACCCACTCTCAGAGTCTGAGAACCCACAAGTGGGAGCCCCTCCTCCACGATCCCAGATCCTAGCAACACTGCCTCTCCCCTTCTGTCCTTTCATCCCTAACATCAAGGGATAATTTATCCTATTACGAATTCTTTCCTTACTCGGATTTCTCGCTCGATCACTCCTTTGCTCATTTATCCTTTCAAGTAATTGTGTGCTTTGGAATTGACTTTCTGTATTAGACCCTTGCTGCCTGGTGGTGTACTGGGTATACATGGGACCCACAAGGTCAGCAGTTTGAAACCACCAGCCGCTCCATGGGAGAAAGACTGTGGGATTCTTACTTCCGTTGAGATTGACAGTCTCAGAAACTTACAGGGGCTATCTACCCTGTCCTAATGGGTCACTGTGGGTCAGCAGCAGTGAGTTTGGGTTTTGAGTTTCTTTGAAATGGTTCTAGTTTCCTGATTGGACTGTGATACCCCAATTAGGAAACGATGGGTGAGTTAGTTAATTGTGCCAGCCTGGCCGATAATCACATGTGGTGCTGGTTGAAAGGCGGAGGGATAAATGGGTGGTGAAGCCTCACCTTTCTAGTTC
>NW_022104553.1:31391032-31430606 GCF_000313985.2 Echinops telfairi
TGTTTTGTGAGATGGAGGAGGACTTTGTGGACTGGTGTTGGACATATGGGTTAATGGTGGGCTTATGGGCTTGGGCAGCACTGTGTTGGGATGTTTTCTTGATGCGCACTTAACCTTTACATAAAACTCTCACTTATACATGAGTTTCTGTGGATTTGTTTCTCTAAAGTACCCAGACTAACACATTCATCATAGGAACTGAGTGGACTGCTGCTGTCCGAGCCTGGTGGCATAGTGGGTTACTCATTGGGCTGGCTAACCTCAATGTCAATGGTTCAAAACCACCAGCGTCTCTGGGGGTGGGGAGAAAGAGGAGGCTTTCTAGTCCCATAAAGAGTTATAGTCTCAGGAACCCCCAGGGGCAGTTTATTTGTCTTCTCTCCTCTTTCCTTTTCCTCCACCCTGTCCGATAGAGAGGCTGTGAGCTGGCATGGGCCCCCTGCAGGAGGGAGCCGAGCTGCTGCAGGAGGAAGTCATAGTAGCCGGTAGAAGGTCTGCACTTCACCCTTCCCTTCTACATGCTTTTGTCTGTGGGAAGTTTAATTTTCATTCATAACCTAGCTGCAAGGGGATCTGGGACATTCCAGTTTGCCCGGTTCACTAGAAGGAAATTGGCAAAGACGTGGCCTGACCACTGATTTCTCCTCACTCTGTCCAGCTTTGTCCCTCTGGAAACCTGGTGTGCTACTGGGCTGGGGATGACGTTGTGGGGCCTGGACACAGGATCGGGGTGCGTGGAGGTGACTGAGAGGCTGAGGTAAGTTTGAGCACATGCAGGTTGGCTGGAAGATGCAATAGGGCCTGAGAAACTTGCTGGATAGATGTAAAGACCAAAACATATGGGAACATCCGTATAAGATGTCCTGGCTCCTGGGATCATGATAGTGGGGGGAGAAAGCATTTAGGAACTAGAGGAGAGTTATATGTTTCATCATTGCTAACCTGCACCTTGACTGGCTCATCTCCTCCCCACAACCCCTCAGTAAGGGGATGTCCAGTTGCCTACAGATGGGCTTTCGGTCTCCACTCTGCACTCGCCCTGTTGTTCTATTAAATGGGCATTCCATGATGCACACCTTTCCGACACGATCGCTGAAGACAAATGGGTGAATAAGCAAATGTGGTGAAGAAAGCTGATGGTGCCCGGCTATCAAAAGATAATAGAGTTTGGGGTCTTAAAAGCTTGCAGATAAACAAGCAGCCATCTAGCTCAGAAGCATCAAAGCCCACGTGGAAGAAGCACACCAGCCTGTGTGACCATGAGGTGTAGAAGGGACCAGGTATCAGACATCAAAGAACATAAAATCATGTCAGTGAACGCCCCCCTTCCCCGTGGGTGCCTTCTTGTATCACTCAGTCACTGCCATCGAGTTGATTCCAACTCACAGCAAGCCTGTCAGACAGGGTCGACCTTCCCCGGTGAGTTTCCAAGGCTGTAACTTTTGACCGGAGCTGTACCTTCCTCCCGAGGAGCTCTTGGTGGTTTTGAACTGCTGACCTCATGGTTAGCAACCCAAGACATCACCGCTTCTCCACCAGAACTGCGGGTCTTTTTATATCAATGAGATCAAACAACGTTGGTCCTTTTGTGACTTATTTCCCCCAGCATGGTGTCTTCCAGCCCCACCCATACTGTGGCACGTCTCCAGACTTCATTTCTCCCCCGGCTGAGCAGCGTTCCACTGCATGTATAGACACATTTTGTTTGTCCATCCATCTGCTGAGGGAGTTTTAGGCCGCTTCTGCCCGTTGGTTATAGTGAATAGTGCTACAGTGGACAGGGCGGTCTAAGTCTCTTCTTGAGTCTCGGCGTCCAAGTCCTTTTGGTGGATACTGAAGAGTGGCATCACTGGTTTCCACAATGGCTGTACCATTTACCATTCCCACCAGCAATGGGCGAAGGTCCAATTTCCCCACACCCTCGTCAATATTTGTTATTTTACCTTAGCCATTCCAGAGGGAGGGAAATGGGATCTCATTGTCAGGGTTGAGTTAAGGCACGCGAGGTTCCTGGGACTACTAGTGTGTGGCGCTCCCGTCTTTGGTTACACGGTCAAATGGGATACAGGACTTATAGATAGAAGATCTTCCAAAGGTTTGTGGACAAATTCCATTTTCCATGAACTTCTCCATCATTTTGTTGTGGTTGTTCGATTGAGATCTGTGTCAGTTTTTCTTTCTTTTTTTTTTTTTTAAGATCATTTTATTAGGGGCTCTTATACTTCTTATGACAATGCATACATCTATTGTATCAAGCATATTTGTACATATGTTGCCATCATTATTTTCTAGACATTTACTTTCTATTGAGCCCTTGGTATCAGCTCCTCTTTTTTCCCCTCCCTCCCCACCCCCACCCTTCCATGCACTCCTTGAAGCCCCCTCAGGTCTAATGTCCAAGATGTAGCTGCTTTTTAAAAGTGACTATACTAACAGCTCATTAACAGCCTGTGATATGCAGATGACATAACTTTATTTGCTGAAGGCTAAAAGGACTAGAACCACTTATTGAGGATCGCAGACTACAACTTTCCCCATGGATTGCAGCTCAATGTAAAGGAAACAAAAAATGTCCCTACTGGGCCAATAAATAACATCACGCTTGTGGGATACAGTGAGTTTTTTCCCCAGGTTGTTCCCCCATAATACATGCCAAACCTCAGAACACATGGTCATTGGCTATACACGTGGAGGTCAACTGATTAGAGGTGATCTTCCTGAGGGTTACAACCATCTAGAGCAGTCAGACCCTATAGCCTGTCCCACCCTAGGTGGGGCCCACTCCCTGCTGACAAGGACAGTAAATTGTTTCCCTGAAGCAGAGCCCAAAGACATGGTCAAGCCAGCTCAAGGAGGATCAAGGTTAGGCTGCCAACTTGAATCTAGGGTCCACCCAACTTGTCACATGTATACCCCATGTCCCTCCCCTTTCCATTGTGTGTATACCCCTAGCTCATCCCCCTCCTCTTGCATGTATGCCTATGGTACAACCCTTCCTGTTATGATGTAATTAGGGGGCCTTTCATGCCCATGAAGTGTATCGATGCCGTGATTGGAAATATATTTTTGCTCTCTGCAGGGACCTGGCTGCTGAGATCATGGCCGTCCTGGAGGTGAGCACTTGCACGCCTTATCTTGTCTGCTGTCTCTTTAATTGTACCCCTCAATGACATAACCACCCCTTGGACCCATTCAATTGTGGGGCTGCTACCCCACACACGATTGAAAGGTTAGAAACAGAGGATGGGCTGACCGCCAGAGGAAGGCCGGGGCAGCACAGAGGCCCCTCCGGTCGGTCTGGGTCTTTCAGCACCAAGATGAGAGGTTGGAGATGGAGACGAGGAACAGAGATAGAATTTAACGGGGAATGTGAAGTTGAGAAAGATTTTAGTGAGGCAGGGAAAGAACTCCCGGGAGGGAAGGGAGAGCAGAGAAAGGGACGGGGGCATCTTGAGCTCCCAGGTGGGTTCCGAGACCCAATGAGTTGGGTCAGGGAAATCGCGCCTGGCAGTGAGACAGTGGGACATATGGAGGGCTTGAGCCAAGGACGCATGTGCTGATAAGGGGAAGGGAGGCCTTCTTGTGCCGCAGTTGCAGGGTCTGAGCCAGGATGTGGTCTGTGAGAAAATCATCCCGGAACACTGAGGAAAGGGGCTGTACAGACCTGGCCTTGGGAGATGAGCTCCTTGGAACGCTGGAGGCAGGGGCTGCACAGTCCAGCTCTGGCCTTGAGAGGCAGGGAAGGACCCGCACAGTCCAGCAGGCAATCTTTCGGGAGAGCTGGGGGAAGCAGCTGCATGGTCCAGACCCGGCCCAAACTACGATTGAAAAGGAAAAACATGCAGCTGTCAAAGATTTCATTTTACTTGGACCCACAATCAACGACCCTGGCACCAGCCTTCAATAAACCAAATGATGGAGTGCATTGGACATATTGGCTGCAAAATAACGCGTTCAAGTGTGAGAGGGCAAAGATGCTACTTTGAAGACCACGGTACTCCTGACTCAAGCCATGGTACTTTCAGTGGTCATCTGTACACGTGAACGCTGGACAATGAATTCGGAAAACCAAAGAACAATGAATGTATTTAAATATAGTGCTGGCGAATAATATTCCATGGCCCTTAGGCTGCCAGGAGAATGGAGAAGTCTATGTTGGGAGGAGTACAGCCAGAATGCTCCTTGGAATGGAGGATGATAAGACTGGGTCTCAGGTACACTGGACATGGTATCAGGAGGGACCAGGGGTTGGGTGAAGTAGAGCAGTGGAAATGAGGAAGCCCCTGGGGATGGGCTGACACGGTGGCGGCAACACGGGAATGGCTGTGCGGAGGGCCTACACTGAAGTGTGTCATTCACACACTGGGTTGCTCTGAGTCAGAAGCAATCGACAGCGCTGACCAGCAGTGAACACAGCGTCATGTCAGGGATTGGAGGCAACGTGGGAGATGCTGTTTTAGCAGAAAGAGAAGAACGGGATTAGAAAGTGGGTAGCAGACACCATGCAGTTGACTTTCACCCACCTTGCTTTACGTGGCGCGGACCTCTAAGTTTGACGTTCATTTCTTAATGAATGCTCTCATTCCAAATGAGCGAGTAAGAAGATATCGTGCGAGAGAATGTAGCGATCAGAAAACACAAGTTACAACAAAGGGCCATATTCAATTTTGAGGTACGTCTTCCATCTCAAACTTGTTCTAACGGAACATCCCGCTTTCTGTTCTTCATCGCCATGACGCTCCTGAACAGCACCCACTTCCGTACATAATAAAGGCAATGGATCGAGCATTTCTTGGGTGCATGCTGAGGGTTTAGGGACAGAAATGGATATTCTGTTGTGCAGTCTGATCAGAAACATTAGAAGGAAGCTTGAAGCATCCGCAGCCCTGGGAAATAAGGGTTGCCTTTTGTCTTCTGTGCCAAGCGTGCGTGTCAAGCATGTCTGTCCTGAATCTGTTGGCTTACCTGTAGTTCTCCTGTAAGAAGGTCTGTATGTAAGGCAGTGGGATCAACCTGAACTTGTTCCATGGGTGTCTTCATGCATGCGCCAGCCGAGTCCATCCAAAATGGCTTTTTTAGAAGGAAGATCTATTGGAGAGCCCTTCATACACCTTCACCCTTATTGTCATACCAGATTCAGATGTGTCCATGAGGGTGTGGGGCGTGCTTATGTAAAGTGGATCTCCGGCATGCTGTACATCTGGGAGATTTCCACCCTTTGCTTGTTTCTTTCGAACACATCTTCAGTGGCAATGTTCCATAACCTGGTCGTATTATTTTGGTGTGTTTTCCAAAAGGTTGGCATCTCCATGACGTACAAACTCTGTTCACGAGAACTGTGCAGGCCTCGACATTCACTTCTGCATCTTGGAACGCCTGGCCCATCGTGTGGCAATGCTGCAATCCACGAGCAGGGGTATCGCTACAAAATCATAGAGACCGTTACGAAACACACCTATCAAATGGTGGACCGGTCGCCCCCTGGCCTCTTCTCCGTCTAGGTCTACACGCTTCGGAAGCACGGCTTCCTTCTCTCTAACCCTTTTCCGACAAATTCTGTGCTCTTTGATTGCTCCCACCTTGAGACAACCATTTTAGCATCCTCGGGGGACTCAAATCAGGTTCCTTTTAAATGTTTATTTGGTTTGGGGAAGACAAAAAGAAGCCCGAAAGGACCAGCTCCGGGCTTTAGCGTGGATGAGGTAAGGGTTCCCAATAACATTCCCACTGAATGGGCCTTGCGACACTCGGAGAATGAGCTGGTGCATTGTCATGATGGGAAAAATAATGCCTCGGCCTAGCTCTCCTGGTCTTTCCCTCACTAATACAGCTTTCAATTTTCTTAAAGGTTCTTCTTCGTCAGACACTGTGATCCCCTGTGCCCTTTGAGCAAATCTGTCACCATCACTCCTACTGGCTTCTTCTGACCTCACTGCCAGCCACCACTTCCTGAGCTCTGAACTGCACCACACTGCTGGCCTGGAACACGATGGGCTCTCACCACAGTCTGTAAGTCATATGATGACAAGGACTGTGACCTTGTATCCCTCAAATAGACAGTCAATTCTGACTCTAGTGACCCATCCGATAAGGCAGAGGAGAAATTTGTGCCAGTCCTGGTTGACTAGAGAAACAAATTCATAGAGATGCTTTTATGTGTAGAAGAAAGAGCTTTCTCTACAAGAGCAGTTGAATATTGAGAAAGCATCCTAGCCCAGTCCAGATCAAGGCCATACGTCTGATATTAGCCCACATATCCAATACCAATCTATAAAATCCTCTTCAGACTCACAAAACACGCGCAATGAAGCCGAATGCAGGAAGATCACAGGCCAGTGGGTGGGAAGTCTTGTGGATCCAGTGGTGTTGTAAGCAACTCAGCTCTGGCAGGGGTCTCCACGTGGCTTCCCTGGCTACAGAGGTCTGGCTCCATCAGCCTCTCTCCACATGTCTTTGCCACAGGGATGTCTCCAAGGGAGTCAGTAGAGAGTCTCCTAGGGAGTGAGCAGAGAGAGCGAGAAAGTGTGTGTGTGTATGTATATGTCTCCTGCCACCAAGGAGGAAATCCAGCAGTTCCCAGAATCCTCTGGAGAAGGCCATGCCCACACAGAGGCCTCATTGGCTATGACTTGATTGACAGGTCGACTCCACCCCTTCACTCTTAATCCTTAAATCCACACCAGATTATGTAACTACCACAGGGTTTCTGAAGCTACACCTTTATAGGAGCAGACTAGGACATCCCTCTCCCTGAGAGCGGCTGTGGGCTTGCACCACTGACCATGTGGTTAGCAGCCCAATACTTAACCCACTGTGTCACCAGGGTTGCTTTCTGTATCCCCATCACCCAGCAAATAATAGCCCATCGCGAACTCTTGTATCCTGTAAGCGTGGGTGAATGAATAGGCAATTAACTAAACTTAAAGGGAATGTGTACAGATATGGTCTCTTAAAGTCAGTTGGCCAGTCAGGACCACATTTGCATCCATTCCAAAGAGGGTGGGCCGACAGAAGGTGGACGTTATAGAACATCGTCTTTGATATCACATGCACATGAGATGCTGCTGAAGATTAATTAACCACGGCTGCAGTTTTGCCGAAGCTCATCCAACAACATTGCAGGAGTTCATGGACAGGGAGCTGCCAGAGGTGCAGGCCGGGTTCAGAAGAGGATGTCGAGCAAAGGACATCCTTGTTGATGTCCGATGGATCATGGTTCAAAGCCAAGAAAACCAAAAAAGATGCTTACTTGTGTTTTATTGACGATGCAAAGCCATCGTCTCTATGGGCCATAACAAACTACGGATAGAAGAATAATTCCAGAATACTTTGACTCATGCGCATCCTGTACATGGATCAAGTGGTGGTGTGTGAACAGAACAGGAGGCTCTTGCATGGTTTAAAATCAGGAAAGGTGTGTGCCAGGGGTGTAGCTTCTCAACATACCTATCCAAGCAGTATGCTGAGGAAATGACCGCAGCAGTTCAGAGAAGCTGAACCATAGGAAGAAGCATGCGGCTTCCGGATTGGAGGGAGGCTAATGAACATCCTGTAGTATGCAGACGACACAACCTTGCTCGCTGAAGTGAGGAGGACTCGAAGCCCTTGTTGATGACGATCCAGGATGGCAGCCTTCAGGATGGATTACAACTCAATGCAAAACATGGGCGAGGAGGTAGCATGGTGCTAAAGAGAGAAAAGATTGAAGCTGTTAAGGACTTCCTCGTGCTTGGATCCACGATCAGTGCTCACGGAAGCAGCGGTCAAGAGATCAAACAGCGTTTCGCAATGGATCAGACATTAGACTGGAGGATTCTTTCCCTCGTGTGGCGGCAGCGGTTGACAAACCTAACCTGGCAGGTCAGACAGCAGGCTTCCAAGCAACCCAGCTCAGACGATAGGCCACTGGCTCAAGTGACCCCAAGAACCAGGGGTCAGATGAAGCCAAGCTGGGTGTAGCCTCCAGTACATGAGACTAAAACCTTCCTATAAATTCCATGCAAACCATTCTTCCAAGAAATTAGGGGTGGGGGCTTGAGTCACACCTTCTATTAAGATACACCACACCCTAGTACTGCCTCACCAACATATGGATAACTCACATATGTGATACATATAACATATACATGTACATATAACATATGCATATGTTATATATGTTTATATATAATATACACATGTGTTGTGTATAAATGATATATGTATATATAACATATACTTATGTTATAATATATTATATGTATATGTATATAATAGATATTATTATATATATAAAACACATACATATGTTATATTCATGATTATACTCATGATTATGGAATCTATTTGGGAAGTAACAGGTCACGGTTGAGGTTCAGGAATGCTCAGGATAAAGGTTTTTTTTTTGTTTTTGTTTAATAAGGACAGAATCTTCTAAGCCAAGCCCGTACGCTCTAGATCCCAGAATCCTCATAGACCTCAGAAACCTCAGCCTGGCTCACACCCTATTTAGGCAAGTGTTACAAAACTCTTAAAAATTTTTTTTTTTTTACAAAACTCTTTTGGCTGTTCCAGTAAGTGCCCAAAGGCATTCACCTTTCTTGCTCCATGGACTGGGGAGCCCACCACTGTCTCGAACCAGTCAGAGCACAGGGAGGCTGTCTTTTTCAGAGCCTTTTATGCAGGTGTGGCCTACACCCATTTTAAAGATGCAAATTGATGTCTGAAGGCAAGTGGGCTTACAAACTCTATTCTTTGACTCTTCAGTTATTGGTTTTATCAATTACTGTATTAATAACACTAGTTTAAATAAAACAGTACAGACCTAGTGAAGCCAGATTTTAAACCCATTTTTAAAACAAATAATTTTTTTTCCTTTTTTTGTCCCCCGGCCCCCCCCCCCCCCCCCACAAATTTGATTTTTATTTTATGTTAACTTTTACTTAAACACCTTTATTGACATGAAATTTGGCCTCAGAGTTTTGACTGATTTAAGCCAGGGCAGGGCCCTCTATCAGCACCTTGACGTTCAGTCAGCCACTTTGATCAAGGAGCACGTTTCTTCCAGAGAGGTTTAAGGGGCCTTTTTGCCCCTTTAATTTAAACTTGTGTTTATTACATTTATTTATTAGCCATCTTAGACAGGATTAACCAAAGATAACTTTTAGGAATCAAAACTAGCTTAAAATTTTTTTTCTTTACTTTTATTAAAAACTTTTATTTTTATCGGGGGCTCTTACATCTCTTATCACAATCCATACATTCATCCAATGTGTCAAGCACATTTGCACATATGCAGCCATCGTCGTTTTCTTTCTACTTGAGCCCTTGAAATCAGCTCATTTAACCCCCTCCCTCCCTCATGAACCCTTGATGACGTGTAGATTATTATTTTCATCTCTTACATCATCCTCTGTCACCGTTCACCCACTTTTCTGTTGTTCTTCCCCCTGGGAGGGAGTTATAGGTTGATCAAAACTTTAACTTTCTGTGTTATTTTTATAGCACAATTGCATAAACAGTGTGGCTTTATCTGACCTCTGGCTGTGTAGCTACAAGCAACTTTTACAAGTCTCACTGTTCAGGGGAACAAAAGATGGAGGGTTAGCCCAATAAAAAGATTCTGTATAATTCCAAATAACATTTTTATACAATTACCAATAGTTGCATTGATGCCTTTAGAACAATTTTTATGAGGACTCCAATTAACAATAGTAACAAAATTACTATATGTATATATATATATATATTCTTTTTTTTTCTGGGTATAGTGTACTTTATTGATGGTACATGACAAGGTCGGGTTCTCTAAGCCCCTCCCCTTCCTTCAGGGGTCTGGATGGAATATTCTCAGTGTGTTGGGGGATTGAATTAGGGGCAAAGACTCCCCAGCAGCTGAGGGCCTCTCTTCCTCTAGTGCTGTTGCTGGGGCTGGTGGTCCAGGGGGGCTCTGACTCCTTGGAGGCCATGTGGACCATGAGGTCCACCACTCTGTTGCTGTAGCCAAATTCATTGTCATACCAGGAAATGAGCTTGACAAAGTGGTCATTGAGGGCAATGCCAGCCCCAGCATCAAAGGTGGAAGAGTGGGGGGGTCACCCAGCATCAAAGGTGGAAGAGTGGGTGTCACTATTGAAGTCACAGGAGACAACCTGGTCCTCAGTGTAGCCCAGGATGCCCTTCAGGGGACCATCAGCCGCCTGCTTCACCACCTTCTTGATGTCATCGTACTTGGCAGCTTTCTCCAGACGGCAGGTGAGATCCATGACGGACACATTAGGGGTGGGGACACGGTAGGCCATGCCAGTCAGTTTCCCATTCAGCTCCAGGATAACCTTGCCCGCAGCCTTGGCAGCACCAGTAGATGCGGGGAGGATGTTCTGAGCAGCCCCACGACCATCACGCCAGAGTTTCCCAGAGGGGTCATCCACAGTCTTCTGGGTGACAGTGATGGCATGGACTGTGGTCATGAGTCCTTCCACGATGCCAAAATTGTCATGGATGACCTTGGCCAGGGAGGCTAAGCAGTTGGTGGTACAGGAGGCATTGCTGACAATCTTGGACTTGTCATACTTCTCGTGGTTCAAACCCATCACAAACATGGGGGCATCAGCAGAAGGGGCAGAGATGGTCACCCTTTTGGCATGACCCTTCAAGTGAGCCCCAGCCTTCTCTACGGTGGTGAAGACACCAGTGGACTCTACGACATGCTCAGCACCGGCCTCAGCCCACTTGATGTTGGCAGGATCTCGCTCCTGGAAGATGGAGATGGCCTTCCCATTGACGATAAGCTTCCCATTCTCAGCCTTGACAGTGCCACTGAACTTGCCGTGGGTGGAATCATACTAGAACACGTAGACCATGTAGTTCAGATCAATGAAGGGGTCATTGATGGCAACAACACCCACTTTGCCACATAAGAAAGCAGCCCTGGTGACCAGGCGCCCAATGCGGCTGAATCTCTTCACTCCGACCTTTGCCATCGTGTCTCTGGGATGTGGCTGGGACTGCACAGGAATGGGAGAGGCGGCTGACTGTCGTATGAGGAGGAACAGAGAGCCATATATGTATTCTTAATGTGGCCTTTGCCAGCATAATGAATGCCACTCTTTTTATACAATTTTAAAACTTTACAAGATTTATTTTTTTTCTTTGCCAAGCTGTGCAGTATTATTCTTATATTTAGCTAAAGTTACGCCTGCTAAGGAAAAAAAATCTATAATTAGTCTGATTAACAGATAACCAAGACACTTACACTTGCGTCTTAGCTTTGAGACAACCTTTTGTAGATTTCCCACACAATGGACAAGGGTCATAACTTAAGTTCAAGGCGTGTCCTTTCTTGTTGAGAAAGTGACTTCCCCCCATCTTCCCATAGTCCTGGAGTTCATTGAGTGTGATTGGTGGAGACCACAGGTCTCGGCAAGTGCTATTCAAAGCCCAATGAGAGTGGTTTGCACTCACTGTAGAGGAAATAACACGCACTGCCAGCGTGGCCAGAAACATGCATTCAGGAGTCTGAGGAGAAATTCTTTGGTCTCTGACTAAGACTGTCCTTGTAGGAATCTCTGGAGACGACCTGCTGAAGGTAGACACAGCAAAGAGACATTTATACATTTTTTTAATCTGTCGAAATACAAACACAACTTTTCCCTTGACTGAGCACAGGTTTTAATATATTATTATTATCTGAATGCTTTTCTTCTTTCTAAACGTGCACTGGTTCCTTCTGAAGGGTCGCCTGTGCTGACTGTGAACTCTGTCTTTGGTTTCTATAGGCTTCTGAGGGGTCTAACGTGCTTCTTTTAAGGCCATGACTACAGTTCAGGATACGGCCTTTGGCTTGCTTCTCCAGGCATTATACGTCCTTTGAGCAATTCCTATTAATTCTGATAACAACATTAAATTCGTTTCTATTTCCTTTCAGGTCTCACCCCTGCTGAAGCTCCACCCAGCGAGCACAACTGTGGTTCTCTGACATGAAACACACAACCATTAGTTGCTGGCAGTCATTTCGTGTGGGGCGATACGTTTACCAAAACAAACCCAGAGACTTTACCAGAGTTCTGCAGAGCAGGGAGCCAGCGTGTGCTCTCTGCAGGCGAGAGCAGGCAGTCAGCATCCGTGGCTGCTCTTTGCTCTCCACGGATGAGAGAAGGGGGGTGGGTGCGGCCTGCGGAGGATTAGGGACAGAGCCCACAACAAACAGATTCAGGCAAGGTGTGTGTGTGTGTGTGTGTGTGTGTGTGTGTGTGTGTGTGTGTGTGGAGGGGGGCTCCGCCCAAGAAGTCCAAGTAGATGGGCAGGGCTTGGAGCCGCTGCAGAAAATAGTTCCTTTTACAAAGGGAGTTTGCAGTACAGGTCCAACCAGGGAAGTTACCTGGACCGCCCTGAGCTGCCGAGTGCAGAGAGAGCAGTTTTCGCAGCGAGAGAAAGCTCTTGTCCGGACAGTTAAAGACACGGAGCAGCCCAAAAATGAGACACAAAAAAGAACAGGAGAATTAACCAAAGATGAATAAGACTGCATTCTACGGGGAAGGAGGAGACAGACACTTTACAGGGGAGTCATTTGAGCTGATTTTTAACCCTCTCAGCACGATGCAAGCAAATAGGAGGGGAGTCCCACTTAAAGTGAGGCCATTCAGGTGCTCACCTGACCCACAGGTTAGGGCTTTAATTAGATGCAAACACACACCTACATATACATTAATATGTATTAATTAAAAACCATTCATTCCCTTCTGAAGATGAGAAAACATAAACAGACAGTTGCCAGGAAAAAAAGAAGTAAAGAAAAACTCCTTATGGGCAGAACTTACAAAGTGTTTCTTGGGTGCAAAGAATAATTACCCATCAAAGACACGTTCCGGTTCCCAAAACTCCAGGTGAAACTGCTTCAAGTCCTTCAACAAAGACACAGAGCTCGACAGGTTGTCTATTTTAACAGCACTGCCAAGCAGGTAAAAATTTAGAAAGACAAAAGATCTTCCGAGGCCCCCTGCAAAGGGCAGTAGAAAAAATGAAACCAGGAGAACTGAAAGCCCAACCAGACCCTTTTCTGTCTAACCAGTCTAAAATGGTGATTTATTTTTACAAACACAGAGAAACCTACCTTCCAAGGGCTTACACTCTTGCCAAGTGCCCTGGCAGATTAGATTCCTATTCAGTCAGTCTGTGCAAATCCCAGGTTTGGGGACAAAGCCACTCCGCGTTCTTTAAAATTGCCACACAAAGGTTTTAAATTTATAAAACAAAAGATGCTTGGTCCTGATTAAAATTCATTTACTTTTAGCCAACAATTTAAGCCCGCCAATAGAAAGCACAAAAATAACAGCCCAAAGAAATGTTTTTGTTTGTTTGTTTGCCCAGATGTCCAGTCTGTGACTGCGAGGCTGACAGCCAGCAACCCCGTCCCCAGGAGGGAGGAAAGGAGGAAAAAGAAAAAAAATAA
This sequence comes from Echinops telfairi, assembly GCF_000313985.2. Lineage (NCBI taxonomy): Eukaryota > Metazoa > Chordata > Mammalia > Afrosoricida > Tenrecidae > Echinops > Echinops telfairi. The sequence goes on from NW_022104553.1 coordinate 31,404,462, forward strand.
AATATATATATATATACACACACATATATATATACACACACACATATATATACACACATATATATACACACATATACACCAGAGTTGCAGGAGAAACATAAAGACATTACACACACACACACACACACACACACACAAAGACTTTACACACATAGACATTTACATAAAGAGGACGATAATTAGACCGACCAAGTTGCACAAAGAGACAAACAGCCATGGCTAGCCAAACCTGAGTACCAAACTTGTTAAATGACTGAAAGACTTGTTGCCAATCCAACAAGTCACCGAACTTGTTGTCAATTCAACAAGCTAATAAACCAGTTGCCGATTCAAGACACCAGACTTGTTGCCAATTCAATAAGATACCAAACCAGTTGCCAATTCAACAAGATAACAAACCAGTTGCCAATTCAACAAGATACCAAACCAGTTGCCAATTCAAGGCGCCAAACTTATTAAGCGATGGTCTGAAAAGACCAGCCTCCAGCTCAACAAGTTACCGGACTCCTCAGTCAGCGTCCTGGTGAGAAGCGACCGGGAAGAGTTCAGACTGCGCCCAGTCCCCTTCCCAAGTCAAACCAGAAGACGATCCCACAGTTAAACTTACCTCCAGAGGAACAGACGACCAGGCCGAATTCCAAAATTCCAGCATCCTCAGGCAGCCGCTCAACTGGGAACGTAGGATTCCAGGGCCCTGGTGAAACCAGGGGGCGCCTCCCTAGAGGCCCCACACTTCCAGGAGCAGCTGCCGGGCGGAGGCATCAAGACCCAGTGGCTGTCCCGGTCAGGGAACCAAAATGTTGCGATTCGAATAAATGACAGCCACTGTAATGTCTTGATAATTTAGAAGAGTCTTTATTCAGCTATAACCGGACTGCTAGAATCGAAAAGAGATTCTTTGATTGCAGTCCCGAGTCCACATTTCAGTCCATCTTTTAGAGGCGGAAAAACGCATTTATCCTTTGTCTAAGACTTAAGCAAGCGTGAACAGAAGCAGAAAGCAAAACGAATGCTACTGCTCTTTAGGGTGAGGGAGCATTACAGGGCACAGACTTAATGATAACATTCTGGTAACTTCAAGAAGAACACGGATGCATTACAAGGTACATTCTTTATCCTAAAAGAAACAATACCAACATTGACTACAACATCCTGGTTACCGTAACAAGATTAACTGTACTATTCAGATTACAACATCCAAGGGAACAATATTGAATCAGAACAAACGATATATGGAAGAATGATCGGAACAAATTGTAGTGTGCAGCACCTGGAAACCTGGGAATACAATCTAAAATGAATCACCTGCAGAGACTCTCCTGTAAGGGGAGGGAGAATGGGCAGGTTAACTAGCAGTCAGCTTTCTGAGGCAGAGGGAAGAACAGGCAAGTAACTTAGCAGCTAACAAAAATGGAGTTTCTTTGGCTAGTCGGCCTCACGTGATAGGGGGATGGGAGGAAAGTAAAAGGAAATCGAGGAAAGAGCTAGCAGGCAAAGGCCATTTATAGAGGTCTAAATACAGGCACATACATATGTAAATATATTTATATAAAGCAATAGGGACATAGATATATACATCTATGTTAAGTATTAAGGTAGCAGACAGACATTGGGCCTCTACTCAAGTACTTCCTCAACGCAAAAACACTTTGTTCTAATAACCTGGCATTCTGGGATGCTCACCTTCCCTATATGATCGCTGACAACAAAATGGGTGCATAAGCAAATGTGGTGAAGAAAGCTGGTGGTGGCCAGCTATCAAAAGATAGAGCATCTGGGGTCTTAAAGGCTTAAAGATAATCAAGCGGCTATCTAGCTGGGAAGCAACAAAGCCCACATGGAAGAAGTACACCAGCCTGTGTGATGTTGACAGGTTCAGGCATCAGAAGACCCCAAACAAACAATCATATCAATGCAAATAAGGGGGGCAGAGTGAAGACCCAAAGCCCATTGGTAAAAATGTGACATCTCACAAAGAAGGGATGAACCAGCCAGAGTGCAGTATAGCATCTATGAAACATACAACATTCCTCTAGTTTGTTACTACTTCCCCACCACCACCATCACCACTATCATGACCCCAGTCTACCTTACAAATCTGGTTAGACCAGAGGATGTACACTGGTACAGATAAGAGCTCTCAACACACAGAGTCCAGGAGAGACAAACCCCTCAGGAACAGTAATGAGAGTAGCTATACTAGGAGGGTAGGGGAAAGGTCTGGGGAGAGAGGGGGAACTGATTACAATGACTGATGTGTAACCCCGGCACCCCAAGGGTGATGAACAATAGAAACAGAGGTGAAGGGAGAAAGCTGATGGTGTAAGATAAATAATTTATAATTATCAATGGTTCATGAAGGAGGGAGGGTGGGAGAGGGAGGGAAAAAAAGAGGAGTTGATACCAAGGGGTCAAGTAGAAAGAAAATGTTTTGAAAAGGGTGATGGCAACATATGTACAAAAGTGCTGGACATAATGGATGTATGGATTGTTATAAGAGCTGTAAGAGGCTGTATTAGTCTGGGTACTTTAGAGAAATAAATCCACAGAAACTCATGGATAAGAGAGAGTTTTATGTAAAGGGTAAGTGCACATCAAGAAAACATCCCAACCCAGTGCTGCCCAAGCCAACAAGTCCAACATTAACCCATATGTCCAACACCAATCCACAAAGTCCTCCTCCATCTCACAAAACAGATGCAATGATTCGGCTTTCCTCCTGCAGCCGGTGCGACCATCACAAAGCAAGAGACCCGAGAACTAGAAAGGCGAGGCTCACTGAGCCATTTATCCCTCCGCCTTTCAATTAACCCCACACGTGTTTATCGGCCAGGTTGGGAAAATAAACTAACTACTTCAGAGCTGCAAATAAAATGACTTAAAAAAAAAGAATGTCTGCCTTGCGCGTTGGGCGCTTTGTGCGTACCTGGTCGGATGGACAGCAGAGACCCGAAAGCTCGGGCAGGCACCTCAGGGGGCCATGGGATGCAGTTAAGGGAGGCAGGACCACTCTGCAGGAGAGGCTGGCCGTGGCTGCACAGCTCAGAGCACACCCAACACCCCGAATTGTATTCGTCGAGAGGTTGGGCTGGGGGGGCCCTGCTGTGTCTCTCCTCCCCCACAACCACAAATACACGTGGTCTTCACAGCCACACAGAAAACACAGACTCCAATGGCACACGGCTTCTTGTCTCAGGTGTTTATTTGAAGAATTTTAGTTAAAAATAACTTAAGTACAAAAATAAGCATTTGATTGTGTCAGAGTTTGAAACTGCACACATACAAAAATAGTATTTGGTGGAAACCATTTGCTATAAATATATTTATAAATATAAGAACTGTATCAGTAAATATAATAAATAACAGCAACAACACAATAATAATGTCGGAACACTGGTCAGTGCACATGTCCAATATCCAAGGACGCAGAGGGCGGGATGGAGGAGCTGAGGGCTTACACACACTGGTCTCCGCTGGCGACACATTTCAGGTCCCGTGTGAGCAGGCGGAAGAGGTTTGATGTGACCGAGACGGCCAGGCAGCTTTGGGACTCCTGTGTGTGTGGAGGGTGGGCGATGAGGCACTGGTCTCCCACCATCAGCCTCCTCCCGACTCAGGACCCTGGCTCCCCCTCCCAGTCCCTCACCTTCTTCTCGGCCTCCTGGAGCCTGTGCAGCCAGCGGTGGAGGCGGCCCCGGGCCTGGGGCCCTGCTGTGGGCTGAGCTGGGGTCTGTGGGGAGGGAAGGGGTGGTGTGAGGCAGGGCCTGGTGGCACAGGGGTGGGTCCCGCAGGGCCAGAGCCCACAGAAGGGGCTTGGGCTCCCTGAGGACTCACACATGCCAGGAGTTCCGAGCGGATGTGGCTCAGGGTGTGAAGGGGCTGGTCCAGGAGAGTCCCCAGGGCTGACTTGTCCACAGTCTCTAGGACCTTCAGCGTCAGGGCCAGCTCAGCCTCCAAGGCCACAGGGCGCTCCCACACCTGAGGAGAGAAGGCAGAAGACAGGTGAGCACTGCACCTGAGAGAGAACAGGTGAGGTGCGCAGGTGAGTGGGGTCAGAGAGAGGAACCAGTGAAGTTGGCAGGTAAGGGGGACAAGTGAGAGGGCACAGACAATGTCCTCAGGTGGGGGACTCTGGGGTTGGGGTGTTGTAGACAGGGAAAGGAGAGGTGAAGGTCCCACTTAAAGTGCAAGGTGGACAGGTCCAGGGGAGAAGGGGGCGGGGGCTGGCTGTCCCAGCTCACCTGCAGGTGTCTCAGGTCCCAGCTGAGGGGGAAGAGAGGGGAGCTGCAGCGCCAGGTCTTCAGCAAGGGGGTCCTTTCCTAGAGAGCAAGGGCAGAGGTGAGCGCTCAGTGGCGGGGATGCAGGTTGGGAGCGCACAGTGGCAGGATTGGAGGATGTCTGACCACAGGAGGGGCAGGGTGGCGCACACAGGGATGCTGGTGGAGACCAGTGCCCTGCAGGACCTGGGCGGCATTCTGCAGCTGGTCTCTGATCGCAGGGAGCGTGGAGGTTAGCCCAGTGGGGAGAGGGGGGACTAACCCCGGGAAGGGAAGGTGCAGCTCAGCCCCCTGAGGGAGGCCACAGAGAGAACCCACAGAGGGAGGGGGATGGTGGCTAGCCCGCAGCAGGAGGGGCGCAGGGGGCTCACCAAGGCATTTTGGGCCTTCTTGAAGGCCTGCAGCTCCCCTGGGGACAGAGACTTGTACTGGGTGAGGTGGCAGCCCCTTGTATTCAGGGGGGCCCTGCTGGGTGGTGGCGTGGGGGCCGCTCCTGTCACGGTCAGCAAGGGGGCCATCAGCATCAGGGCCAGCAGGGAGCCCACAGCCATGTCTGTGTGAGGGAGGAAGGCAGAGGTGAGGGGACTGGGAGACCAGGTGGGGACCGTGGGGGCTCAGGGCGGGTGAGGGGCACGGGTCCTGACAGAGGGGGGTCACCTCGCTTCATTTCTGCTCTGCTGTCCGTCAGGAGGAGCGGGTCCAGTGGCTGCTCTGTGGCTGTCACGGGGCTGGGGCTGTCTGTCTGTCGCTGGGTCAGGTCTGAGGCTCTGACCTGGGCCTCCTGGTCTCTGGCGGTGTCTCTGGATGGCAGCTCCCCGTGGGCCAAGACACCTGCTGTCGGAGCCCCATGGTGCTGCTTTTAACCTGCAGGAGCCGGAGAGCCCACTGATGTAGGAGAAGTGAAAGCAGCCACAGGTTGACACTGTACACGGAATCCCCACCCTGGGGACACCCAGATGGGCGTGGCCCAGGTAAGAGCGTGATGTCACAACCGAAAGAGAAATTGACACTGGCTCTGAGCATTCCAGGCCGCCTCCAGGAAGAGGAGGTCTGAGCAGGAAGCCCTCACCTGGGGCAGCTGAAGCTGCCCTGAGGGGGTCCTGCCAGGGCTGGGGCCTGGCTGGGGGAGGAGGGCTCTCCTTCCACAGGCTGCTCCAGAGGGAGAGGCGCTTCTGGGAGAGGCTGGAGCTGCTGAGAGGGAAGGAGGTTGCTGAAGGTGAGGAGATACCAGAAGCCAGACAGGCGGACACAGCCCAGGCCTGACAGAGGAGACCAGCCGTCCCCCACCTTTCTATTCCTGATGATGGGGCCGGTGGGGGTGGGGCGCTGGGTGGCTTTGGCCTCGCTGTCTGCTCACAGACTGGGCATCGAGAGGTCACGCCCCGTGGCGGAGCCTCTGGCAGGACTGTGGGGACAGAGCCGCACTTAGAGAGGGCACCGAGATCTGGGAGTGTGCCTCCCCCGCAAGGCCCGGGCCACCCTGTGGACCCGGGCGGCAAAAGGAGCAGTCGAGTGCCCTCCAGCTCAGGGGCACCTCTGCCTGAGGGACAAGAAGAGGCCAGCGCCGGGCTCCTCCTGGGTGAGACCAGAGTGTCTACAGCCCCGGGACCCTCCACTTGCCGGATCGAACTGAGTCTGTGTCCCGCTGAGGTCCAGGGTCCCGGGTCCCTGAGGGACAATGGGCCTCGCTCACATAGTGATCCCTCCGCTCCCCGATAATGGCCAGCACCTTGGGGGCCGATGAAGGAGGGTGTGACAGGCGGCAATGTTAGGGTAATCCGCAGTGGGTTCTACCTCCACGTCCACTGTCACCAAGACCCACAGCCGCAGGGTGACCGTGGACACTTGAATCCCAGCAGGAGGCCAGCAAGAGGTCGGAGGCCGAGGAAACGGCCAGCTGCTCCCTCTAGTTGCCCCCCTCCCCTCCCCTCAGCCCCCAGGACTGCGGCGGAGAGCGCTGGCGCAGAGGGACAGACAGACTCGTGGACCTCTCCTACCCTGCACATCTGTCTGGTCCCTCACCTGCAGGACACACTCGCTGCTTCCCTGCCACAGACACAGTTGGGCCTGCCCTCTGCAGCCCACTCCCGGGCATGTCCGCTCTCAGCAGCCGGGCCCGGACCCTTCAAGACGGCTTTTATGGGTCCAGCGGTGTTGCATTGACCCCTCAGGGTCAACATCAGCGCTGGCCAGCTGCCATGTGAGATCCCTGCTGCGAATGGGACTTTGCCGCCTCTGGGACTGTGCCAGGGATGGCTCTGCCCCAGGCCTCTGATGGTAGGGCCGATCTCCGTCCCTGCCTTTTCCCCTTTTCCTTTGACTCCTCAATAGCTGATTCCACGCCTGTCCTCCATCAGTGTCTTCATCCAAGTCCTGTCCTCTTGTTCCTACCCCTCTTTTTGTCTCCTGCGCCGCCGTGTTCAGCAGAGGGGCATTGGGGCCATCGCTGCTGAGATCAGAGGGAGCTTGGCTGAAAGCAGAGACTCCCAGACAGATGTGTAGCTGTGTTTCACTTCAACTCCCTTCATCCTAAGAACTATGAATATTTCAAAGACCAGAATCCCAGACCCCTTCATTATGCCCACGCAGAAGGTGTACATCGACCAAAGGCAGTTGTTGGAACAAAACGAGGAGCTATTGCACAGGCTAAACCCACGGAAGATGTGCATCTGGGTTGTGTCCTTTAACCGGACTTCATCCTCCTGTAGGAAGACAGATTACCTGAGACGGGAGCCTCTAGGAAGAACAGGGCATCAGGATGGGAGAAAAATCCACCAGCAACCTGCAACCTGCAGGTGACACCCCCTTGCTTGTCGAAGCCAAGAAGACTTGAAGCACTTACTGATGAGGTTCAAAGGCTCCGGGTTTTCACAGCGTGTTTCACCTCAACATAAAGAAAATGAACATCTGGGGTGGGGGAATGAGCTGATACCCAGGGCTCAAGTAGAAACAAAATGTTTTGAAAATGATGATGGCAACATGTGTACACATGTGTTTGACCCAATGTCTGGCTGGCTGGTGATAAGAGCTGTCAGAGCCCCCAGTAAAATGGTTTAAGAAAATGAACATCCTCATGACTGCACCGATCAGCAATATCCTGGTCACCAGAGAAAAGAATGGCGTCGTCAACAGTTCCACTGCCCTTGGATCCGCAAGCAACCCTCATGGAAGCCGCCGAGAAGGGATCCAGGGACGTGCTGCATTGGCCAATCTGTTGCACAAGGTCCTCTCTAGCTGTTAGCACGACTTTGAGACCCAAGGTGAGCCGAGCCTAACCCAGGATATTTTCAATCACTTCCTAGGCACGCACACACTGGACAAGGGAGAAGAAAGAGAGAAGACTGGCCGGCTTCGTTACGAGGCTGGCGAAGGATAGGGACTCGACCGCAGACTGGGAGCAGAACCGAGGAGCCAGCCTGGAAGAAGGGCTGCCAGAATGCTGCTCAGAGGACTTGGTCTTGAGTCCAGGGGCAGGTCCTTCAGGAAGGACGCGTCCCTGGAGAAGGACATCAGGCTTGCTGAAGCTGAGAGACAGTGAAAGAGAGGGAGGCACTTCCTAAGGCAGATGGGTACAGTGGCGGCAACCACGGGCTCAGACGTAACCGTTGTGAGGAGGCCTGGGCCTACCACCTGCAATCCCGAACCATGAACCCCTCCCTCCGTTCGACTGTCTGACTCTGCTCGTTCCTTTTCCAGCAAATACCAGGCCAGGCTCTCTCTCTCTCTCTCTCTCTCTCTCTGTGCCCCTCACTCTTATTTTCATTGTGGTTTGGGTGAAAGTTTACAGAGCAAATACATTTATATTTAACAACGGACACTTTCATAACAGTCCTTACAATCCTGTCAAAGGATCAACACGCTTCCTACTTCCTGCCTGGGGCCCCTGTGCCCGTTGGTCCTTCCTGCCTGCCCTTTCGAGCCTTGTAAGCTTTGTCTTGGGGCCAATGCTGCCCTTTGAGCCTGGCCTCGTTGATTGTATCAAGGGGTGTACGTATGCTTCTCCTGTGGACTGCTTGGCTCACCTTAGGCCTCAAACTAACACCTTTGGCCTTTCACCCCTTACAAGAGGCCTCCTGCAGCAGGTCTACCCAGTGCAACGCGTCCTTTGATCTCTGGACTGCCGTTTCCATGAACATCGATTGTGGAGCCAAGAAAGATGATATCCTTAACAACACTCTCTTCTCCGTTGATCATCAAATCAGGATGAGGGAGGACGAATCCGTCCACTTTGAATTATGGTACCCGTGAAGAATCTTGAAAGTACCGGGACTGCCCAAGGAACAAACAGATGTGTCTTGGAAGAAGGCTAGCCAAAATGCTCCGACAAGGCCAGGAGGGCAAGACTTCATCTCCACCTACTTTGGGCATGCGATCAGGAGAGACCAGTCCCTGGAGAAGGACATCGTGCTTGGTAAAGCAGAGGGCAGTGAAGAAGAGGAAGGCTCCCCGCTAGGGATGGATGGACACACTGGCTGCAACAATGGGCTCAGACATTAGAACGACCTTGAGGTTGGCCCAGGCCCGGGCAGTGTTTGGCTCTGTAGTACACAGGCTCACTATGAGTTGTAACTGATTCAACAGCACCTTCACCACAACGGTTGGACTGAGGGGTGACCCTGGAGTGGGTCAAGTCCAGGTTTAGAGGATTGTCTAAGGACCACAGCTTGGGGTCTCTATTCATTTTCTTTAAAAATAAGATCTAGTACCTCTTCTTCCAATCATCTGATCCACAAATATTCAAGGGCGCTACCTGGAGCCATACAGAGCAGCTTAAAGGGAGAGGAGAAAACTCCGCACCTCCCATCCAGCCACTGGACCCATCTTCCTCAAAGCATACAAATGGGACCTGGACAGAATCATGTGTTTTCTTATCAAAGAAACCTTCCACGTAAAGATTCCACCAAGAACTAAAGCCACCAAGAATTAAAGACGTCTTGAAGGCCCCAGCCCTTTGAACGGTGACGAACGAGCCTGCTTTTCCTCCCCCTCCCTTTTCTCTCAGCAATTTCACCCAAATTGGAACTAGGCTGTATACAGTTTGGCAGCCTGCACTCTTATGTTTTATCATTATCGCTCGTTTACATCTCCTCTGATCTTTAATTACAACGGTGCAGTTAGGGCCCCAGCAGGAAACAGATGGTCCGATTGATTTAGGATAATTGGAGGTAGGTTGAACACCGGGAGTATTTACAAAGAGGTTGGAACGTGCAGGGAAGTGACCAGGACCGGTGAAAGGCTCTGAGCGGTGGGGCTGGAGTGGGGTGGAAACTGGACCTGGGGAGGAGCCAGGGAGATCGACTAGGAGATCAGACCAGTCATGGGGAGCCTGCCGGGAGGGCCAGCTGCCATTCAGTGGACTTGGGTGCATGGTGACCTCATGTGTATTGACACAGAACACTGCACCCCCGTTTTAATGGATGAGTTTTGGGGGAGTTGTTCAGCAAACCTTTCTTACGAAGTGGCTGCAGAGTGGACTCAGCCCTCAACCGCCCATGGACCCCTGTCGGAAGGCAGGCTAAGAAGGAGTACCCGAATCTCACAATGCCTCTCCTTGATTCTTCGCACGAGCCAGACCCAACCCGAGACCCAAAGCTGGCTACTCAGGACCCAGAGGAGGCTGGACAAGCCAGGAGAAGACTCAGAGGGGCAGGCAGGACAGTCACTCTGTCATCGTATTATGAAACCTTGCATGTATTCTAGTAGGCTCCTTTAACAACCCTATCGATGGGCACTGGTGCTTTTCCCAATGTTCTGATAAAGCAGTGTGGTTACATAATTGCTTGTCGATTTGAGGATTAAGAGTGAAGGGGTGGCGTTTAGTCTGTCAATCAGATCATGGTCAGTGAGGTCTCTGCGTGGGCATGGCTTTCTCCTGAGAATTCTGGGAAATCTGGATTTTCCTCTTTGGAGATGGGAGACATTTTCTCTCGCTGCTGACTCCCTGGGAGACACTGCAGCTCATGAGACACGTGGAACTATGCTAGTGCCCTGAGCTGCCACATGGACCTGCCCTGATGCAACCAGACCTCTGAAGCCGGAGAAGCCACGTAGAGATCCCTGCCAGCACTGAGATGCTTACAACGCCACTGGATCCAAAGACTTTCTACCCACTGCCCTGTGATCGTCCTGCACTCGGTGTCATTGAATGTGTTTCGTGAGTCTGAAGAGGACTTTATAGATTGATAGCGGACATAGGGACTAATATTGGACTTATGGGCTTGGACTGGACTGGGTTGGGAAACTTTCTTAATGTACAATTTACCCTTTATATAAAACTGGCTCTTCAAATGGGTGCATAAGCAAATGTGGTGGTGAAAGCTGATGGTGCTCTGCTATCAAAAGATATAGCATCTGGGGTCTTCAAGGCTTGAAGGTAAACAAGTGGCCATCTAGCTCAGAAGCAACAAAACCCACATGGAAGAAGCACACCAGCCTGTACGATCATGAGGTGTTGAAGGGACAAGGTATCAGGCATCATCCGAACAAAAAGTCATATCATTGTGAATGGGGGGAGTGTGGAGTGGAGACCCAAAGCCCATCTGTAAACAATTAGACATCCCCTTATGGAAGGGTCGCGGGGAGGAGACGAGCCAGTCAGGGTGCAGTGTAGCAACGATGAAACATACGATTTTCCTCTAGTTCCTAAATGCTTCCTTCCCACCCACTATCATGATCCCAATTCTACCTTACAAATCTGGCTAGACCAGAGGATGTACACTGGTACAGATAGGAACTAGAAACACAAATCCAGGGCAGATGATCCCTTCAGGACCATTGGTGAGAGTGGCGATACCAGGAGAGTGGAGGGAGGGTGGAGTGGGAAGGGGGAACCGATTACAAGGATCTACATATAACCTCCTCCCTGGTGGACAGACAACAGAAAAGTGGGTGAAGTGAGGCATCAGACAGTGTAAGATATGACAAAATAATAATTTAGAAATTATTAAGGGTTCATGAAGGAGGGAGAAGCGGGGAGGGAAGGGGCAAAAATGAGGACCTGATGCCAGGGGCTTAAGTGGAGAGCAAATTTTTTGAGAATGATGAGGGCAATGGATGTACAAATGTGCTTGACACAATTGATGTGTGTATGGATTGTGATAAGAGTTGTATGAGCCCCTATTAAAATGATTTTAAAAATAAAAATAAATAAAACTGTCTCATAGACATATGAGTTTCTATGGATTTGTTTCTCTAGTCCACTCGGACTGAGAGATGTTGTTCTTAGGGAACACTGGGTGGGTTCTGACTCATAGCGACCCTCTCTGGGCACAACGGATTGAAACCCTGCCCAGCCTTGCGCCAGCCTCACAGTAGTTCCCAGGCCATGTTGCCACCATGGTGTCAACCCACCTCTTTGAGGGTCCTCCTCTTTTTTTGCTGCCCCTCCACTTTACCAAACGTAATGTCTTTCTCCAGGGACTGGTCTCGCCTGATAGCGTCTCGCCATCTTTGCCTCTAAGGAGCACTACTCGGACTAGGCTTCTTTCGAGATAAATAGGTTTGTCCTTTTAGCAGTCCTGGGTACTTTCAATAGTCTTCGCCAGCATCACAAATCAAATGCATTAACTGTCCATTAAATGTCCAACTTCCACATGCATATGCAATTTAATAAGAGGCAACTTAAAATGCCATGGCTTGGGTCAGGCACACCTTAGTCCTAAAGTAACAAGATCTTTGCTTTTCAATAAACTAAAGAGGTTTGTGCAGCAGCCTTACCTTACGTAATCCATCTTGTGATCTCTTGACTGCTGCTTCAATGAGCATCGATTGCGGCTCCAAACCAGACAAAATTCTGGACAACTTCAACCTTTCCCCAATGGATCATCTTGTTACCTGTCGGTCTAGTCAGGAGGGTTTGGGTTTTCTTTACACTCAGCCGTGATCCCCGCTGAAGGCTGTGATCTTTGATCTTCTTCAGCAAGTGTAGCAAGTCCTCCTCGCTTTCAACCAGCAAGGTCGTGTCATCCGCATATCGCGGGTGGTGAGTAAGCTTCCCCCGCGCCGGATGCCACCTTCTTCTTCATAGAGTTCAGCTTCTCTGATTGCTCAGCATACAATTGAACGAGTATGGTGAGAAGATGCAACCCTGACACACACCTTTCCCGAGTTTAAACCATGCGGCATCCCCTTGTTCCGTTTGCACAACTGCCTCTGGATCCTTGAGCGCAATCAAGGGGTCTGTAATTTCCATGGGGGAACAGATTTGACTCCCAGAAGATGTTGACAATGAGCCAGGGCTGTGGCAGCGAGGGGAGGAGAGATTGCTCCTGACATCTGAGGAGTAGGAGCCATAGGAGCAGCGGACCTGCTTCAAGGCACAGGGCAGGCCCGCCACGAAGAACTCTCCTGTCCCACGCGGGTCAGCACGGCGATGAGCCGTCTCTCGGCCGTGCCTATCTTGATGCCGCCTCCTCCTCCGCCTGTGCTGCCCAGGATTTCCCTAGGGTGCCCAGAATGCAATTACCAACGGAAGGCTAGGATGCTTCCACATTTTATTTTATGTGAACAATGACTTTTATCAGGGTTTGGGTTTTCAGTTCCCCACCCTCCCCCACCCCAAGGGATTTTATTTGCAAAGTGACTAAGTCTTTAGCTTACAGAGCAGGCGTGTGTGTGTGTGTGTGTGTGTGTGTGTGTGTGTGTGTGTGACTGCTTTGACTTCAGAGAAGGAGGGTGCAGCTGAATGTGCCTTAGCAGCAGCTGGGGCTTGCTCGTAACTAGTGGCCATCCTGAGCTCAGGGGTGAGCGGAGGCTCTGGCCGATTAGACATGTCCGTTGAGCAGTTTCTCTTCAGCAGGGAAAACCAGAGAGGCAGAAAGCTCGCACCACCCGCCCTCCCTCGCTGCCACTCTGTCCTTTCTATCTCACCGAAACCCTGTAGGACAGAGTAGACTTGCCCCTGTGGGTTTCTGAGATGAACTCTGTATGGGAGTAGAAAACCGCATCTGTCCCCAGCAGAGCAGCTGGTGGGGGGGTAGGGGTGGGTGGGTGTTTGAACCAGTGACCAGTGACCTTGCAGTTAGCAGGCCCAAAGCCTAACTGATGATGCCACGAGGGCTCCTTTGGAGTAGTAAGGAGCATAGCGTAGGGAGTCCTGGTGGTGCTGTTGGGTAAGTGTTGGGCTACTACATGCAAGGTTAGTGGTTCAAATCCACCAGCTGCTCCTTAGGAGAACGATGAGGCTGTCTCCTCCTGTAGGGATGTACAGCCTTGGAAACCCTATGGAGGGTAGCAATGGGTCAGGACCAACTCAACAGCAATAGGTTTGGGGGGAGAAGCATAAATTGTATTTCAAGATCTGTGCATCTGCCACGTGCAGAAAACATCTGTGACTGTGTATGTGTGTGTGTGTGTGTGGCTTCATCGTGGTTTCTGTTAGCACTGCTGCGGCTTGTTACCATCATGATGGAAAGAAGTGTGACATTTCAGTTAGAGGTTAGTGAAGATAAAGATGCATTCCCCTTGAAGCCTCCCCACCCCCACACAAGCCCACGGTGCTTTCACTACTCTTCACAAACACCCTGATTCAGGGTCATCGCTCCTTCTCTGGCCGACCTTGTTCATCGTCCGGCTTTCAAGTGCATCTGAGGCCACGACAAGGTCATGGCGAGGGTCAGGAGCACCTTGGTTCTTTAACACTGTGCAAAGGGCTTTGGCAGCAGGTCTTCCCGGCACCGTACATCGCAGGATGTCGTGACGGCCGCTTCCACTCCACGTGAATCCAGGGTGTGCCTGCATTCGCTGCACCTGGACCATGGTGCTGAAGAAGATCATGGAAAGGACCACGGCCTGCCAGACAGACAAACCACTATGCTCCTGACAGGCGAGGATGGCCTCACTTCTTACCCACGTCGGACATAGCAGCCGAGCGACTAGTCCATGGAAAAGGGTATCCTGCTTTGTAAAGTCGAGGGGCAGTTGGGAAGAGGAAGGCCCTAAATGAGATGGATCGACACAGTGGTTGCAACAAGGGCCTCTGAGATAGTTAAGGCTTATGGTGCCAACCTGCCCAATAAGCACATGTGGGGTTCATTGAAGGGCGGAGGGATAAATGGCTCAGTGAGCCTTGCCTTTCTAGTTCTCGGGTCTCTAGCTTTCTGATGGTCGGACTGGGGTGTGCTGCCTTAGTCAGTTCTCTGCTTCAGCTGGCAAGGCTCACTTCCTGCAAGATATCCCTGAGGAGAAGCCACACGGACCTACCCTGATGCAGCCCTGGGTGCTGGAGAAGCCGCGTGGAGACCCCTGTCAGCGCTAAGATGCTTACACACTGATTCGGCTTTCCTCCTGCAGTCGGCATCGTTGCGTGTACAGTGAACCCTCGCCACTTCGCATTTCGACTTCCGTGGCTTCACTCTATCGCGGTTTTTGCATAACAGCGCATGCTCTGTCATTACTGCCACTGATTGGCTCATACTGTACACACTTGATGCCATAACTAATATAATAAATAATAAATGATAATTGTAACGTCCAAAATGTTTTACTGTATTTTCCCTTTTTCGTTTAATAAATTGGGTAATACGAGTGTAATGGTGACTAAAGGGTGTTTTTTCATGTCCTCTATGCTCTAACTACGAAAATATTTGATTTACAAATAAGGACTTCGCGGAATTTCATTTATCACAGTAGGGTCTAGAACCGATTAACCGCGATAAACGAGGGTTTACTGTATTTTGTGAGATTGAGGAGGACTCTGTAGATTGGTGTCAGACATATGGGCTAACAGCACTGGGTTAGGATGCTTTCTTGATGTACACTTCCCCTTTATATAAAGCTCTCTCTAGACATATGAGTTTCTGTGGATCTGTTTCCCTGGTTTACCCAGACTCACACAGGCTCAAACACAGGAACAAGTGTGAGGACAGTGCAAGACTGGGAAATGTTTTATTCTGTTGTATAATGCAACGGCACTTAACAACAAAAACCACCTATCTACTTTGCGTTCCTCTCAAACTCAATAACCTGGGCTGTGAGGCTAAGAGATGATTCCTTGGGTGCTAATCATTTGTATCTGGGAGTTTTCTACGATTGCAGCACCCACACTTCTGTGATTCCCAATTTCACTTCTGGTTTCTCAGTCTTTGAAGACATGTGGTGTTATTTCCAGGCCGTGGTGGGTATCAGTTAGGTCGCTGTTGGTTACAAATAACCCCAAACCCGACTCAAGCTGGCTTGAAGAAGAGAGGAGTCAATGAGTCATAAAACTAAAGATTTCTCGCTTAGCTAGTCCTGTCATAACAGAAACATCACGAGATGACTTTAGCAAACAGAAATTTACTCTCTTGCCCTTAGGAGACTAGAAATCAAAATGCAGAGCTCGATAACTTGAACCACTGACCTTTTGGTGAGTAGCCCAACTCCACCAACCACCACCAGCGATAATGCCGGAGGTGAAGGAGACATCCAAACGCATCGCGGCTGGGTGGGGTCCAACTCACGGCGACCGCACGTGCTTCCACGTAAGCATGGGATGTTCTTGGCTGTGATCTTTATGGAGCCCTGGTGGTGTCGTGGTGACATGTTGGGCTGCTAACGTCAAGGTCAGCAGTTCGAAACCACCAGCTGCTCCTTGGGTAAAAGCTGGAGCTCTCTACTCTGGTAAAGAGTAACAGTCTCAGAAATCCACAGGGACTGTTCTACCCTGTCCTCTAGGGTCACTGCATCCAAATGGGCTCAGTGGCCCCGGTCTGGTTTGGGTTTTTCAGAATCCTTATGGAAGCAGAGTTCCAGGTCTCTCTTCCAAGGTGCTCCTGGGTGGGTTCGAACTACCGACCTTAAGGTTAGTCACGCAAAACCCACTCTCATTGTGTTGATTGTAACTCTTACCGACCCTGGCTAGGGTTTCTGAACTGTGGATCTTTATAGAAGCAGACAGCCACAGCCTTATCTTTCTCCCCAGGAGCAACGGAGAGTTGGAACCGCCATGGTTGACCCACAGCGCACCAAGCTGGTCATCCAGCGCACGCTGTCCATTCATCCGGTGAGGCAGTCAGTGTTGTTGCAGTGCTGCTGAGTGGACTGGTGACTCCATGCCACCAAGCAGAATGCCCCCCCAGGCTTTTCTTGGCCGTAACGTTGACTGAAGCGAATCACCAGGCCTTTCTCCCTCGGAGCCACTGGGTGTGTTTGGACCAACAAGCTACTAGAGCCGTTGAGTGCTTCATGGGTCCTTCACTAGGGGTCCTTGAGAACCATCACTACTTACCGGTCATCATGGCTTTGAGGCTATTCATTTGAAATGCTCTTGGGGGGGTTAGTGTGGCCCAACTTGCCCAGGGCATGCTTCTGCTCCCCTGGACAAGGGTCAGACCACTGCCCGGGAGCCCACCTGACTCATGGTGACCCCGCAGGTGTCAGAGTAAGGGCTGTGCTCCACTGGGACTTCCATCATTGAGTTCTTGGAATTAGCACCAGGACTTTTTGCCGAGGCACCTCTAACCTTCCGGTTGGCAAAATCCAAACCAAAATCACTGCTGGTGAGTCGACACCGACTCGTAGCACCCCTGTGGGGCAGGGAGGAGCTGCCGATGGGTATCTGAGCGTGCAGCTCTCTCTAAGGGAGCAGAAAGCCGCATCTTTCTCCTGAGAAACGCCTGGTGGTTTCAAACTGCTGACCTTGTGGTTTGAACCATAACCCTCTGTGTCACTAAGTGACTGGTTAACCACCATTAGCATCAGTCAGAGCAGTCAACATAGGTGGGGGGTGGCAGCGCATCGTGGACAACGCAGGTGACCAGATCACTGCACAGCTGCAGGCCGGAGCTCCTGCGCTCTCTGGGCATCCCTGGTCTGGGAGCAGCCCCTAGCAGGGGCCTACCTCACAGGGTTGCTGGGAAAATCAGGCAGAAAATACACCCAGAGAGTTGACGATGGGCCCTGGCCGGCGGCTCGTGCGCAATGTACATTCACTGTGGTTATGCTCAGTGGCCGAGAAAAGCGTGCCTGCATTTTCCATTTCCAACAGTCAACTAACAATGTCGTTATAAACAGTAAAGGGACAAAGAGAAGAGATACAGCAGTTAAAACATGACCGTTAGACAGCTCGTCGGAGAGGAGCTGCTTTGGAGACTTCCGGCTTCCCTGAGGAGAGGACCATCCGGGCCACAGGCAGACTGGCTCAGAGGCAGGGGCAGGGGCAGCAGTTGGATGACCTGACGGAGCCCCTGGTGAAGGAATAAGAGAAAAGCGTGGATCTTTGCATGGGTACCATGGCCAGGCCCTGGCAGAAACGATGAGCTTAGAAAGTGAACGGGCAGATTTGTTCTTAGAGTGCAGGGGACAGAGCAACAAAAAGGAGAGAGACAAACAGATTCCAAGACAGACAGGCATCTGGCTCACCACAGAGCCTGGGACAGAGCCATCCCTGGCACAGGCCCAGAGGCGGCCAAGTCCTGCCTCTGGCAGGGATCCCATGCAGCTGCTGGCCAGCAGTGACGTTGGGAAAGGTGACCAGGGAAGGGGAAACCCCAATGCCACCCCGCTAGACCCATAAAAGCCGTCATGGAGGGTCCAGGCCCGGCTGCCCACGGAGGACACCGCTCCGGACACCATCCATTGGGCTGTAGAGGGCTTAACTGGCAGGCTGAGGGAGGCATCCGGGAGTCTTGCAGGTGAGGAGTCAAGGGCTGATGCGCAGGGTAGGGCAGGTCCGAGTGTCACCCTGTGTGTCCCTCTGCACCAGCACTCTCCGAATTAGTCCTGCTGGAGTCTAACCAGAAGAAGCCGGTTCTCCCTTCTCCTGACGGGGCTCTCACCTCCTGCAGGAGCCGACATGGGTTCATGCGTCGCAGCCACTGTGCCCCTGGGGCTGTGGTTCTTGGTGACGGTGGGCGTAGTGGCCAAGCCCGGCGTGGGGGAGCCCCGACGTTGCCATCTGTCACATTATCGCTCGCTGGCCCCCACGGCGCTGGCCGCAGTCAAGGAGCTGAGGGACCGCTATGTAAGTGAGGCTGGGGTTCCCTCCGCGCCCCAGGACCTGGTCCCAAAGGACCCTGGCAGCCCCAGCAGCCAGTAGGGGCATGTCCCATCTCCGAGTCCAGAATTCTGAGCAGGTCACTACTGACATGAGAGCGAACACCCGCGCGCGCGCGCGCGCGCGCGCGCACACACACACACACACACACACACACACACACACACACACACACACACACACACACACACACACACACACAGCCTTTGCTCCAAGGCCCCAAAAGCCCCGCTTCCTCCTTGGGAAGACTCCACCGAACCAGGAGCCCGGGGACCTACAGGTGGGGCCCAGGGCTGCTGGTCTCGGGCCCGCGGGCGGCAGAGGGGTCAGGTGCAGCCCCACCTGAGCGCCGCGCATCCCGCAGGAGGAAGAGGCGCTGAGCTGGAGGCCCCGCAATTGCTCTTTCCGCCTCCGGAGGGCGCCTCCCAGGCCCGCGGTGAGCTCTGGGTGCCTGCAGGGGGTGGGGGGGTCGCAGCCCCCAACCCCGGTCCCCTCTCTAAGTGCAACCCTGTCCCCGCAGTCCTGCAAGGGGCTCCGCCAGGTGGCACGTGACCTCGCGGACGCCCAGTCCGTGCTGAGCGGCCAGCGACGCCCCAAGCCGCTCCCGGGGACCGGCCAGATCCTGCAGCTGCTGGCGGCCGCGGGGCGCGAGGTGACAGCCTGTGTGAGTGGCACCGCGGCTCAGGCCCCTGTCGGTGGCACGCGCTGGGTGTGCGGATCCGCCCCGCTTGGCTGAAAACCCGATGCCACCGACTCCGTGCCCTCCTCCCCTCCCATGGAGTGGAGCTGAGGGTTCGAAAGCAGCCCTGGGGGGTGGGCTCTTGGGTGCCTGACTGACCCTGTCCCACCTCTAGCTGGAGCTGGTCCGGCCCGGCTGGTCGAGGAAGTCCCTCCGGCCACCGCGGAGGCGCCACAAAGCACGCCGAGACGTGAGTGGTCAGACTGCAGGGAGGACCGTGCTGACGGCCCGGGCTGACCGCTGGGGGCTTTGTCAGGAAGGTGTCTCACTCCAGACTCAGGCCCGACCTCTGTCTCGCCCGGCTTCCAGGACTCGCCACAGTGCCGCGAAGCCACCATCATCTTCAATTTGCTGCGCCTGCTGTCCCGGGACCTGAGGCTCGTGGCCTACTCGGGGCCTTGCGTCTGACCGCTCTAGCATGCCTGCGGGTGGAAGCCGTTGGAGTCCAGCCTCAGTTTCCTCACTGGCAGCCAATGGGCGAGGGAAGCCCCAGGCGATCTGGGTCCTCGCAGCACAGTCATGAACTCCACCACGTGCTCTGCGATTTCCAGGAAGGCATGCTGCGACTCTCCCAGAGAGCGGGTCCTGGCTGGGCACACAGCGGGCTCAGCCTGGCTCCTGGCCTCCCGATGGGCACTAGCGGGCTTTGGAGCGTGTTTTCTGATGGGCCCTCCACCCCACCGCAGGGCCTAGTTCAACCTTCAATACCCTGGTCTGAGATTCTAAGACTGTGTAGCCTCCCTCTGCCTCTGGCGACCTCCTTCCCAGTGCCAATCGGAAGTGAAAAGGTCACTGTCTCTGCAGTCCCAGGCTGCTGCCCGCCTGGTCTGTGTGAATCCCTTGTTCCTTGAGGCTAAGACCTTGGGTGCTGGGTGACTACCTTGGTGCTTTTCCGCAGGGTCATTTTAAGGTGCAGGATCATTGAAGGCTGAGCGACAAGCTCATTATAAAGGCCAGAGCAGGCCTACTGGTCAGAGAGACTGTTGGAACACACACACACACACACACACACACACACACACACAGGAGCCTGTGGCCCTGGTCCTACCTCAGGTCTAAAAATAAACTCACCTCAGGTCTCAATTTTCAGCAAAAGCTGAACCAGTTTCTGGGGAGCGTATCAGTGGAGCATGCCTTAGACCGATCGATGATAGAGGTCAAAAGGACAGCAGGTGTCGCAGGACAAAGTTCAGGGGGTGAGGAGAGGAGGACGGATAAGGGGACAGATGGACAGGGAACTGGAGAAGTGACGAGCGTGTGGGCAGGGTGACCACGATGGGCAACAAAGGGTGTTGGGATTGTTACGCGGACAACGGAGCTGCTCGGGACCCCTTCACCCTTCCCCTGGGGCCCACTAAGCATTTTATTTATATATTTAATTAAAAAAAGGCCAGACTAGGAAATCTGTGTGCCGAGTTTCAATCCTGCCCCAGCCAGTCATAGTGCCACTGGCTGTAGACGACTTGGCTCTGAACCTGAATGTTCTCAGCCATACACTGCATGCTTCCACCTCCCGGTCAATGAGTAACAATGCTGAAACAATGTTTCCTAAGTGTTGCTCTCCGGGCCCAGAAAAAGGTCTCCTTTAGGTAATCACACGCGCACATCTATGACTTGTATGTTAGCAATTACACAGAAAGCACATCTCATGCAATTCGGTGTGAACAATGATACATATGGGTGCACATACACAATTGTCTATTCCTTTTTTCATTCAAACTTGTGGGTTAGCGGTTGAGCACAGGGGGTTGGGTGCTTGTGTGCACGTGTCGGTCCCAAATCACAGAGCTAGTGAGGGCAAGCCTTTGTCTCCAGGGTGCTTGCTCTCAGCTCCGCAGCCCAACTTCCTTTCTAAGGAAAACAGCTCTGGTGTTGAGGCACGTTGAGGCACGTTGAGGCACGGTGTTCATGTGCAGCATTTGTTGAGGTGGACAGTCTCCTGCAGGGGGCTTTTGGGGTGCTTACGAGGCTTGGATGCTAAAGCTCTCCTAGATGCTCCTTGGGAGAAAGAGGTGGCAATTGGCTTCCCTGAAGATTCACAGCCTTGGGAACTCAGGGTGCGGGGCAGTTCTGCTCCATCCTGCAGGGCTGCGACACGTCTTTGTCAAGTCTGGTCTTGGTTGGCAGAGTTTTCTGCTGCCCTGTGTTAAGGGCCCCGCCATTGGGTCCAAACTGAGGAATACAGCAGCGTTTGGTTTGAGCCTGGGCTGCTCTTGGCGCTGAAACAGTCAGCTATCAGACTTGTGAGGAAAAGAGGGGACTGGGGTAGGAGCCCAGTGTCCAGGAGATCTCTGCATAGTCTTGCCTCCAAGAACCCATCCCCTCTGGGTCCCGGAGCCCTCCCAGCAGGGCACAGGCAGGTAGAGAGACCGTGTGCTACCTGAGTGTCCCTCCAACAGCAGCCACTCATAGGCTCTGAGACCTTAGGCAGGTGTCTGAACCTCTCTGGGCCACTACAGTCCTGGACTTACTGACAATGTAGGCAAACCGCAGTCTCCCTTGGTCAGCACTCCACTGTGGGGGAAGCCCCATAGCCAATGTGTGTCTGCACTTGGCACTGGCCAGCCCCTGGGCAGGAGCCCGGGGTCCCCTGTGGGGCGGCTAACCACAAGGTCAGTGGCTTCAACCCACCGACATCCAGGAGAGAAAACTGTCTTTCCACTTCTCTGAAGACACACAGCTTCAGCCTCAGGCAGGGTCAGCTCTACCCTGCCCCACAGGCTCACGGCGATTCCGAACGGACTTGGTGGCGGTGGGTTAGTTAGGGTTCAGATTCCCTTTGTCTGGAAAGTTCTCTCCTCTGATCCTCACCTGACGCCATCCCCCCTCCCTCAGGCCTTTTCTCAAATTCCTTGGCTGGAGCCAGTTGATGGAAGGCACACTGCTACCACATCTGGGCTTCCTGTTGGTCCCCCAGAGAGTATCCTTCTCACCCCTTTGTTGTGTGTGTTGGTAGCTCTGTCCCTGCCACTGTGGACACTGCCTGCTACAGTGGGGCTGAACAAGCACTTGTTGAATGAACAAATGAATGAATGAGGTTTCCCAAACCTACCTGCTCCCCTGGAAGTCCTTGATCATGACTCAATTCCAAAGTCTTTTATTGCTCAGGATTGTCTGTGTGTGTGTGTTTGTGTGTGTGTGTAAGAAAGAGCTTTATATAAAAGAGTAATTGTACATTAAGAAAGCATCCTAGCTCAGTCCAAATCAAGTCCATAAGTCCAATATTAGTCCATATGCTCAATACTAGTCCATAAAATCCTCTTTAGATTCACACAGCCATGCAATGATGCCGAATGCAGAAAGATCACAGGTCAGTGGGTGGAAAGTCTTGTGGACCCAGTGGCAGTGGAAGCATCTCGGCGCTGGCAGGGGTCCCTATGTGGCTCCTCCAGCTCAGTGCACTAGGTAGCTCCATGTGTCTTGGCAGCTGCAATGTCTCCCAGGGAGTGAGTGTGTGTTCCGCCTCCAATGAGCTATTTATCTCTTTAGTACCTCCAAATGAAGTCATCAAGCTGCGACCGGATTGACAGACAAAACCCCACCCCTTCACTCGTAAGTCTCAAATTGACTACAGATTATGTTGTCACACCTGTATTAAAGACAGTTGTGCATTCATCTTCCTAATCAATTTGAGAACATATTCTTCATTCTTCTCTCCATTATTATTAGCTCTCCCTTTCTCCCCGATCTCCCTTCGTAGCCCCTAGAAACTAATAATCTAGTTGCTGTCTCTATAGACTTACCTACCCGGAGTTTCATAGAAAAACCATCCAATTAAAAAATAGATAAAAGAAACAACAGCAGCAAAACAACCAACACCTACCACAGAATAAAACACAGAAGAACCTAGACTTAAGAGATAGCAGAATGTAATAAAAAATAGGATAAGTTGAAAATGGTTAAAAGGAAAAACACATGGTAAGATTTAAATATTACCCTAAATACTCCACATTCTGATGCACTCAGGGGACAAGGCTATTCATACCCTTAGTCAACGGACACAGGGAATTTTCAGTGGAGACTTAACCCATGTGGGGACTCTGTACATGGATTTGGGGCTTTGACTGTCATCCTTAGCTTTCTGCACACTGGGGCCTCCGAACTTAAGCTGTGATACAGTTCCCTCCTCGGGTCTTGAATTTTATTGTTAGTAATTATTTGAGAACACTGGTTGGTGTGCTTCCTCAGTGTGGACTTAGCTGACTGGCTCAGGATTTTAAGACACACACACACACCCTGTCCCCTCCCCATCCCCCACTCCTGCCCCCAGCATCAGGAGTAGAAAGGTGGGGGACGGCTGGTCTCCTCTGTCAGGCCTGGGCTGTGTCCGCCTGTCTGGCTTCTGGTCTCTCCTCACCTTCAGCAACCTCCTTCCCTCTCAGCAGCTCCAGCCTCTCCCAGAAGCGCCTCTCCCTCTGGAGCAGCCTGTGGAAGGAGAGCCCTCCTCCCCCAGCCAGGCCCCAGCCCTGGCAGGACCCCCTCAGGGCAGCTTCAGCTGCCCCAGGTGAGGGCTTCCTGCTCAGACCTCCTCTTCCTGGAGGCGGCCTGGAATGCTCAGAGCCAGTGTCAATTTCTCTTTCGGTTGTGACATCATGCTCTTACCTGGGCCACGCCCATCTGGGTGTCCCCAGGGTGGGGATTCCGTGTACAGTGTCAACCTGTGGCTGCTTTCACTTCTCCTACATCAGTGGGCTCTCCGGCTCCTGCAGGTTAAAAGCAGCACCATGGGGCTCCGACAGCAGGTGTCTTGGCCCACGGGGAGCTGCCATCCAGAGACACCGCCAGAGACCAGGAGGCCCAGGTCAGAGCCTCAGACCTGACCCAGCGACAGACAGACAGCCCCAGCCCCGTGACAGCCACAGAGCAGCCACTGGACCCGCTCCTCCTGACGGACAGCAGAGCAGAAATGAAGCGAGGTGACCCCCCTCTGTCAGGACCCGTGCCCCTCACCCGCCCTGAGCCCCCACGGTCCCCACCTGGTCTCCCAGTCCCCTCACCTCTGCCTTCCTCCCTCACACAGACATGGCTGTGGGCTCCCTGCTGGCCCTGATGCTGATGGCCCCCTTGCTGACCGTGACAGGAGCGGCTCCCACGCCACCACCCAGCAGGGCCCCCCTGAATACAAGGGGCTGCCACCTCACCCAGTACAAGTCTCTGTCCCCAGGGGAGCTGCAGGCCTTCAAGAAGGCCCAAGATGCCTTGGTGAGCCCCCTGCGCCCCTCCTGCTGCGGGCTAGCCACCATCCCCCTCCCTCTGTGGGTTCTCTCTGTGGCCTCCCTCAGGGGGCTGAGCTGCACCTTCCCTTCCTGGGGTTAGTCCCCCCTCTCCCCACTGGGCTAACCTCCACGCTCCCTGCGATCAGAGACCAGCTGCAGAATGCCGCCCAGGTCCTGCAGGGCACTGGTCTCCACCAGCATCCCTGTGTGCGCCACCCTGCCCCTCCTGTGGTCAGACATCCTCCAATCCTGCCACTGTGCGCTCCCAACCTGCATCCCCGCCACTGAGCGCTCACCTCTGCCCTTGCTCTCTAGGAAAGGACCCCCTTGCTGAAGACCTGGCGCTGCAGCTCCCCTCTCTTCCCCCTCAGCTGGGACCTGAGACACCTGCAGGTGAGCTGGGACAGCCAGCCCCCGCCCCCTTCTCCCCTGGACCTGTCCACCTTGCACTTTAAGTGGGACCTTCACCTCTCCTTTCCCTGTCTACAACACCCCAACCCCAGAGTCCCCCACCTGAGGACATTGTCTGTGCCCTTTCACTTGTCCCCCTTACCTGCCAACTTCACTGGTTCCTTTCTCTGACCCCACTCACCTGCGCACCTCACCTGTTCTCTCTCAGGTGCAGTGCTCACCTGTCTTCTGCCTTCTCTCCTCAGGTGTGGGAGCGCCCTGTGGCCTTGGAGGCTGAGCTGGCCCTGACGCTGAAGGTCCTAGAGACTGTGGACAAGTCAGCCCTGGGGACTCTCCTGGACCAGCCCCTTCACACCCTGAGCCACATCCGCTCGGAGCTCCTGGCATGTGTGAGTCCTCAGGGAGCCCAAGCCCCTTCTGTGGGCTCTGGCCCTGCGGGACCCACCCCTGTGCCACCGGGCCCTGCCTCACACCACCCCTTCCCTCCCCACAGACCCCAGCTCAGCCCACAGCAGGGCCCCAGGCCCGGGGCCGCCTCCACCGCTGGCTGCACAGGCTCCAGGAGGCCGAGAAGAAGGTGAGGGACTGGGAGGGGGAGCCAGGGTCCTGAGTCGGGAGGAGGCTGATGGTGGGAGACCAGTGCCTCATCGCCCACCCTCCACACACACAGGAGTCCCGAAGCTGCCTGGCCGTCTCGGTCACATCAAACCTCTTCCGCCTGCTCACACGGGACCTGAAATGTGTCGCCAGCGGAGACCAGTGTGTGTGAGCCCTCAGCTCCTCCATCCCGCCCTCTGCGTCCTTGGATATTGGACATGTGCACTGACCAGTGTTCCGACATTATTATTGTGTTGTTGCTGTTATTTATTATATTTACTGATATAGTTCTTATATTTATAAATATATTTATAGCAAATGGTTTCCACCAAATACTATTTTTGTATGTGTGCAGTTTCAAACTCTGACACAATCAAATGCTTATTTTTGTACTTGTTATTTTTAACTAAAATTCTTCAAATAAACACCTGAGACAAGAAGCCGTGTGCCATTGGAGTCTGTGTTTTCTGTGTGGCTGTGAAGACCATGTGTATTTGTGGTTGTGGGGGAGGAGAGACACAGCAGGGCCCCCCCAGCCCAACATCTCGACGAATACAATTCGGAGTGTTGGGTGTGCTCTGAGCTGTGCAGCCACGGCCAGCCTCTCCTGCAGAGTGGTCCTGCCTCCCTTCACCGCATTCCACGGCCCCCTGAGGTGCCCGCCCGAGCTTTCGGGTCTCTGCTGTCCATCCGACCTGGCACGCACAAAGCGCCCAATGCGCAAGGCAGACATTCTTTACGCTTCCAGCTAACCTGTGGTTTGGTTTTAGGAAGATCCCCTGATGTGTTTTTGGGTGTGTTCTCTGTTTTTGGGTGTGTACTCTGTTTTTGGATGTGTTCTCTGTTTTTGGATGTGTTCTCTGTTTTTGGATGTGTTCTCTGTTTTGGGGTGTGTACTCTGTTTTTGGATGTGTGCTCTGTTTTTGGATGTGT
>NW_022104553.1:31430842-31450383 GCF_000313985.2 Echinops telfairi
TCTGTTTTTGGATGTGTGCTCTGTTTTTGGATGTGTTCTCTGTTTTTGGATGTGTACTCTGTTTTTGGATGTGTTCTCTGTTTTTGGATGTGTGCTCTGTTTTTGGATGTGTTCTCTGTTTTTGGATGTGTTCTCTGTTTTTGGATGTGTTCTCTGTTTTTGGATGTGTGCTCTGTTTTGGATGTGTACTCTGTTTTTGGATGTGTTCTCTGTTTTTGGATGTGTTCTCCTTTGTTTTTGGATGTGTTCTCTGTTTTTGGATGTGTACTCCTTTGCTGTACATGCCTTGGTTTTGCGTAGACACTCTGATATTTGTGTAAACTCCTCCAGGCGACCTTTCTTTCTAAAGATGTCTCCGGTGACACAAAATCCAAAGAATTGTAAGATGGAAGGGCCAGAACTTTGGATGTCACCCCCGCCGGGATCTACCACAAGGGTGCTTTCCTGCTCTGACCCGATTCAAGGTGGCGTCTTCCCGTACGAATGGTTTGGAGCTTGATGCGGAACAGGGTGTTTCACGGTCAAGCATGGAACCAGCTGTCTGCAGGACCCAAAACTGTCTACCAGGCCCGTGTCTTTTCCCAGTGTTGGCAGGTATGAGCTGCAATAGCTGTCGTCTGGAGGACACGTCCTGACATTTCCAGGCCGCTGGACCCCTAAGCCCATCATTCGTGTGCCCGGCACCCGGAAAGATCCGTCTCCCAGCCTCCTCTGGCGTACGTCTTCGTTCTTCTTGGCACTTTGATGCGTGGACCCATGTGATGGTTTGTGGAAGGTCGACAAGGTGCAAGGTCTTGTAGTTGATGATACACGAGGAGGGTGAGGTGCTTCCCGTAACCCTGGGGCCCAAACCGGGATACTCCACTCGTCTATCTTCATTACATCTGGACGCTTGATGAGTTCTTTCTGGTAGGGCTGGAAAGATAGTATACATCAATTTAATGACTACATGGCGCTCATAACCTGCTCTAACAAAGAGTCACACCCAGTACGGTCGCTGGAAGACTCAGCCCAACGCCTTTCCCTCATCCTCTGATGTCCACCACGGTCCAGCTGAAGGAGCAGGTAAGTGATTTAAAAGGAGACGTCAGGAAGCATCAAGCTTGTGTCCTGTGTTTTTTGAGCGTGGCATGAATCTTTGCCATAACCTATGAGGAGATCCTGTAGGGACTAGGATGGGAATTAGCCTGTTTCAGAAGACACCGCCAGGCGTGCCCATCATAGGCTAGCCAGACCGGGGCCGGGGCTCGATTAAGTGCCTCCACGTGACCCTTCTTTTAACAGTGGAACGTGATGACACCCATGTCCGTGTAGCGATATGAGTTCCGATTCGGTAAATCTCAAAGCGGTCCGAGTTTTGACTTTGACCGAGGAAGTGGCCATTGGCAGTGAGGCGTCAGGGAATGCTCTGACTTGCTCAGAGGAAAGGCTCTTGTTTGCAGTGTCTCCTGATTTCCATGGTGTCAATACTCCCACGCGGTGGTCAACGTCGAGCTACCAACAGGAGGTCAGTGCGCACGGAATTAGGGAGAGGTGTGCTGTTCTATCATTTTCTATCACCTCCAGGGCATCGGTAATAGAGGAAAGTGGTGGGAAAAACAAACTAGAAAGTGGTGTTTTTGAGGATTGGCCTTGTCTACATGTCATTCTTAATGATACCTTTATGCAACTTCATTTTTATTCATTGATTTTTTTATCGTGGTGAAAATACAGATAACAAAATCTTTGCCAGCCCAGTCACCTTTTTTTTTTTTTTTTTTTTTTAGGGAAGGGAATAATTTATTGATAAGACATTTGAGGTCTTGGAGATCAATAAAACCAAGCTTTAACACTTTTTCCAACATAATCTAGATGCTCAATGGACTTAATTCATACTCAGCATTCATGCATGGAAAATTTGTTTTAAATGATTTTTTTTTAGACCATGAACTTGCTGAAAGCAAGGCTTGTGTCTATAATGTGTCTTATATATCATATCTCTAATGGGTCCCAGTCATCTTTTATGTGGACACGTCAACAACACGGGTTCTCGCCTTCATCTTGGGCACCAGCTCCATCTCCATCACGCTCTGTCCCCAAGTCTTCCTCCACCGTTCACAGAAACACGGGTGCTCCTGTGCACAGGCTCCAACATTCCCCTTCCTTCCTACCCCTACAAATCATGACAGAAACTGTTCCCAGCAGCATAAGAGATGGGGATTTCTCCATCAGAGGAGCACAACGCACTACATCCAGGATGAATCTTTTTTTTTTTTTTTTTTAGCGGGAAGAGACTTTATTTTCAAATGAAGCAAAACAGCGTCCCATCTGGGCACATTTCACAGAGTGTAAGTAAGTGCGCAGTGCCAGACCCCATTAAGTCTCTTTCCTCTGACTCCAGATACAGGGACTAGCCCTAGAATAGTTCTTGTCACGGGGAATCTTGCAGAGGTGTCTCTTAATCCAGCACGAGAGAATCAAAGACGAAGAGAAATTTTGGACAGCAGCATGAGAAACATCTGTGGGGGGAGGTCAGATGCTTACAGACATCCTCCCTGAAGACAATCAGTCACCAGACTATGGTAGGCCCTGCTCCCGGCTCCCTGCTGCTGAGGACAATAGACAGGCCTGCAGTCATCATTTGGTTCCTGTAGGTGGGGTTTACACCCTACTGATAATGGTTCCTATGGAGATCCAGAGAACAGGTCACACTGGCTCTTGACATCTAAAGTTAAGCTGCCATCCTGTAGCTAGGTTTCGCCCATCTTGTCACATGTATGCCCCCAATCCCTCCTCTTCCTATTGCGTGTATATCCCTAGATTGTCTCCCCCTCTCATTGCTGTATAACCTGTAGTGCAACCCCTTCCTGTGAGGTATGTCTTTTCCTGTAATTAGTGGGCTTGCACGCCCCCAAAGGTATATAGGCCTGGGTTAAAAATAGGACTCTCTCTTGGCCCCTACCCTGACCTCTCCTCGGTTCCGCCTCTCCTCTCCTCTCCCTTCCTTGCTCCCCTGTGCCCTTTCCCCTTGGCCTCCTTCCCCTCCCCCTCTCTCCACGTGGACCATTATGCGGGGCTGAGGTGAGCATGCTATCCTTAAATGTGTCTGACTCCATTATTTGACTCTCTCTTCTATCTCTCATGCTCTCTGTGACTTTACTATAATCTTTATATGTAATAAACGTACAACTGTGCCTATCAAACCCGTGATTAATGGTGGGGGGCCGGCATCCCCTCCCTCAAACCACACACACCCAACCTGCTCCTCATAAGATTCTGTGCTGCCTCTTCGTCAGACATCGTCCACGCGAGACAGCAAGGAGATGGCATATTTAAGATGCTGAAAGAAAGAAAAAAAGATCAACCAAGAATAAGATATCCAGAAAAACTGTGGCTGAAAAAATGAGGACAATGCTAAGACATTCCCAGGTAAACAAAAATTATGAGAATTCATTGCTACCAGACTCGCTTTAAAAGATGTACTGAAGGAAGCCCTGCAGGAAGAAGATAATGACACTGAAGGGGCACCTGGCATGTCACCTATTCAGTAGGTAGGGGGTGGGGTGGGTGGGACCACGGAAAAGATAAAGAGCAGACCTAAGATCCTTCTGTTGAGAAATAGAAAGGGCTGTTCTTTATGCTTTACGATAAGAGTAGAGGGGAGAATTTCTTAAACGGGACATAGGAACTAAACACATATCACAATAAAATAAAGTTAAATGACAAGGGAACCTAGATACAAAGATTTACTTAAAGACGACATCCCCCCCCAAAAAAGGGGGGGTTAGATTGATGTAGGGAAAGACTTTTTAAATCAATTGAACAAGTTAAGGCAGTTTCAACTTTATTATAAGAAGCTGCTTTATTTTTCATTTTTTGGGCAATTTTTAAAAAACTCAGTATATGAGGATGAGCTAATATTGTTTATTCATAAATCATTTTATTGGAGGCTCTTACATGTATTATAACAATCCACAAATCAATGCTATCACGTGAACTTGTACAGATGCTGCCATCATCAATTTCAAAGCACTTTCTTTCTTCTTGAGCCTTTTCATATCAGCTCCTCTTTATTCCCTCCCTCTCCCACCCTACCACCCTTGTGAACTGCTAAAATATTTATATATATAAATATATCTTACACCATCTGATATATCCCTTCACCTACAATTCTGATGTTCACCCCCCTTGAGGGGGGTTATACTGCCATAAGAGGTTGTTTAAAATGCAATCCTTGTAGTAACCACAAAGGAGAGGAATAAAACTTGCACCAAAATAATAAAGGGAAACAAAAAGACCCAGGAGGCATAAAAATAATTGTAAATAAAGGGAAAAAAATCTATACCCCAAAAAGGGCTCAGCGCTGAAGGTAAAGAGGAAAAACAGAAGCCATTAAGATTACCAAAAATATATAGTTAATGGTTAAAGAGAATCCTCTCCTACCAACAATTAAAGTGAATATAACAGATTAAACGCTCCAGTCTAGAGACAGGAGAACAGAATTTTCAAATTATTGCCCAACTGATATGTTATCCTCCAGAGACATGCCTTAGGCATAGGGCTGTTAACATTAATATGTTAAAAGTCAAATGATGGGGGAAAAATCATTCCAAGCAAACAGAGACCAAAAGAGAACAGGGGTGGCAGTGTTAATATCTGACAAAACAGACTTTAAATCAAAGTCCACTCTAAAAAGCAACGAAACACACTATATAATGATATAAGAGCCAATTCACCCAGAAGATATAGCCATTATAAATATCCAAGCACCTTGTCAGAGCCCCAAAATTAAGAAATCAAACTCTAACAACATTAAAGAGAGAAATAGGCAGATATACAATAATAGTAAGAAACTTTAACACACCACTTTCAATGATTAATAGAACCACTAGAAAGAAAATCAATACAGAAACAGAAGTCTTGACTGACACTATTAACCATTTGGACCTAGCAGGCCTATACAAAACCATCCATCTGACAGCAGCATAATACACATTCGTCTCCACTCCAGAATAGAACATCGAGATCTCAATAAATGTGAAAAGACTGACATCAGAGAATGCATCGTCTCTGATCATAATGGAATGAAGCCAGAAACGCACAGGGAGGACACGGGGAAAGAAACACGTGGAAATGAAATAACACACCACTGAGAGATCCAATGGGCCGTAGGGGAAAAAGATCAATAGAGTGAAATTTAAAAAAATACTTAGAATCAAACAAAAGTCAAAACACCGCATATCCAAACCTTTGGGATGCGGTGAAAATACTGTTCAAAGGGGAGTTCACAGCAATACATGAAAAGAGAAGAAAGATCCCAATCAACAGCGTAACTTGAAAAACTAGAAAAGGAAGCAAGAAGAAGACCGCTGAGAGCAGTAGGGAAATAAATAAACTAGAGACTGCGACAACAACAGAAAGAATCAAGAGGACTAGAAGTTGGTTCTTAGACAGGACCGATAAAATAGGCACACCGCTGGCTAGATTTAGACAGGCAAACAGTGAGAAGGTGCGAATGACCAAAATAAGAAATGGAATGAAAGCTATCACAACAAATCCAACAGAGGGAAAGAGGCATCCCCAGAAAGCTGTGGAAACGTGGACTCCTACAAGCTTGAAAACATCGCTGAAACGAACAGATTCCTAAAAACACCCAACCCACCTCACCAACACAATTCCAAGTAGGACATCTCAAAAGACCCTCAACAAAAGAAGAGTTTGAATCAGCGATCCAACATTTTCAACCAAAGCAAACCCTTGGATTCGTGTCTTCACCGGAGAATGTCATCGGTCAGAGAAGATCTGGCACATTCCTACTCAAGCTCCTGCCAACCAGAGGAGGAAGGAATACTCCCTACCTTGTTTCATGAACCTGGTGTTACCCTGACACCACAGCGTAAAAAGACGTCACAAGAAAGGCATAGACCAGTATTTCTCATGAATACAAATGTAAGAATTCTTCATGAAGTTCTATCAAACAGAATTCAACATATTATGGAAAACATGCACCATCACCAAGTGGAATTTATTCCAGGACCGTAAGACCAGTTTAACATGAGAAAATCGATCGGTGCAATCTGTCACATTAATAAAATTAAGGAAGAGAACCACATGGTCATCTAAATAAATACATAAAGGCATTTGATGAGACCCACCACTCTCTCCTGATTAAAACTCTCAGTGAAATAGAACGGAGAGGAGAATTCGTCAATGTGATTAAAGGCATAGATGAAAAATCAACTGCTGATTTCATTGTACTCAATGGAAAGTCATTTTTAAACGTTTGCCCGGAGGATGGTAATGAGACGGTGGTTTATTTAGTGGTTTACTGGAATTCCTAGCCAGAGCACTAAACCAGGAAAATGAAAGCAACAGCATCTAAATGAGAAAGCAAAACTAGAATGATCTCTAACCACAGTCAACCCGACCCAGACATAGAAAATCCTACTGACTCCACACGCAAGCTTTCAGAACAAACAGAGACATTGAGCAAAGTTTAGCAGAAGACAACGTCAACACATACAAATCAGTTGGGTTTCTATACACCGGCAATGAGAAATATCAAAAGGAAATTAAGAAAACAACTTCATTTGCAACAGCATCTAAGAGAATAAAATACTGAGGAGTAAATTCAATCAAGGAGACTAAATTCACTGCCATAGCGTCAACGCGGGCACAGAGCAACCCTGTAGGATAGAGTAGAACGAGCCCCTAGGGATGCTAACACTGTGCAGCTTTCCCAGAGAAGAAAGTCTCATCTTTCTCCAGTGGAGCAGCTGCTGGGTTCGAACTGCCGGCCTTACAGTGAGCAGCCCAATGTGTAACGGAAGACCTAAATAGATGGTAAGATGCTCCTTTGTTGTATGTAAGATGGCAAAGCAACCTACATATTCAATGCAATCCTGATCAAAATGCCAAGCCCATTCTTAACAGATATGGAAAAACTAATCCTCAGTTTTATATTCGAAGGCATCCAGAACAGTCAAAGCAATTTTGAAGAAAGAGAAATTAGAAGGTCTCTCACATCCCAACTCTGAAACATATTACAGAGCTACACAAATCAAAACAGCCTGGTATTGATATCTCGAATTGAGATCCCAGAAGTAAATCCAAACATCTATGGTCAATTACTTTTTGATGAGGGGGCTAATGAGGAAAGGGGAGCAAGAGGGTTTGGGCCCCCCATCCCTGCAGGGGATCCCCCACAGTATGCATGAGTCCATGACAAAGAACTCAGCTGGGTTTCCTCAAGAAATTCAACACTTAGAGAGGCAAGAAGTGCAGCGGTTAAGATCTGGGGGTCAAACAAAGCTCATTCTGAACCCTGCCCTCACCACTTGCTTCCTGTATAAATTTGGGCACACCTCTTACCTTCTCAGAGTACCAGCTTCCTCAAGGTCAATGAAAGGGAAATGATGGTACCTAAGAGATGGTTGCTTGTACAGACCTATAGGATGCTTCATGGTTTAAAATAAGTGAAAGTGTACAGCAGGGTTGCACCATGTCACCATACGTATTCAATCTGTGTGCTGAACAAATAATCTGAGGTGCTAGGCTATATGAAAACACAACTTCAGAATTTGAGGAAGACTCATCTACAACCTACTATAGGCAGATAACACAACCTTGCTTGCTGAGATTAAAGAGGACTTGAAGAAAAAGTAAAATTAAAGACCACAGCCTCCTACTCACTCTATATCCTCCCAAAGAAATAAAAAACAAAACAAGGGCAGATACATGAACACCCATGTTTATTGCAGCAGTATCCACAATGGCAAAAAGATGGAAACCATGAAAACACGCATCTGTGGAGGAAGAGCTACGTGAACTCTGACATGTACAATACAATGTTATGTGGAACCCTAGAAAACAATGCTGGCACCACCAAGCATCTCATGACCTGCGGAAATTTGTAAGACATTATGCTCAGCAAAGTCGGTCCATCTCATAAAGACACATACTTCATGAGACCACGGTTACAACAGAGAAATCAGAAAGAGTGGTTTTCACAGCAAAAGAATCAGATTTTGAAGGCTACCGGGGAGGGAGAGGGGAGGGAGGAAAAGAGACAGAGAGATGACAGGGCCACATTCAGGGAGGTTGGGGGGCAGCTCTCTGGGATCCCGTCCATGTTCCGTGTCTTGGCTTAGGTGGGGGTGACCTTAGTATTTACTTTCTAAAAATGAAGTGAGCTACATAACTGTGTTTTATATACCCTTCTCTATGTGTGTTATATCCGTTTACCCCCACCCCCCCAAAAAATGACAACCTGCAGTATGGGTTGCACGTTAATGTAAGGAAAACAGAACTCCTTCCCACTGGACAAACAAGCAGCATCAGGATAAATGAAGAGAAGCTTGAAATGGTCAAGTATTTCATGTGACTTGTCTCCACAATCAATGCCCTGGAAGCAGCAGCCAAGAAGTCAAACAATACGTTGCCGTGGACAAATCTGCTTGTGGCAGTTACTAATCTCCTGTCAACTTGAGTGAAGGGGTGGAGTCTAGCCTGTGAATCAGGTCACAGTTTGATGACCTCATTTGGAGGCCTGACGGAGATAAACAGCTCCCTGGAGGCCAGACTCAATTTCTCTGCCTCCCCTCTCCTGCTGTTGAGACACTCAGAGAGCTGGAGGAGCCACATGGAGACCCGTGTCAGCATTGAGATGCTTCCACCACCACTGGATCCACAAGACTTTTTACCCACCGGTCTGTGATCTTCCTGCATTCGGCATCTTTGCATGTACTGTGTGAATCTAAAGAGGAATCTATGGACTAGTATCCGGCATACGGGCTAATCCCAGACTTATGGGCTTGATCTGGTCCGGGCTGGGATGTTTTCTCAATACACAATTGGTCTTTTATATAAAGCTCTTTCTTTTTTAAACGTTTTATTGAGGGCTCTTACAGCTCTTGTAACAATCCATACATCAATTGAATCAAGCACATTTGTGCATATTTACCATCATTGTTTTCTAGACATTTTCTATTGAGCCCTTGTTGTCGGCTCCTCTTTTCTTTTAAAGCTCTTTCTTATACACACACGAGTCTCCCTAGATTTGTTTCTCTAGTCGATCCAGACTAACCCACTGCTGCAAAAGACTTCTTTATTTTATTTATTTATTATTATTATTTTTATTTTTAATCATTTTATTGGGGGCTCGTACAACTCTTATCACAATCCATCCATCTATCCGTTGTGTCAAGCACCTTTGTACATTTGTTGCCATCATCATTCTCAAAACATTTCCTTTCTACTTGAGCCCTTGGTATCAGCTCCTCATATTCCCTCTCCCCCACCCTCTCTCATGAACCCTTGATAATTTAGAAATTACAATTATTTGTTCATGTCTTACAGAGATCGATGAAAAGACTAAAGCATTCAAAAGCAAGGAGAACTGAAGTGCACCTGACACGAATCCTGGTGTCGAGTGTCTCATCTGCATTCGAAAGCTGGACGGGAAATAGGAGCCTGAAGAAGGGACGCCTTTGAATTGCGTGCTTGCTAACGAATGACTGAATGCAGGAGAGCTCATCAGTCTGTTTTGGAGGAAGCATCGCCAGACTGCTCCTTCGAGCGCCTCCTCTGGGAGTCATCAATGCTGTTCCGTAGGCATCGTATTATCCTGGCTCAGACGGTTGAAGAACGGGGCTCGTTTCACGGTGTTTGTATTTGCGCCTTGGGCATGTTTTCACATGAATAGAAGCAATGCATTGTGCAGCTACAGCTTCTAAACAAGTCAATCTTTTAGGGATTGTGCTTCAGATTTTCAATTCATTTTTTTCTTTTAATAATAAAAAAAAGAAGCGAGGGTGGCAAGAGTGTGTCTTCTAGAGTGTATCAGAAGGGATCAGTCAGGCTTTGTAAATTAGAGGGTCGGAGAAGAGGCAAGAAAGACCGTCCATGAGATGGCAGTAATGGTGAGGGGGCCACGGGGGGCGGCAGGGTTTCAATCTGTGGTTCACCGATGTGTCCGCCGTAACAACCAGACTGTGGAGTTGGCATGAACTTCACCGCAAGAGTTGGATCATTGCCTTTGATTCCTGAGACATAACTTCTTAACAACGCTGAAAAGTAAGCATGTATGCAGAGATGAGGTGATGAGGCGGATTCTGGGGTGAGGGCGAGCCAGGCCAGACAGACACACCTGCTGGTGACTCGTGATCACTTGGTGATTTCAACGGACCTCTGAGGAGAGGGACCAGAGTATCCATGCTGTAGTGAGTGCTGGCCACCAAAGCTCCACGCGCTTCTTGGGTGGAGAAAGATAGCACATTCCCATCCAGGATGTAGACGCTCCACCCTGGGAACCTTCTGAGACTTCCACCTCTGCATCTCTTTGTTTGTATCTTTTGCCCCCCTAAAATAAAGCTAAAATAATAAGAGCCGTTTTTCTATGAATTCTGAGTCAGCCAGCGGATGATCAAACACTAGGAAGGACTGGGGGTCAGCAGGTCAGAGGTGTGGGGACATAGAAGACACCCACGTCTTGGGCCTAATGGCAGTAGGATGTGCTGTATTTTGTTGAATAGATGAGTTTATTTATTTGATGCTCTTAAAAATCAATTGTATGTTTGACTGGACTCAGACTTGGTGGTAGACGTTCTCAGAGAGGGCAGCTTCTTGCGCTTGGCAATCTGCTCCTGGCATCTCCATTGCCCTCCTCATTCTCTTGGCCAAAAGCTTGGCATATCGGGCACCCCTCTCCTTGTTTTCCTTGGTGCGCTGTTTCTTCAGAGCGATGCACCGGGATGTGTGTGTGTGTGTGTGTGTGTGTGTGTGTGTGTGTGTGTTTTGCAGGACACCTAGCGTCACACCAAAACTGCCTCTTGGGCACGTTGGTCCGGGGGTTTCTTGACTTTCTTGTTTCAGGGCTTCCTCACAACATGTGGGTCGACATCATCTTCTTTAGAGAGATTGAAGCGTTTGCAGAATCTCTCTTGCTCTTTTGGCCCCCACGTGACGAGGAGCAGTCGTCTCTACCAGTCTTGGTTAGCTTTCGCCCTCTTTTTGACCATAACCAGGTCGAAAGAGCTCAGGGTGGCATCCACAAGACATCTCCGGACAGATGCAGGCTTCCTCCCTCTCGTTCTCCTTGGTCTGTAACAGGAGTGCCCCTTGCTGAGTGGCAGGGAGCTGGGGCCATGGGTTAAGACACCCTGCTTCGTGGGAACATGAACTAACCATGTGTGGCCCACGTTCACTGGTTTTGGCAGCTGGAGCTGGTACGTTCTTTGACGTGAGCAGCTACCTCCTGAGTAGGGTAAGCATGTTGGTCTTGAATGGGGGCTGTCGTCTGGAGGTAGGATTGGGCTGTTGGCTGGGAGGGCTCAAATCATGACATACTAGTACGAAGTACAAGTGTATTGCATACAACAGTGCGCCATGAGTCCAGCAACAGCAGAATTAACAGAAGTCTATGTTTGGGCCGACTAAGATTAGGCAGTGGTAGTGGTGACATCATCTGTTGTCACTTTGAGACTTAAGAGGGAAGGGGTGGAGGTTAGTCTGTCGATCAGGTCACAGCTTGATGACCTCATTGGGAGGTGCTAAGGAGATAAATAGCTCGCTGTAAGTGACACACACACATACACACACACACACACACATTCCCTGAGAGGCATGCTTGCTGACAAGACACATGGGACTATGCTAAAGCCCTGGAGTCAAAGGAGCCACGTGGAGACCCCTGCCAGCGCTGAGTTGCTTCTACCACCACTGGATCCGCAAGACTTTCCACCCACTGACCTGTGATCTTCCAACATTCTGCGTCATTGCATGTGTTGCGTGTGTCTGTAGAGTAATTTATAGATTGGTATCAGACATATAGGCTATGAACTTGATCTTGACTGGGCTGGGATGTTTTCTCTTGTCTACAAAGCTCTTTCTTACACACATATGAGTGTCTATGAATTTGTTTCTCTAGTCAACCCAGACTCACACAGCAACTAAGAGGTTGAGTCTTCCCGTAAACCCGGTTCCTGGGGAGCTGAGGTGTATAGCCAGATAGCCCTTTCTTGAACCTTTTAAAAAGGTCTTCTTTTACCTGTTCAGCCATCTTTAACCAGGTACAAGAAAAGGTATTGGTTATAGCACATACCCCTCCTGGCTGAACCAGAGGAAAATCTAAGACAATCCTGTTGTCTAAATTACTCTCGTCAAGGAACTGAGGGCCTTTTGCCGGGCCTCTGTGGCATCTGCCACCATAACTACCATACCTTCCACAGTGTTTGTGTCAGCAACTCCCTTCCAGGGAAGTCAGGCCTCTAAAAAGAGTACTCTCGCCCTGGGTTTTCTTTTAAATTCTTTCAGCCTTCATCATCTTTGTTGGGCTTTCTCATCCTCTCTCGACGGTGATAAAAATGATCTAGTTGCTACTTCAGTGAAGGCATTCATCGTAGGAAGCATGTCGAACGGAAACCCTATGTGTCCTTGTGTACACTTGCCAGTCACGTCCCAAATGCATAGGCAAGACAAGGCCCACACATCAGGCCTGAGACCTGGGCACAGGGTTTTGAATTGTAAGGACTCAACCCTCCACATAAAAGTATATGACCTGAGTGGGTGCTCAACACCTGATGCGGTTCCGTGAGGTCCAGTGACTTGGTTGAGCTAATGAGTTGCTGCACACAGAGAGAAAGCCCCAAGGGGGTGCAAATGGCCACGCAGGCAAGCTCTTGAAGAAACCTTGGAGCTGGTGGAAACACTGAGTAAGACCCCGACGCTCAAGTAGCCAATTGGTACAAGCACCAAATTTCTCGGCAGCCTCTTCATTGCTAAGATGAAAACAATTGATCAAGATAGGTACAGGCTCATTCATTTGGGTCAGATTGAAATAGGGGTCCTATATACAAATGGCCTGCTTGACTCTGGCTTTGAGATTCTGAGTTTAGTTGTACGTTGAAAACTACTCCTAGCTCGGAGCGTGTCTGTGGAATTTTAGTTAGTGGGTGCTCTATGCGTCACTAGGTTAGTTTGGTCGCCTTAGCTACTGATGCAGTCAGCTTCACAAAAGCATTTTCCTGTCCGTCCCTGATGGTCAGGAGGGCAAGTACAATAAAAAGCAAATGATTTTCATTGTTAAAACTCTCATCAAGGGATTAACTCTATGGTTCAAAGAACTGATAAAAGAAACAATAATACAAATAAGAAAAGCAAACAATGATGTGCTCGCCTCGGCAGCACATACACGGAAACCCAAGTCATGCAAACCTCCAGCCCAAGGTTCATGTCCTATCACATGTGTGCCCCATCCGCAGGTATCTCTAGCCTCCTGTGGGCTCCCCTTTCTGCGGTCTCCAGTAGTGTTTGGGGGTATGTTGGGGAGTTCTTTCCGGTCTTCTTCAGATCCCCAATACCTGTTGAGTTTTGTTGATGCAAAGGCATTCAACGGTGCGATCATCACTAACTATGGGTGGCCCTGGGAAGAAAGGGAATTCTAGAACACTTCATTGTGCTCCTGTGGAATCTTTCCGTGGATGAAGAAGCAGCCATTGTGGGACCAGAACAAGGGAACACTGCATGCTGTAAGGTGGAGAAAGTTGTGCAACAGGGCTGTCGGAAGAAGGCTTATTAACAAACTGCGATGTGCAGACGGCGCAGCCGTGCTCGTTGAAAAGTGAGGAGACCTGGAAGTATTGGCTGATGAAGATCAAGGCTGGCAGCCCTCCATAGGAATTGCAGTTCAGTGTAAATAAGACCCACATCCTCACAACTGGACCCGTGGGCAGCATCATGGTTAGTGGAGAAAAGATGGAAGTCACCCGGGATCTTGATTTGCTTGGGTCCATGATCAATGCTCAGAGAAGCAGCAGTCAAGAGATCAAAAGATGTGTTGCATTAGGTCAATCTGCTGCACAAAGCCTCTTTGGATGATTGAAAAACAAGGATATGATTTTGAGAATGGAGGTGTGCCTGATCCAAGTCATGGTCTTTTCAATGGCCTCTTGTTAAATTTCATATGCATGGGAAAGTTGGACATTGAATAAGGCAGACGGAAGAAGAAGTGATGCATTAGGATTGTGGTGCCAGCGAAGAAGATTGGGGATACCATAGGCTGCTAAAAGGACAAACACATCTGTCTTGGAAGAAGTACAGCTCCTTGGAAGAAGTGCTCTTTGGAGGCAAGGACGGCAAGCCTTCATCTGTGTTAGTCTGGGTGGACTAGAGAAACAAATTCAGACATGTATAAGAAAGAGCTTTATATACAAGAGCAATTGAATATTGAGAAAGCATCCCAGCACAGTCCAGATCAAGTCCGTAAGTCTGATATTAGCTCATATGTCTGATACCAATTGAGATAGTTTATTGTGCCAGCCTGGCTGATAAATGCAGGTGGGATTGACTGAAGGGCAGAGAGATAAATGGCTTGGTGAGCCTTGCCTTTCTTGTCTCTCGCTCTGTGATCATCGGACCAGTGTGCGGCTGCCTTGCTTGTTCTGTGCCTCAATTTAAAGGCTACACAGCCTGTGGGACGCCTAGCCTGTGGACTGTGTTGCTGTAAGTTGAGGTCCCTTTAAGACTTCTCTGGAGCTGGGGACTGGTGGTTGGTGACCTGCCTTGTGATTGGCTGCTGTGCTGACATAGCCTAGCTCTCTCTACAAATAGAGGAAGATCTGGCATCAGACAGAGACTTGAAGGACTCTGGGGGTGAGACACACACACACACTCACACACTCACACACATGCATACTCCCTGAGAGGCATGCTTGCTGACAAGATACATGGGACTATGCTAGAGCTCTGGAGTCGAAGGAGCCACGTGGAGACCCCTGCCAGCGCTGAGATGCTTCTACCACCACTGGATCCACAAGACTTTCCACCCTCTCTCTCAACTCTCTCAACTTTCTCTCATGGACGTGAGTTGCACTAAGCCATTTGTAGTGCTTTCTAATTTAACTGTTTCTTTCTTGTATTGTATATTTATCTGTATATGATTTAACAGTGCATTTCTCGTTATATATCTAGTTATCTTTATAAATAAATATATTAAATTATCAGGAATTTGGTTTTATCTCTCTAGAGAACCCTGTCTAACACACCAATGTCTACATTCCTCACGAAACACACGCGATGATGTCAAGTGCAGGAAGATCACAGGGCAGTGGGTGGAAAGTCTTGTGGATCCAGTGGTGGTGGAAGCATCTCAGCGCTGGCAGGGGTCTCCACGTGGCTCCTTCGACTCCAGGGCTCTAGCACAGTCCCATGTATCTTGTCAGCAAGCATGCCTCTCAGGGAGTATGCATGTGTGTGAGTATGTGAGTGTGTGTGTGTGTGTCTCACCCTCAGCAAGTTATCTCCTTAGCACCTCCCAATGAGGTCATCAAACTGGGACCTGATTGACAGACTAGACTCCACCCCTTCACTGTTGAGTCTCAAATTGACAACAGATGATGTAACTACCACATCATCTCATTACTTTGAACATGTTGTCGGGAGAGACTAGTCCTTGGAGGACATCAGGTTTGGTAAAGAAGAAGGGCAGCGTCAAAGAGGAAGGCCCTCAATGCGATGGGCGGACAGAGTAACGGAAACAGCAGCATGGGCACAATGGTGAGGAGGCACAGGGCCGGGCAGTATTTCGTTCTGTTGACACTATGGGTCGGAACTAACTCGGTAGTACCTAACAACAACAACAATTTCCTGGCCAGAAGAGGAAGGAGGAACCTCAGCAGAGTGGTCACACTGTGTTGCAGAAGACAGGACAGCAGTTCGACACTGCCCGTAGCTTCTGACGTCCACACTTCAGAACCCTTTCTGGTGGCCACCATTTAGCAAAGTCGGAGACTGCAAACCCCATACCTTTACCGTGTCGAGGTTGCTTAGCAGGAGCTTAACATAGAAACGCTCAAACATGCTCATCTGGCGGGCTGCCGGACGCTCAGCAAAACAATCGGAGAGGCATGAGTTCCAGTGCATTTAGTTTCTTGGCAACGTTCAGCAATCCGTCACTTTCAGGATTGAGCCAACCTTTCAACTCTGCTACGGATGGAGGTCTGCAGGCAGTGCGAAGCTTCCCCCTGATGTCTGGATTTCAGCTGCTTGAGGTGCCCCGTCAGCAAGAAAGCCTGGGCCATGGTCACTTCCCATGGGCCTGTGTAGTCTGAATTGGGAGGTCACATCCTTTACTCGCCGTTGGACCACTTCGCTTGCCCTTTGGGGTCTGCAAAGGAAGGCTTCCGTCCAGTGGGAGACGGCCGCTATACACACCAGCGCGTCCTTAAAGCTTTCAGGAGCCCGAGGCAGCTCTCTAAAATCCCCTTGCCAGTCTTCTCGCACGTAGCTAGATGATGGGGTGCTGCGCACCAGTAGAT
This sequence comes from Echinops telfairi, assembly GCF_000313985.2. Classification (NCBI taxonomy): domain Eukaryota; kingdom Metazoa; phylum Chordata; class Mammalia; order Afrosoricida; family Tenrecidae; genus Echinops; species Echinops telfairi. Next base: position 31,447,135 of record NW_022104553.1, read on the forward strand.
GGGGCTGTTGAGGTTTGGGAGTTGTGCCACGGACAGCCTGGACAGACTTTTTACGCCTGTTACGCACGTGTTTTTTACGCCTATTAGCCATTCCTTCGCTTAATGGCACAGGCCGTCTCATCCCAAACAGAAAGGCCTCTGGGCTGTTCCCAGTTCCGGGTGCACGCGTCTCTCAGGCCTGACAACCTGTCCTTGTTTTGTGTCCTTCCACCCAGTGCCATCCTTTGTGGCTGCCCAATCTTCAACCACCCGGAGACCTAGAAGGGAGGATCCAGGTCAATCCACAGAAGGGAGGGAGACACGAGGCGTTCAAGGGGCTTCTACAACCGGTGGAGGTTTGGCCACCAATTTTGCGGCTTCATCTGTTGGCCAGCTTCCCTGGCAGAAGCCGTGTCAACCCTTTGGTGTCCATAGACACTATTGGCAGTCTCTAGCGGCTGTTCTGTCTTCTATAACACAGCCTGGGCGGGTAGCCGTGTTGCATTGACTGTTTATTCTTCTTCTGCATCCAGGGTGTTCTGTGGTGTGGCGGGGCGGACACCCCTCTCTTGCGGATGGCTCCGCAGCCGTGAAGAAGTCAAAACACGCCCTTGAACTCTGCGTAAATATTGACCTTCTGTTCTCAAGCCATTTAAGAGCCGGAGTCATGGCAGTCCGTTCTCAATTGTGCACAAAGTCACAACTGCAGACGTAGCTGTCTCTGGTCCAGGGAAACGACTGCCTTCCGTCCGCCACTCTAGCAGGGGATTGTGTTACGAGGGATGCCTGAAGTCCAGGTGAATTGACCATGGACTTCATCAAGGGCCTGGAGGGAGTTATGTTCCAGTTCTTCTGAAATCCAGGTCAATCACAGGGTGGCTGGGTGGAGGCTGGCGGTTTCTCTGAGTCAAATCGCCGGATCATCCAGCAGCATGACTGGCCACTATGGCACGTGCCCTGAAGTCCTCCAGGGACTTCCTTCCTGCTCCATTACAGGGAGCACGCCATGGGCGGCAAGCACAGCCGTGGGTTGGCCCACACTCAACTTCCCTGATCCTTTGCTGGCTAAGACTGTCACAGGACTGGTGCGCAGGCAACCGGACCGTCCTTGGCCTCGTTGTCCCGTCTCTTTAGAGAAGTAGGCCAGCAGTAGTCTCCAACCTCCTACCTCAGCGGTTCTCAACCTGTGGGTCGCGACCCCTTTGGGGGTCTAACAACCCTTTCACAAGAGTGTCCCCCCCCCATCCATAACAGCAGCAAAATGACAGTGATGAAGTAGCAATGAAAATAATTTGATGGTTGGGAGGTCACCACAACGTGAGGAACTGCATGAAAGGGTCGCAGCATGAGAAAGTTGAGAACCACTGTCCGACCTCCTGTGTGCACCCCTGTGATCATTCCCTGGGTCTCACCGACATACTATTCTAACTTTTTCCCCCAAACCCAATCGAGACCTGAGGTAGTTTATTGTGCCAACCTGGCCGATAAACACATGTGGGATTAATTGAAGGGCGGAGAGATAAGTGGCAAGGCAAGCCTCGACTTTCTTGTCTCTTGCTCTTTGATCATCAGACCAGTGTGAGGCTGCCTTGCTTGTTCTTTGCCTCAATTTGCAAGCTACACTACCTGTGGGACACCTAACCCGTGGAATGTGTCGCTGTAATGTGAGGTTCCTTCAAGACCTGCTTCGCCACATTATTGGAATTCACATCTCTTGAGTTGGGGACTGTCGGACCCTGTCATCTGGCTGACTGTTGGTGACCTGCCTTGCTGTTTGCTGCCTGTGCTGGATAGCCTGAATTGCTCTACAGAGGACTACCCAGCGGCCCTCAAGACTTGAAGGATTGCCAGTGTCTCACAACTGTCTCATAGGAATGAGTTGCACTGAGCCATTTGTACTGCTTTATAATTTAATGAACTGTTTATTTCTTATGTTATCTATCTATCTGTATAAATATATAAAAAATTATTGACATTCTGGTTTTGTTTCTCTAGAGAACCCTGTCTAACACAAGACCCATGGCTCGGGCCTTGACTCATTTTCCCTTTTTATGCTCTGGAAAGCCCTCTCCTGGGCACGTCCCCAACCAATGGGTCAGGGTCCTTTCCTTCGGAGGTTTGGTGCAGTGTTCTTGTGAGCACCCTGAAGTTTGGAATCCAGATGTCTCGCCTAGAGATCTCCCCAGCTGTCTCCGAGTGGTCAGAATGACAGTCCTGAGAATGGCCTCTTGGCGCTCTGGCGGAAGTTCCCATTTCCCCAGCTCTGTCTGAAACCCAGCTCCTCCGTAACTTCTGGCCAGGCAACGTGTGCCCTTTCGGTAAAGACGGTGTCACCTGTGTGCCCCCAAGAAAGTAAAAAACCTTCATGGTGCTGTGATCTGACTCGTAGGCTCTTTGACTAACCACAAACAGGTCCCCTATTGTCTAAGACTAGCTTCTTTAGGCCTTGGGCAGCCCAGGTGCACACAGGGTGGGATAGTTAGTGACCACTCTCTGAATCGTCCCCCTTCAAAGGCAAAGATCTCTTGGCTCTTGGCTTCCAGTGAAGCACAGTAAAATCAGCCAAATGAGCCAGGGAGGGTAGTCAGGATGGCTTAGGAGTTTGGCACTACCAGGGAGATGATTACTATCACTTGGCTGGCTGGCTGGCTACAGATTCTTTTTGTTGTTGTTGTTGTTTTGTTTTTTAATCCTTTTATTAGGGGCTCATACAACTCTTATCACAATCCATACATACATCAATTGTGTAAAGCACATTTGTACTTTCATTGCCCTCATCAGTCTCAAAACATTTGCTCTCCCTCAGAGATTACACTGTGTCTCTATGTAAATATGGACAGTTAGCATTTACCAACATGTATCTGTCTACTTTCTCTTGTTTAAAAAAAAAGGAAAAAAACTTTAAAAAGGGGTTATAGAAGGTCAGCAAAGGGTGGGTTTGAGATGTTTGGGTGGGTTCAGTGGGCATTTTGACAACATGGCTTCTCCTTTGTTGGCATGTTTAATTGTGATGTTTAACGGACATCCTTGCAGTTTAAGATGACACTTTTAAAATAAAATCCTCTCCTAATGATGACTCGAGCCCTGCCACTCGATGGGAGACTCAGCAGAACCTGTAGGGTCTTCTTTGGAATTGACATTCTCTATTGTCATTTTGTTCCTGTTCATTTTTAAATTTTCTTTTTGTTTCACTGGAAAGGAAAGATGCTCAGTTTTAAACGTTAAAAGTGTACAAGTTGCTTTGTTACAATAAAACTAAATGTGTACACA
>NW_022104553.1:31450646-31469905 GCF_000313985.2 Echinops telfairi
CTGTAGGGCTCATCCACCCTGGATTCCCTGTGTTTCCGGTTCCCATCTGCACCAGTGTACCTCCTCTGGTCTAGGCTGGCTGCAGATTCTGAACAACTTCACCCTCCTGGGTGTGGGTTTCTTCACTGGTAATCCCAAGGGTTGTAGGAGGGTTGGATGGGCCCAGGTTTTAGGTGGCTTTGGTGGCCCGGCTGCAATCTTTTTGTTTTGCCTCAGGCCTAAGTGCTACTGTGCAAATGGGAGTCCACCCACATTCCCCACGCAGCTCCCTGACACCTGCTAAGTTCAGAGCGGCGGCCAGTCTAGTGCGAGAGATGCAGGGATCCCATTGTGGTTCTGATTTGCATCTCTGAAACCGCCCACCGCTCCTTGGGAGAAAGAGGAGGATTTCTACTTCCGTAAACAGTTACAGTCTAGGAAACCCACTGGGGCACCTCTCCCCTGACCTCGACGGTCACTAGGAGTCGGAAAGGACGCGGTGGCAGAGAGTTTTTGCTCTGTTTAAATGACTAGTGGGAGGAGCCCCTGGTGAAGTCGCAGGTTACACTTTGGGCTGCTAACCACAAGGTCAGCAGTTCAAAACCACCAGCTGCTCCGAGGGAGAAAGAGGAGGCTTTCTGTTCCCGCAAAGGGTTCGTCTCAGAACCCCCCAGGGGCAGCTCTCCTCTGTGCTACGGGGTCCCTGTGCGTCAGAATCAACTGGATCACTGTGGTTTTAGTTCAGTGACTAATGGCATCGAGGATTTTTTTCATGTGACTTTTGGCCATTTGCCCATCGTCTTGAGTGCCCTGATACGGCCTTCCGTTGCCCGTTGCGGCCTGCTGTTCTTGGGCTGTCCTTCAGTTGTGAAGTTGCCGCCCGGATGGACTTGACATTGTTAGATCTCTCTGGAGCTAGATTTATACCTCGGTCCTTGGCTCCACGCGAGAAAGAATTCACGCAGAAGCCTGGTTCGTGATGGAAGTGAGTTTTATGAAAGTTAGAAGAAGTTTCAGGTTTACACGGCACCCAAGGGGCTCCTCCCGGACACGCGGCCTAGCTGGAAGCGGCTCTGCGTCCCGCAAAGCGTGTCCCAAAGCTCTCTGCGCCTAAGTTCTCTCTCCTCCTGTCTAGGTTCTCTCCTTCCCCTCTAGGTTCTCCTCTCTTCCCGTCTAGGTTCATCTCTCTCTCTGTCTCTCCCCTCCGGGCTTCTGCCTTTTCAAGGATTCCACAGGGAGGCGTGGTGGAAGACCCCTGGTCGACCCCATTGGCTGAATTGAATTTACCTGGCTAGGTGATCCAATTCAAGTTCACGCCCACCCTTGCCTACCGGCGGGAACCCTGAACATGTGCGATGCGCCACTCCTTTGTTCCCCTAGCTTGACCCTCTGGACATCCCCCAGTCCTATGCTGGCCTACCTAACAACATCACGTGAAAAGACTGCTCCCGGAGCGCTAGGGTTCCGACACAATTCAACCCACAACACCCTGGAAGCCGTACATCTGTGACATGATTTTGAAATCGACTATGTAGGTTTCTAAAAAAAGTATTATTAAATCATTCTATTGAGGGCCCCGACGATGTAGGTTTTGGTGCGAGGGGGGGTTGTGCGGTGCTCTGTGATTGTGTCAGAGTTGGAAACGGAGGCTGTGTAGTCTGGCCTCTGGAGATCCGTCAGACCATCTATGTCAGAGTGACGGTGTATTTCTAATGAGGCCTACCAAATTTGCATTTGCGGTTCGACTTTGCCCTCCTGGGGAAGGGATGGCTGGGAAACTAGGGTACTCTTCTCAGCAAGAAGATCCCGAGACGGGAGGAATGTCACATAGAGAGTTGTCACCAAAAAGTCCTTTCAGTTCTAGGGAGGGTTAAAAGTCAGTTGAGGGGGAGGGAGAGGGCAAAGGGGAGCTGATATCAAGCAGGCCAAGAACTAGGAAATGTTTTGAAGCGGACTGTGGTAACAAGTGTACAATACAGCTTGATGTGAGCAAACTGTGGAATGGGACGAAGTCTGTTTTATTGGAGCTTCCAATAAAATGACTTTATAGATATTAAAAAAAACTCCTAAGAAAAAAAAAAAGAAGTCATTTGGTTGCGAAGCAAGAGATACACACCCGCGCACACTAGCTGAAGGGGAAAGCGGCCGGGTGGGGTGGGGGAATCTAAGCATGGAGTCAGCTAAGAAGTCGAAGAGAAACCATCAAATTGTCAAGGCGACAGCTATGTACAGGACCCGTGGTCCGATCATGACGCCCTGGACGTCCCCAGAGCCACACACCCCTGTCCTGGGGACACATACGGGTGCATTCCTTGACCGCATTGCTTCTCGCAGCATAGAGTGAGGAGCCAGTGACAGGGTGAGTGACTGAAATCTGGGGTCTGGATTGCTCCCCAGGCACGGGGATGAATAAACTCGGGACATATTTAGTTCCCTGTGGTCCTGCAGGTCTGCAGTCCAAAGCAAAGCGTCCAGAGTCAAATCAGGCGCTCAGCAGGGCTCGTTCCCTCTGCAGGTTCCCAGGGAAAATCGATGGGCTCCCCTGGGATCCGCTGCTGCTGGCCACCTGTGTTCCTTGGCTGGATGCCCCTACATCCATCTTCAAAGCACAATGCTCCCAAAGCTCTGTTCCCATCAGCAGGTTGCCTTCTCCTCTGAGGGCAAAGCACCCCCTCCCACCTCGTCTACAAATACTGGCGGTGACGGCAGTCTGGGTAGACTACAGAAACAAATCCACGGACATACATGTATTAGTCTAGGTACTTTGGAGAAACAAATCCACAGCGACTCATGTGTAAGAGAGAGTTTTATGTAAAGAAAAGGTGCATCACGAAAACATCCCAACCCAATGCTGCCCAAGCCCACAAGTCCAACATTAAGCCATTAACCCAACACCAGTCCACAAAGTCCTCCACCTCACAAAACAGAGGCAATGATGCCGACTGCAGGAGGAAAGCTGAGTCAGTGAACGAATAAGCATCTCAGCACTAGCAGGGGTCTCCACAAGGCTGCTCCAGCACCCAGGGCTGCATCAGGATAGGTCCATGTGGCTTCTCCTTGGGGATGTCTTGTAGGAAGTCAATCTTGCAAGCTGAAGCAGGGAACTGCTAAGGCAGCTGCACCCGATTCAACCATCACAAAGCAAGAGACCTGAGAACTAGAAAGGCGAGGTTTCACCACCCATTTATCCCTCCGCCTTTCAACCAGCCCCACATGTGATTATCGGCCAGGCTGGCACAATTAACTAACTCAATACATATGTGTATAAGAAAGAGCTTTATATACAAGAGGAATTGAACATTGAGAAAATATCCCAACCCAGTCCAGTCCAAGGCCCTAAGTCTGATATTAGCCCATCTGTCCGACATCAATCTATAAAGTCCTCTTCAGACTCATGAAACACATGCAATGAAGCCAAATGCAGGACGATCACAGGCCAGTGGGTAGAAAGTCTTTGGGTCCAGTGTAGGCATCTCAGCGCCGGCAGGGGTCTCTCTGTGGCTTCTCCAGCGTCCGAGGGCTGGGTGCGTCCATGTGGCTTGTCTTCTGCAATGTCTCCCAGGGAGTGGCAGAGAGAAGTGTCTTCCGCCTCCAAGGAGGAAGTACCAGATTTCCCAGAATTCTCAGGAGAAGGCCATGCCCACACAGAAGTCTCATTGGCTAGCTCCAGATTCACAGCCTAGACTCCACCCCTCCACTCTTCATCCTTAAATTGACACCAGATTAGGTGACTACCACAGGCCCACTCAAAAGACACAGGACAGTCTCCCCACCCTTAACTGAACCACAGCGGCAACGTCCCTTTGACATGGAGGACAATGCTCAAGTTACAGGAGAGTGGGGTGGCCTGGTCTCTTTCTTAGCTGCGCTGGACCAGCCGCGAGGATGTCTGCCTTCGTCTGGGGACCCTGCTGATGTCTGTTCAGCATCACGGCAGCAGGCAAGCCTGCACTGACAGACAGCTGGCGGTTGCCCCTGAAGTTCTGGCTGGGCATCGAACCTTACCTGACCTGACCACCACGGCCTCCTTGAACCTGGACATGTCTGGGGCGAGTATTCACCAGCCTGCCATTGGTATTTGGGGGATGGGAATCTAGATTCCTTTTTTTTTTCCCCTCTTGGAGATCTGGGGCCTCTTTGATGGTCTGTTATCACCTCATTCTGCCCCTCATCCCGGCTCTAGGGCTCTCGATCTCGGCTCCCCTGGGCAACTTCTGCAGGGCACAGCTTCCTTGCCCCCAGACATGAGACCAGCCTGAATCAAGGCTGGGCATTTTGTGGGACTGTGTGGCCAGTGGCAGGTACATTGTGACAGTGGAATGCAGACGGAGCATCATCTCTTCCTTCTCTTCAAGAGTCTCACTGGGTTCAAGGGCTGAGCCCGTGGTGTCGTGGCCTGCAACCCACGTGGTCGGTGGTTTGAACCACCAGCCGCTGCAAGAGACAAAGACTGGGCTTTCTACTCCTGTAAACAGTTAGTCTCAGAAACCCACAGGGGGTCTCAAAGAGTCAGCATTGACTCGATGGCAGTGAGTTTCATTCTCTCTCTCTCCCTCTCCTTCCCGCCACCTGTGAGGGCTGACACTCCAGCCACTGTTTTGACCACGAAAAAGAAGCCACATGTGAACAATGGAGCCAAGAGAGCAGTTCACATGCAGGCTCTGAAATTCACATCTGAAAAAAGAATGTTCCTCATTAACAGTAGAACCAAATGCTACCTTGTGGCTGCCAGAATCATGCTCCCCCCCTGCTGCTCCCCACCCACCCAAAGATACACCTCCTCACTGGTCACATGGTGGGTTCCACATTGGGCTGCTAACCTCAAGGTCAGCTGTTTGAAACTGCCATCTGGCTCTGAAAGAGAAAGACGTGGCTTTGTCCCTACATCAAGATGAAGGTGTTGGAAATCCACAGGGCAGTTCTGCCCTGCCCCACAGGATCCCCATGAGTCAGGATGACCTGATGAAAGCGAATCCGCAAACCCTCTAAGGATGCTGCTGTGTTGCATGACAACAGGGGGTCAGAGGAGCAGATGGAATGAAGGTTGCCAATCAGCTGACCTGAAGGAGTTTATACTGGGCTGGCCGGGTGAGGGGGCAATGTTACCATCCTTACCACTGCCCCTGTGAGTTAGTTTATTGTGCCAACCTGGCTGATAAACACAAGTGGGGTTCATTGAAGGGCGGAGGGATAAATGGCTGGGTGAGCCTCGCCTTTCTAGTTCTCGGGTCTCTTGCTTTGTGATGGTCGGACCAGGGTGCAGCTGCCTTAGCAGCTCCCTGCATCAGCTTGCAAGACTCACTTCCTGCAAGACATCCCCGAGGAGATGTCTTGGACCTACCCTGATGGAGCCCTGGGTGCTGGAGCAGCCGTGTGGAGACCCCTGCCAGCGCTGAGATGCTGACTCATTCACTGACTCGCTTTCCTCCTGCAGTTGGCATCGTTGCGTCTGTTTCGTGAGATGGAGGACTTTGTGGACTGGTGTCGGACATGTGGGTTAATGGGTTCATGTTGGACTAGTGGGCTTGGGCAGCACTGGGTTGGGATGTTTTCTTGATGTGCACTTAATCTTTATATAAAACTCTCTCTTATCCATAAGTTTCTGTGGATTTGTGTCTCTAATGCACCTAGACTAATATACCCTGAGTCCCTTCTGACTCAGAAAGACCCTACAGGACCACGTGGAACTGCTCCTGAATTTCCAAGGCTGTAGGTCCTTATGGGAGCAGACAGCCCCAACAAGGGACCTTTAAATGGAAGCTGATGACAGAAGAGAAGGTCAAAGGCAGAGAGAGAGAGATGAAGGTGCTGCGCTTCAGGCTTTGAAGATGCGGGGAGGGGTGATGAGAACGTATGGGGGGTGGTCTCTCAACACTGCTCTGGAGCCAGTTCTGATGCATCCCCAAACCAAACTCACAACCATCAAGTTGATTCCGACTCACAGTAACCCTATCGGGCAGAGTAGAGCGGACCTTGGAGTTTCCAAGACTTTCGATCTTCATAGGAATAGACAGCCTCATCTTTTCCCCACAGCGCTACTGGTGGGTTCAAACCACCGGCCTGCTGATTAGCAACTCAATGTGTAACCCACTACACCACCAGGGTTTGACCCTACATAAAGTTTCCAAGATTGTAAAGCTTTTTTTTTTTTTTTTGCTTTCTTTAAAAAAATATCATTTTATTGGGGGCTCGTGCAATTCTTATCACAATCCATCCATTGCATCAAGCACATCTGTTCCTTTGTTGCCATCATTCTCAAAACATTTGCTTTCTATTTGAGCTCCTAATATCAGCTCCTCATTTTCCCCCCTCCCTCCCCGCTCCCCCAGGCTGTAAATCTTTATGCGAGCAGCTTCAGCTTTCTCCTGAGGAGCCACTGGTGGGCTGGAACCACCAACCTTGCCGTGAGCAATCTAACAGCTTACCCAACAATACCACCAGGGCTCCTGTGGAGTGGTCTCTCAAAGCTGGGGAAGGCAAAGAAACGAAGAGATGGTCCCAGACCCTCCAGAAGGAAGCCATCCCTGCCTACAACTTGATTTCAACCCGGCAAGACTTGCTTTGCATGTGTGCCCCCCAGGTCTGGGGAATCATATAATTGTGTGTTATTTTAAGGCACCAAATACGCGGTGATATGTTATAGGAAGGGAATAGATGATACGGACTGCCCCTCTCCCCCCAAGTCTTTCTCAGTCCCTAAGCCTCCTAAGAAGAAGAGCTGATGCATTTGAATTGCGGTGCTGGCGAAGAATATTGAAAGTACCACAGGCTCCCAAGAGAACAAACAGATCCATCTCGGAAGAAGTACAGCCAGAATGCTCCTTAAAGGCAAGGATGCGAGACTTTGTCACACAGACTTTGAACGTGTTGTCAGATCAGTCGTGCTTGGTAAAGCAGAGAGGCCGTGAGGAGGAGGGAAGCCCGAGAGAAGGATGATACAGTGGTTCTCACATAAGGCAGGACCCGGTGGCGTTTTGTGCTGGTGTACTGAGTGGCACAAGGAGTGGGCACTTAACAACGACAACAAGGCTCTAAGGTCACCACAGTCTAAGTGCACTAGTAGTTGTCAGGCTGAGTGCCATGTGCCTGACCCAGCCCATGACAGGGGTTCTCACTCCTCAGTCCCACCGGAGAACTGTGAAGCCATAAATATGGCAAGGAAAACTGTCGAACCGTAATGAGCTAAAACAGCCATCTCAACTATTAGGAAAAGAACAGTACAAGGAGCTAAAAATGAAAAAGAGAAATGACTTGGATGAAGAAGATAACCTACCAAAAGGAGATGGGGCAAAGGTGGGAGGGTGGCGGGGACAGGGCAAATCCCCCTGGGAAGTAGGATACATTATTGAAGTTGTTGAATGCAAAACTGACCATCTGCTATGCAAAGCTCCACCTGATTCACAGTGAAAACATGTTCTTAAAGTATGGAAGACTCTGGAACCCATCACAGTGATTGACGTTTAACACCCCCCACCCACCCAGGGGGACAAACAACAGAAATGTGGGAGAAGGGAGACTGCGGGTGGTGTGAGATATGAATATAAAGGGGTCATGAGGGCGGGAGGATGGGGGGGGGATAAAGAGGAGCTGATAGCAAGGGCTCAAGTAGAAAGAAAATGTTTTGAAAATGATGATGGCCACCTATGTACATATGTGTTTGATACAATTGATGTCTGAATTGTTATAAGAGCAGTAAGAACCACCAATGAAATGATTTATATTTTAAAAAAAGAATGAAAGACTAAACAATAGACACTAATCGCATTTATTAAGATTAATGAAATAAGATCAAATTCAATTTTAAAAACACAATATGGAGAATCGAAAAACTATCACTGATCATTTGCCAGGACTCACCATGACCAGAAAAAAGACGAGGCTCCTACTCAGATACCGGTAGTTACAATCTCAAAAACCCACAGGGGCAGTTCCACTCCGTCCTAGAGGGTGTGAGGAGTCGAAATCGACTCAATGGCGTTGAGTTTGGAAGGGTTGGGTTTTTCTTTTTGAATACAGACTGTATCTCAAAACTAACTAAAAAAAAAACAAAGAAAGTGCGTACACGGAGCCCTCTCTGTGATACAAGACGAGGCTGGCTGCTCCCGCAGACCCACAGTCTCAGTAACCCTAGATGCGGTGCTCGTGAGTCGGAATTGACTGCATCGCGCCGTTTTACTCTACCGCTGGTTGCACTGAGATCCCCAGGGTCGTCAGTTCGGAACCACCAGCGCTCCAAGGGAGAAAGGCTGCGCTTTCTACTCTCCTACCGTTTCAGTGGCGGACACCCACAGGGGATCGCTTGGTTTATACTAATAGAGCCTCGCCTCCATCGAGTGGCTACTGACTCAGTGGTCTATCTATAGGAAGGGTAGAACCACCGGGTAACTCTTTACGGGAGAATTTAGAGCATAAGTTATAAAATGAGAAAAGGCTTTGACAGGCTAAGGAACGTAGCCAGCTTGACCAACACCTAGCGCTGAAGTCATGCTGGTGCAGCGACTACCGGTTGGTGCAGTCGCTGCACTGGGAGCGCTCCCAGGCCCCGCCTCCCGATGGGCGGTACTTCCAGAAGCCCCGCCCCAGCCCTGGCCAGTCCGGGCTCTTCAACCCTCCGCAGGGGCTCTTGCAGTATGGGCCCCAGGAAGGTCAGGCCCAGCCTTCTTGTCTTCAGGGTTCTTTCTGAAATGCCATTTTTCTTTCCGTCGTAACTGCGTCTCCGCGCTTTTCTGCCCTGTTCGCTTCTCTTTTCCTGTCCAAACCCACAGTCACCAAGAAGCTGGTAGGAAATTTGAAACCGAATCCTGCCTGCCCCCCCCACCTGCTCATCCAAACACAACCACTCATGCCATCGAGTTGATTCTAAGGCTTACTGACCCTACAGGACAGGGTAGAACTGTCCTTATGGGTTTCCAAAACGATAATTTTTTACAAGAGTAGAAAGCTCTGGCTCTCTGCCAGAGAGAAAGCAGCTGGTGGTTTTGAACTGCTGACCACTAGACCTCCAGGAATCTACATTATAACAACCTTCCCTTCACCCACCCCCAGCACTTTCTCTGCACGTTAAATGTGGGATCCAGGCCCACATCAGGATGGATCCTAAGGGGAATTGTGTAATTGAGGGGTAAATTAAAGAAACATCAGACAAGACATGCAAGGGCTCACCTCTTCTGATGGAGACGGGAACCAGAGAGAGAGAGAGGAATGTAGACTCTCACAAGTTTACATCATCTCGGGCATCGGTAAGCACAAATGTAACAGGAAGGGGTTGTATTAGAGGCATACACATAACAGGAGGGGGACAAGCTAGGGTGTACACGCAATAGGAAGGGAAGGTACTAGAGGCATCCATGTGACAGGAAAGCACATATGTAACAAGATGGGTGGGCTCTAGAGTCAAGATGGCGGCCTAACCTTAGTCATCTCTGAGCTGGCTTGACCTTGGATGTCTCTGAGCTCTTCTCCAGGGGAATAATCTATGGTCCTTATCAGAAGGGAGTGAGCCCTACTTAGGGTGGGACAGACAACAGGGTCTGATTGCTCTCCAAGGTAGACAAATTCCAGGCGAGTAGCCTTGACGTTGTTGACCTTCAAGTGTATCTAGGAGCAGCCACGTGCTTGCAAAAAGGTTAGCATTATGGGGGGACATCGTGGGGCATAACTTTTACTCAAGAGAATGTGGCTGGAAGGCATCTCCAACCTAGGAACGTGGAGGGCCCCCTCCATGGGAGCCCAGCCTCCCAGCTTCCTTAACATAGGAACATAGAGGATTTGTTCGCATACACCCTTTCCCCAGTTCTGTTTCCCGCAATTAAAGATGGAGAAACTCTGCCTGGACTGACAGGGAGCTCTGAATGCCATCACAGTGACCCTACAGGGCAGGGTAGCACTGCCCCTGTGAGTTTCTGAAGTGATTAGGTCTCTGGAGTCGTTTGCCTCAGTTCTTGCTTCACAACGCTGAAAAAACTCACACGGCAGAAGCGCTTTCATAAATCCAAGTGTTTTTTTTAGGAGGGAAAGGGAAAGTTGCAGGTATTCCAGTCTCCAAAAGGTGCGTGCTATTTGCGCAGGGACCATGCTGAGAGTTTGCGACTCAGTGCCAAAAACCACGTGGAGGGAAGACCGGAACAGGAAACCACTCCCGCGGAACCAGGAAATCCCGAGAGGCCAAGCGCGTGCGGGCAGAGAGGACCAGCAGGGCTTAGGCTTCGCACAGGCGAGATGCCCACCTCCTCTTGCAGAGCGCACCGGTACAAGAGAGTGAAAAAACCCTTCGGCCTGCTTTTATCCCCTCCCAGCCACACTGGCTGGGGAGGCCTGGTTGAGGGTGTTGGCTGACCATACTGGCTGAGTTTAGGCGCACCTGTGTGAGGTTAGGTCACTAGTGCCTAGCATTGTGTGTGGACCCAGGTTGGATTTTCCCATAGGTGTCTAATTAGTGTGCTTGATTTCTTTCAAACGCCTTTATTGTGGCACGGATAGCTCATTTTCGTTTAGCGTAAGCATTTGGGAAAACAACCTGCCTTCTATCCCTAATTAGTGACCTGGCAAAGCTTTAAATTTTGGGGGGCGCAGAAAGCCTCTACTTTCTCCTAAAGAGCGGTTGGTGGGTTTAAACTGCCAGTCTGTGGTCAGCAGCCCAATGTATAGCCCACTGCATCAATATAGGGGCTCTGTGTTAGAACTGACTAGATGGCAGTGTTTGGGTGGGGGGAGGGCTATTATGCAACCCTAGGTATTGTTAGTTCTATGGTCGAAATCTCACCTGCTAAGCGGAGACCAGGATCAACTCCTAGGCAAGGCACCACCCATCTGGCAGTGGAGACTGGTGTGAGTCTGTGGTGCCGAGCATGCTCAGTGGAGCTTCCAGGCTAAGACAAATTAGGGGCGGAGCGTCCAGCAATCAACTGCCTCACACCAGCCAATAGAAAGTCCGTGGAGCTCCGAAGGTTGGAGCCTCGGCCAGCCATGGGCACGCCCCGGAATTGGAGCTGCGTTTCTTTCTGTGCGACCCAGTGGCAGCTAACAATAATGTGGGCCCTTCAGGATAAGGCACCTCCCCTGGGGCAGGTAGATATGACAAGATGGTCTTCAACCACGCCCTGACTAGAGGAGGACCATTTTTGTCTGGGTCCCAGGCATTTGGACACCGGGCACTGTTTTGTGAGGTTCCAGCTCGGATCTGAGGAGCCCTGATCATGCTGTGGGTTACACGCTGGGCTGCTAACCACAAGGTCAGTGGTTTGAAACCACCAGCTGCTCCGTGGGAGGAACATGAGACCTCTGACCCTGTGAAGATGTACAGCCTTGAAAACCCACGGGGGCAGTCGGGCTCCGTCCTCTGGGGTCTCTGGGAGCCGGAATGGGAACCTGGAACCCCAGGAGACATGCCCGTTCCTCTTGCTAAGGGGGAAGAAAAAGGTTTTGTTTTTGTCTTTTTTCCCCAATACAGAACATTTTATGAAATAAACTTTCTAGGAGCTGAGCGAATCAAGCCATCAATCCAGAAAGTTCTAGATGTTAGTAAGGGGCCAGGAACAAAGGAAGCCTAACCCACAGCCCTAATCCGAACATCGGAACCCTAACTCAAACCAGGCAGCGGGGCCCACTCCCCAGTTTCTGGTGTTGGGTGCCTTTGAGGTGATTTTGACCCAGAGTGACCCCATGGGGCAGAGTAAGCGGTGTGTGAGGCCGAGTGGACTAGAGAAACAAATCCATTGACACTCATAAATATGTGTAAGAGAAAGCTTTATATATATATATTTTTCATTTTATTGGGGACTCTTACCACTCTTATCACAATCCATACATCACTTGCATCAGGTGAATTTATACATATGTTGCCTTCATTCTTTTCTACACATTTACTTTCAATTGAGCCCTTGGGATCAGCTCCTCTTTTTCCCCTCCCCCCCACCCTCATAACCCCCTGATAGATTGTACATTGTTATTATTTTCATATCTCACACCAACCGCTGTCTCCCTTCCCCCATGTTTTCTGTTGTTCTTCCCCCTGGAGAGGGGTGTATGGTTATGTGTCAATCATTGTGCTCGGTTCCCCCTTTCTCTCTTCCTCTCCCCTTCTCCCCCCCCCTCCTTCTGGTATCACTGTTCCCTCTCCTGTTCCTGGAATCTGTGTGTTGTGAGCTCCCATCTCTTATTTATACCTGTGTACATGTTCTGGTCTAGTCTGTATTAAGCAGTGCTGGGATCATGGTAGTGGGGGGTGAGGAGGCCTCGAGGAACCAGAGGAATATAGTGTGTTTCATCAATGCTTTACTGCACCCTGGTTGACTCATCCCTTCCCTGTGGCCCCTCTGTGGGGAGATTGTTCCATTGTCTACAGATGGGCTTTGGATCTCTGCTTTATATTAACAAGTAATATATTAAAAGCTTTATATTAAGAAGCAATTATATATCAAACAAACATCCCAGCCCAGTCCAGATCAAGTCCATAAGGCCAATACTACTCCATAAGTCTGATTCTAGTCCATTAATCCCTTTTCTGACTCACGCAGCCACATGCAATGATGCAGAATGCAGGAAGACCACAGACCGGTGGATGTAAAGTCTTGTGGATCCAATGGTGGTGGACGCATCTCCAGGACTCGGGCTCAGGCCTCAGCACCCAGATCTAAGCAGAATGTTGGCTGTGGTTGGAAAGAAAAGAAATTGTTCACTGAGGCTCAGTAAGTCAACAGAAATAAGCCTATTCTTACTTTGCTTATTGGGTAATCAGACACGCTTCCAAACCATATGGTCACCACTGCCTGTGGGGCGGGGTGAGCACATTAACCTTTACAGATCCTGTTGAGTGATACGTGTGACGCAATGGATCTGAATATTTTCCTGTGTTTTTGCAACACACTTGACATTTTCATGTAAATGATGTGCCGCCTCTAATGTCACTTGTTGTCAGCTGTTACTGTAGTGGGGACACATCGTTTCTTTTTTCTTCTAAGTGGCAGTTTCATAGGTATAGCAATTTCCTTTCTTTCTTGCTTGCTTGCTTTCTTCCTTCCTTCCTTCCTTTCTTCCTTTCTTTCTTTCTTTCTTTCTTCTACTTTGTTTTTTTAGTGGCCCAGTGAAAACTACTGAATCACGGTTGTGAGACCTGAAAGAGGCTATAGCTCATTATAAGAATCAGAATATATGAGAAGCTATTAAAATATTACTAACCCCGTCACTCTTCCCACTGCCCTCCCAGAGTCCTTTGTAATGCCCCGGTAATAACTCTCTCTTCCCGTTGGGTTTGAATTATTGATTGACTGGCTTTGTCAAGGTCCCGCGGGTTCCTCAAGGGCAGGCCATTTTTCCATTTAAAGAAAAGAAAACTCTTGTGTACTAAGGAGATGTTTATTTTTCTATTTGCTCAGTTTATAATCATAAACCAGAGGGCAGTTGTTCCTGGGTGAGGCTGGTGTGTGTGTGTGTGTGTGTGTGTGTGAGAGAGAGAGAGAGAGAGAGAGAGAGCTAGGTATTGGCATGGGTTTGTTAACATGTGAGACTGGTGGGGGTGGGGGGGTAGTGGGTCCAGGACTGAAGACGTGGTTGTGGCTGTGAGGGTGGGATTCAGAGAGAAACTCTGGGGCTGTGGATCAAACATGCAAACCTCTAGCCCCCCACTGAGAACTGGTGGCCCTCCGATGGCTGCCTGTGAATGGGGTGACGTTTAGCCCAATACCCATGCGTGGCCCTGGATCGAGGATAGCGTGTGCTCATGGTCCCGAGCTTTGGGCCATGGGCAGTGGTGGCCTCAGGTGGTCCGGGGCTCTGCCTTCCCATCAGGGTCTCCACAGCCCTGTTTGGAGCTCACCTGGGTGGGTGGCACTCCTGGTGACTGTGCGTGCTTCCTGAATGTCTCCATCCCTGTGTCCCTGGCCACTGCAGGGCTGGAGGCATGGGCTCTGTGGCCCTGGAAGTCAAGGAGGTTGGCTGGGAAGTGGGCAGCTGCTGATAAGATTGGACGGGATCAGGGGGAGGAAAAGAGAGAGAAGATATCCAGGCCTGGCAGGCTCTCCGAATCACCCTAAGAATAAGCATAATTTCGCTCATTTACTGAACACCTAGCCAGGGGCCTGGCACTGGACTGTATAGGCTTCTGCTCATGTGATCATATTAATTCAATATTAGATGTGACTATTAATAAGTCATGACTGCTATGGGATTGTGCCCGGTGTTGATGTTTTATTACAGTCATTCGAAATGACTCCACGTGGTGACCTCATGGAGCTCATCCCACTGGAGGTATGAAGAAACTAAAGTTCAGAGAGGTGAGCTCACTTGCCCAAGGTCACTCAGCAGACAGGTGGCAGAGTTGGGATTTGAACTCACCACAGAGGGTTATGGGCTTGGAACCACTGCACTATCCTGTACAAGGTGGAAGACCAAAAGACCCAGTTCCAGTAGTTGGCAGGGGGGAAAGGGGGAGGAGGGTTCATTGTGTGACTGTGTGGATAATACCGCTGCTGTAGTTATAGTGTAGGTCTGTGAGCCCTCAGGATGTGCCAAGCTCTGTACTGAGGGCTTTCGCAGTAATAACGGTGGCAGCTACTCAGGTGGCCCTGACCAAGGGCCTGGCTCTACTTTAAGGGCTGTGATAGGGATTAATTCATTTGCCTCCATGAGGCCCCAAACCGAACCAAAGTCACTGCCATCGAGGCGATGCCAACTCATAGCGACCCTATAGGACCGAGGATAGAACTGCCCTGGTGGGTTTCCAAGCCTCGAACTCACAGAAAGCCTCATCTTTCTCCTGAGGAGCGGCTGGTGGTTTCAAACTGCTGACCTTGCAGTGAGCAGCCTAACGAGTAACCGCTACACCACCAGGGCTCCTTTCCACGAGGCCCCAGGGAGTAGAAGAACTGTTAAAACATTCCTAGAGCAGGGCTGGGATTTGAACCCAGGCAGTCAGCTTCCCCGGGCTCTTCTCTTAACCACAGAAACCAAACGCTGCCACGGAGTCAATGCCGACTCACGGGGGCCCGAGAGGAGCCACTGTAGGTTTCGGAAGCTGTAAGTCTTCACAGGAGGCCCCAGCGGCCACTCCTTCCAATGTGACAAAGGACAGTTAAAAAGTGAGAATTCAGCCAGTCAACCAACTCTTATGTCTTCATGCTAACAAATAAATAATGATTTTATTGGATTAAAAAAATTTTTTTAAGAGTAGACAGCCTCCTCTTTCTCTTGTTGAGCAGATGACTTCCCCGGAGGCTGGTGGCCCAATGGGTAATCCACTAGGCCTCCAGGGCTCCTACATCGCACGACTGTCCACCGCCATCATCTCAGGGGGTAGGAACAACTCTGACCCCATTTGATAGATGAGGAAACTGAGGCTCAGACTAGCCCTCATTCACAGGACCTCAGATTTGCACCCTTGTCCAGATGGGCACAGGTACTCCTGACCCCTGTTCTTGTCTGCCAGGGGGCCGGGAGCTCCACCCAGCCTCTGAGCCCCTGTCCAGCCCTGGGGTCCTCAGCTTCCCTCCCCTTCTTGTGAGGCTCCTTAATCTTACCTTTGGCTTTGTTCTTTTATATATATTTTTAAATTATTTTATTGGGGGCTCATACAACTCTTATCACAATCCATACATCCATACATGTGTCAAGCACATTTGTGCATTTGTTGCCATCATCATTCTCAAAACATTTGCTTTCTGTTTGAGCCCTTGGTATCAGCTTCTCATTTTTCCCTCCCTCCCCGCTCGCCTCACTCATGAATCCTTGATCATTTATAAATTATTATTATTTTGTCATATCTTACACTGTCCGACGTCTCCATTCTCCCACTTTTCTGTTGTTTGTTCCCCAGGGAGGAAGTTATATGTAGATCCTTATAATCAGTTCCCCTTTTCTACCCCACCCTCCCAGTCTGGCCACTCTCACCACTGGTCCTGAAGGGATCATCTGTCCTGGATTCCCTGTGTTTCCAGTTCCTGTCTGTACCAGTGTATATCCACTGGTCTAGCCAGATTTGTAAGGTAGAATTGGGATCATGATAGTGGGGGGGAGAGGGGAGGAAGCATTTAGGAACCAGAGGAAAGTTGTATGTTTCATCATTGCTACCCTGCACCCTGACTGGCTCGTCTCCTCCCCACGACCCCTTCTGTAAAGGGATGTCCAGTTGCCTACAGATGGGTCTTGGGTCCCCAGTCTGCACTCCCCCTCCTTCACAATGATTTGATTTTTTGTTCTTTGATGCCTGATAGCTGATGCCTGACAACTGGTGATCACACAGGCTGGTGTGCTTCTTCCATGTGGGTTTTGTTGCTTCTGAGCTAGATGGCCACTTGCTTATCTTCAAGCCTTTAAGACCCCAAATGCTGTATCATTTGATAGCCGGGCACCATCAGCTTTCTTCACCACTTTGTTCTTTTCCGCCTGCTCACGGTACTGCTTGGTTGTTCTCCTTATCCCTTTGTGTTGTTCTTGTTGCTCCACACAAAAGCTTGTACGTTTCACACAGTTCAACATGGGCGCTGGTCATAGCGTAGATTTCCCATCTGAGTTCAGAATTTCTCGGGGCTGCTAGGAACTGCGGTGGGGTGGGTGGAGGGGCAGCCTCCTTTTTTCACCCTCTCCCTTCCTTTGACTTCCCCTTTTGAAGGTGAGCTGGGGGGAGAGGGGGATGGAGAGGGCTCGATGTTTACTTGCCAAATTGTAAGTACATTTTTGCTTGTTCAGTACTCTTTATACATTAGGGGGAAATGGGGGTTTCTACTCCCAGAATGTCTGGGACATTTACAGGGGCAGTGCCAACCTGGCTTACAGGGTCATTGTGGGTCGATGGCTGTGCCTATGTCTTCACACAGTCATCGTGGGCACCCTATAGGACATGGTGGAACTGCACCTGTGGGTTTCCGAGACTGTAACTCTCTCCAGGAGTAGAAAGCCTCATCTTTCTCCTAAGGAGCAGCTGGTGGTTTCAAACGATCAACCTCCCTCACCTGGATGGCAATACGTTGTGTGGTGGTTGCTTCCTCTTTCTACATTGTCACCATTAGCTCTGGTGTGTAGTCCGTGACCGGTTGGGCTGCTGAGGGCAAGCTGGGCAGTTCAAACCCACCAACTGCTCAGAGGGAGAAAGATGAGGCTGTCTGCTCCCATAAAGGTTCACAGGCTTGGAAACCCACAGGGACAGCTCACCCCCACCCCCCAACCCCGGGTGAGTTGGAATGAGCTCACCATTGGAATGGAATGGCCCAAGTGTCTGGAGCCCTTGATGCTGTGAACCGCTCTCCCCCAGGCCGTTTGTACGTGGCCTTGCACGGGTTTTGAGGAGGTGCACAGGGACGGCCAGCGTGTCTTGCTCAGGTCCTGGGCTTCCAAACTTGGGTAGGTGTGGGATGCAGAAAGCATTCTCTCCTGCCCTCTCCTCTCCCACCCCCCCTCGGACCACCAAAAGGAGCTGAGGTGAGCATGCCGCTGTGAAATGTGTCTGACTCCTTTATTGTTCGCTCTCTCTCCAGATCTTCTATTCCACCCTGACTACGACCATCTTTATCCATCTTAACCACACAATGGTGCTTACCGAACTCACCATTCATTGTGGGGGGCTGGCTGCCCCCACCATTAGGAAGCTCCCGGGCTCCTCTCCTGTCTCATCACACCCTCCCTTTCTGGGCCTCTGTCTCCCCAGCTCCCTGCTCTGGGACTCCCCGGCACCCCCTCCCGCCCAGCCTTTTCCCAGACCCCCAATCAGTGACGGTGGCAAGTGGCGTGTTGGAGTCCCCAGCCTTCCTTAGCGCGTGTCTTATTACACCCCACACTCCCTCTGGGCGCTCCTTATCACGTCCTTCGCCACACTGAGATGAACCCACAGCTGTTGAGTCCACTGGGACTCACTGCGACCCGCTAGGCCCTCGAGTCTGGGTCAAAGGAGACCCACCCCAGTGGGTTTCCCAAGCCCGACATCTTCCGGGAGTCCACAGCCTCACCTTGTTCCACACAGAGCCCCGGTGGGTCCGAACTGCTGACTCGGAGATTAGCAGCCCAACCACCAGGGCTCCTGATTGAAATTGTGAACTTTTCTGAAAACACGCCCTTCTTGGATTTATCTCAACCCTGGGCGGCAGATCTGGGATTCCAGGGGGAGGGGATTCCTGCCCTCCCTGTATGCCCCTTATCTAGCAGCTTCTCCATTCCCACGGCGTGGGGCGCATATAAGCGCGCAGGGGGTGCGCCCCGGCACTGTCGCCATGTGCACTCTGCGCCCGCTGCTGCTGCTGCTGCTGCTCGCGGTGCTGGCGGGCGCCCCGGGCGGGTGGGGGCTCTGCCCGGTGCCCGCCGACCTCAAGCACGCGGACGGCACGCGCACGTGCGCCAAGCTGTTCGACAAGAGCGACCCCTACTACGAGAACTGCTGCGAGGGCGCCGAGCTGTCGGTGGAGCCGGGCGCCGACCTGCCCTTCCTGCCCTCCAACTGGGGCAACACGGCCTCGTCGCTCGTGGTGGCGCCGCGGTGCGAGCTCACCGTGTGGTCCCTCCGCGGCAAGGGCGGCAAGACGCGCAAGTTCTCGTCCGGCGCCTACCCGCGCCTCGAGGAGTACCGGCGCGGCATCTTCGGGGACTGGTCCAATTCCATCTCGGCGCTCTACTGCAGGTGCCCCTCGCCCCCCACCCCGCCCCCAGCTTCCCAAATCCCGAGCCCCCGCCCCCGCCGGGGACACCCCAGAGCAGCGGTTCTCAACCTTCCTGAGGCCGCGACCCTTTCCTACAGTTCCGCGTGTGGTGGTGACCCCCCCACCCCAACCATAAAATGACTTTCGTTGCTGCTTCATCACTGTCATTTTGCTCCTGTGATGAATTGGGTGATCCCTGTGAAAGGGTCGTTTGACCTCCAAAGGGGTCGCGACCCACAGGTTGAGAACCACCGCCCTAGACCCAAGTCTGGAGCGTTGCTAAGTTAGCACCACCAATCAGTAAGTAGTTAGTTTGCAAATCCCCAGAGGCCGTTCTACTCTGTTCCATGGCTTTGCTATGAGTTGCATTGAGAGGAACTGAGAGCCCACCCTAGGAGCCTTGATGATAGCGTTGTGGGTTCTGAACACCTTGGGTTGCTAACCGAAACAGTCAGCAAGCAGTTCAAACCCACCAGCCACCTCCCGGATGGAGCATCCTCCCTGCCTGACCCCTCCCTGAGTCCACACCTAATCCCCTTCCTCTCCCCGCCCACCAGCCCCAAGGCCCCAGGATGGCTCAGGCCTAGACTTGGAAGCTGATCCAAACCCCCAACCCCTATTCCCAGTAGGCATTTAGGAACCAGAGGAAAGTTGTATGTTTCA
>NW_022104553.1:31470005-31473925 GCF_000313985.2 Echinops telfairi
CCCGCCCCCCACCCACAACAGCTCTTTCCTGAGAAGGCAGACTAACTCTGGAACACCCTCCAACACTCCCCCACCTCCCCTGAAAGTCAGGCTTGGGGCTAGGATCACACCCAACCCCTTTCCACCCCTCACCCCTCCCATACACACCTTAGAGACCCCAGAGCCCAAAGCCAGTGCATACAAGCCCATGTCCTTCAAACTCAATTCACCACCACTGGGGTGGTTTAATTTCGTAGCCACCCTATAGGACAGAGTAGTTTCTGAGACTGTAACACTTTATGGGGATAGACAGCTTCGTCTTTCTCTAGAGTGGTGGCTGATGGGTTTGAACTGCTGACCTTAGGGCTAGCGGCCCAATGAGTAACCACTAAACCAACAGGGCTCCTTGGACCTTTGTAAACACAGCTGTGGGCTCCTCAACCTCAAAGACTGACTGGCCCAGGCCTCGAGTGCCCAGGCCCAGTTCTAGGCTTGTCCTAACCCCAACCTTAGCCCCTGAAACCAGTCTCACAGCTACGCTCAGTCTGGGACCCCTGAGCCCACCCTGCACTCACCTTTTCAAGCTCACGGGCACTGGGACCTCCCCCATCAACCTCAAACCCTCAGACCACAACTCCTATCTTGCAGCCTTGGACCGGCCTCTGGGGCCTCCCCACCCCCAGCCTTCTAGAATCCCTGGGCACCTGGCATCCCGTTGACTGTTTTTTCTTCTGTTGCAGGTGCTACTGATGTCTTGGAGGTTCCTCACCCCCAAACCCCACTCCACACCAGGGCCCTCACCTGACCTTGACCCTGAGGTCTCCTGATGGGGCTGAGACATGAGAGGAAGCTGTCTGCCTGCCCTCACCGTCCTATCCACTCCTTCTCTGCAATACAGCCCTTCTGAAGTTGGCCTCATCTGCCATCTGCTTATGCTTGTACTTGGGGCAGGGGTAGGGTTGGGGGCGAGGGGAGCGGAGGGGAGGACGGGCATGGGGACAGTGGCAGACAGGAAAGTCAGACCTGGGCAGCCCATGCCTGGGACAGTGCTGTGGTGGGGACGGGAACACAGATTCTAGCATGGATGTACGTCTGGACAGACACACACGCCCAGAAGGACAGGTCTATAGCGAGTTCAGCTGGCAGATCAGGGCACACTGTTGACTGAGGGTTAAATATTAAAATGCCACTGCCCAGCACCCACCCCTCGCCCTACACACACACACACACACACACACACACACACACACACACACGCCAGCCCTGACCCCAAGGGGCTGATAGAACTTTGTGTTTTAGATAGTTATTATTCTGCAATTAAAAGGTTACTACTTGGCACAGCAGGGATCCTTAGGGATGGGGGCCCCAGACTAGCAGCAGGGTCTGTGGAGAGATCTGGCGGGAACCCTGGCCTCACCCACCCCGTTAATTCTGACTCATGGGGAAGCCCAGTGTTACAGGGTACAGCTCTGCCCTATGTGGGTCTGCAGAGCAGTGACCTTTTCAGAAGCACTTCGGCAGCCAAGGCCCCACACAGGGCCACCTTCCTACCCAGGCCTCCACACAGCCACAATGGCCACAAACAACCCACTGCCATCCAGTTCAGTCTGTCCTATAGGCCAGAGTAGAACTGCTCCCGGGGGCTGCTGAGACTGTAACTCTTTACAGAAGCAGACAACCTCATCTCTCTGCAGAGGAGCGGCTGCTAGTTTTGAACTTCCAGCCTTGAGGTGAGCAGCCCAACTTGTAAGCACTTTGCCACCAGGGCTCCTTCCCAGGCCTTGGAGGTTGTTAAAAAACGTTTCTTCCCTCTCCTCCCCAACACATGATGACACCTGAATTCAAATGTGTATAACTCTGTTCTGGCTGCAAATTGTCCCCACAGCATCCCCACCGCCACATCTGGCATGAGGGCCCTTGATGGATCTGGGGGAGCTGAAGGAGGGAAATGGAGGGTCCTGGAGTGCAGAGAGAGGTGCGGGGACAGTTCTCCGGGGACGACAACTTGGGATGGGAGAGAAGAAAACATACTGAGAGTTAAGAGCTCTGGAATGTTAAGCTGCTAAAAGCCCAAAGGAATAGAGACCCACTGCCATGAGTCCATTCTAACTCACAGCTACTCTATGAGACAGGCAGCCTCCCTCAGTGTCGACTTGAACCGCCAATCTTCAGTTAGCAGCCCAAGTTAAACCCACTGCGCAGTCGGGGCTGCTGTGAAGATGCTCAGAAGCCACGGTGAACTGAGCCGGTGTGAAAAGGTCGAGGGAGGTGGGAAAGAGACCGAGGTGCTCAAGGGCTTGGGATGCACTCAAGACTCCAGGGACGCGGACCAGGGACCGGACCGGCACAGAGCGGGAAGTGCTGGGAAGCTCAGTGAAGATTTTATTGAGCACCTATCCCCCTCACGCTCTGAATCAGGACTCGTGCCCCCCCACCCCCACCCCTTCATCAGAGAATGTTGTAGACAAGCCAAAGAGCTGGACATTCAAGGATGTGCACCGGTGTCCGATGGAGGGCCAGGCAGACACTAAGGGGGTTGGGAGGTCTATTAAGGGAATGATGAAGGGTCATAAAGGTGTCACGGGAGCAGGTGGTGCCAAGAGCCAGGGAGGGGCTAAGGGATCTAGAGGTGCTAAGGTAACGGGGTGGGGATTTGGCAGGAATCTAAAAGTTCAGGGTCAGAATGATGCTAAGGAGTTAGGGAGGGGCTAACGGTTAAGGCGGGGCTAAGGGGTCAGGGAGGGGCTTAGGGGTAGAGTGCAGCTAAGGGAACAGGGAGGGGCTAAGGGCCAGGGAGGTACTAAGGGGTCAGAGAGATGCTGGGGGTTGGGCTGGACTACAGGTCAGGACTGGGCAATGGGCCTGGGAGGGGCTAAAGGTTGGGTGGGGCTATAAGCCAGGGAGGGGTTGTGGGGCGGGGTTATGAGGTGGGGCGGGGCTAAGAGGTTAAAGAGATGCTAAGGTGTCAGAGAGGAGCTATGGGCCAGGGAGGGACTAGGAGCCAGGGCGGGGCTAATGAGGACAGGGCAGGGCTATAGATTGGGGCGGAGCTAACGAGTAGGCCGCAGGGCTATGGGGTCAGAAAGCTGCTAAGGCATCAGGGAGGGGTCAGGGTCAGGGGTTCAGGGGAGGTGGTTCGGTGTGAGGGGTCTGAATAGGCCCTGGTCCAGTGTCACTCCCTCAGCTGCACGGACACGGATGAGTCGGTCACCCTGGTCCTTCGCAGCCCGCCAGCCTCCATCCGGTTCTTGGTCTTGTGCATGAAGTGGATGAAGCGCACGCCGGAACCGTAACGGCGGAATACGTGGGACACCTGGTGAACCCCGAGATCAGGAAGAATTCCTTAGGGGGACCCCTGCATCCCCCCTCTCCTCCCCGGCAGGGACGGGGGCGGGGGCAGGCAGTGTCTGACCTGGACCCAGCATCCGGGACAGCCTCTCCGGGAGACTCGGGGGGCCGCGTGGTGTTGGGCGATGACGCTGCGGCGGTCAGCAGCCAGCAGCCAGACGTGCAGCTCATAGACACAGGTGTCCAGGCGACTGTCCTCGAACCTGGGGGCGGGGCCAGGCCTTCAGCTGCCACACTGCAGCCCCGCAGCGCCCCAGCCCCAAACCCTGGCCCCATTGGCCATTCCCGACCCATAGCCCTGGGCTGGCCACACCCTGATGGTGGAGGCAACCCCACAACCAGCCCATATAGGCCCGGGGTGGGGGTGGGTGGTGGAAGGGCCAGGCCCAGGATGTGGGGGGCGATGAGGGATGCACAGACAGGACTTGCATCCGGACTGGACGGCCTCTGGTGTCTGGAGGAGGCTTGCCTCTCTGACTCAAAGGATAAGGAGGGACTCACTTCAAGAAGAGAGGAGGGACAAGACAGAGGCACCGCCTTAGCAACATATCAGCTGCCTGCATCTTGCAGGAACTGAGAGAATCCTCTGGGAG